>NW_008333794.1:221672-234972 GCF_000622305.1 Nannospalax galili
GAGTTTGTATTCATGCTCAGATGCCGAGGAGCTCAGAAGGTGGGCGACTGTGACCAGTGATAGTCATGTATATAGAGATTAGAAATGCATGTGAAAACGTCTCAATGTCAATTGCTTTGGAGTAAAAACTGCTCAGGCAAAAAAAAAATAAAAAAATAATGATTAAAAAAAAAAAACAACTAAAAATTGGGGCAAGAAACTAAACACAGTATTCTCAAAAGATTAAATGCCAATAGTTGAGAAACATTTTTTAATATTCAACACCTTTAACCATCAAGGAAATTCAAATTAAAACTACTTTGAGATTTCATCTTACCCCAGTCAGAATGGCTAAGATCTGAAAAACAAACAATGACAAGTGTTGGCAAGGATGTGGGGAGAGGGGATCACTTGTTCACTGCTGTTGGGAATGCAAACTGGTGTAGCCACTATGGAAATAAGTGTGAGTGTTCCTCAAAAAGCTAGAAATAGATTGGCTACATGATCCAACCATACCACTCCTGGGCATATACCCAAAGGACTCCATATCCTACTTCAGAGATACCTGTTCTCTCACGTTTATTGCTGCCCTAATTCCCAATAATCAGGAAATGGAAACAATCTAGATGTCCATCAACTTATGAAAGCATAATGAAATTGTGGTACATTTACACAATGGAATGTTATTCAGCTGTTAAGAAAAATAAAACTACGAAATTTTCAGATAAATGATTAGAACTGGAAACAATCATCCTGAGTGAAGTAACCCAGACTCAGAAAGACAAACATTGCATGTTCTTTCATAAGTGGATGCTAGCAGTGAATCTGTATATATGTTTCAACTGGAAAATCCATAGAGGTCAGGAAAATAGTAAGGGACTATGGCGGGGTCGGGGGCATCATTGGAAGGGAGGGAGGGAGGTAGAATGTAGTGGCATGAAGAGGAGAAGTGGAAGAATGGAATAAGAAGGGCTTAAAAGGGTGGGGAATGGGAGGGCATGGCAGAGGAGGGAATAAGGGAAGGGACAATTAGCACTAAAGGTCTTTTCAGAAAGTCATATGGAAATTTATTACTATAGAAGCTTCTTTATTTTTTTAAGTTTTATTTATTTTCATTTATGTATATGTATGTGTCTGCTTCTCTCTGTGTGCACTATGTGTATACAATGCCCACAGAGGCCATAAGAGGGTGTCAGATCCCTTGGAATTGGAGCAGACAGTTGTGAGAGGCCTCATGGGGCGCTGGGAACCAAACCGTGGTCATCAGCAAGATCAGCAAGTGCTCTTAATCACTGAGCCACCTCTCCAGTCCTAAAGTGTCTTAAAATATAAATGGAGGGGCTGGAGAGATGGTGCAGCAGTTAGGATCACTGTCTGCTCTTGCAGTAGACCTAGGTTCAGTTCCCAGCATGCATCTGGCAGCTCACAGCTGTCGGTAACTCCAGTTCCAGGGGATCTGACACATCTTTTGGCCTCTGCAAGCACTGCACACATGTGGTGCACCTACATATCTCCAGGGAAAACATTCATACACATAAAAATTAATAATAAATAATATATATGGAGTTGCCCTATAATGAAGGGTCAATGGCCCTACGAGAAACCACAGGCTAGAAAATAAAAAGCCCATAGCCAAGAATGAACCTCCTTTGAAATTGCTGACCACCCCCATTGTCAACAGACCCTCAAATAATGCTAATTATTGCCATTACTCTTGGTTAATCACCAGAACATGACAATAAGACCCCAATTATTGCTGAAGATACTACATATATGAGACATAGAACAAATAAGGAAAATCAAGCTAGTGCTGACCTTGAAGCATAATCTCTATTGGCTAGCTTTCATAGAAGCTGGAAGGTGCTATGCATGCTACCAGAAAAGAAAGGTAATCATTGACCTTACCCAATGGTGAATCCTGTGAGCTACAATATGATTGGTAGTGGCATGAGTGTTATGAGAGTGACCAACCACTATCTGATTGGCTTTAAGGCTCACTTTACAAGGTGAAGCCCATATGTGGCATGGTAATCAGGGGCAATAACTTGTGACTAGACAGGTTACATGTCATAAGAGAGAACCTACTACCATTATTCTGCAAATAAACATAGTATTAAGCTAACACCTAATGACTTACTGTTATACCCATAGATTAGTGCATCTCTCGACTCTCACCCAAAAAGCTTCTTCTGGCAGTAGGTGGCAATTAATGCAGAGACCCACAACTGGTCAACATGCAGAGAATAAGAGACTGTGGCATGCTGAGCCCTAAATGGAACATCTATATCACACCGCCTCCTCACAAAGCTCAGGGGTCATCATGGAAAAGGGAGTAGAATGACTGTAAGAGCCAGAGGGAGTGGACGACTACAGTGAAGCCATGTTGTCAGGACACAAGAAATAAAAAGGCAAGATTCTGTATTGCACATTAAAAGATTGATTCATTAAGGAAATCAAGTAGGCATGGTGTGATGTTTTAAAATGATTAATATATTACACTGGTTATAACCTTTACAATTAAAAGACAATGATTTTTATTTTGTTGTTGAAATAAAACATTTTCCTAGTGAAATTTTAAGACAAAAAACCAATGTATGAAGAGATATTCAGCTTCATTAGTAAATAGTGCATCTTAAAACCTCCATGAAAACTATTAAACATCAGAAATTGAGCATCCAAAAGTCAGACTGCAACACATAGTCATAGAAATACAAAAAAAAAACAGGATTACCCATGAGAGTCAAGATAGAGATGCATAGATTGATATAATCACTTTGGAAAATAATGTAAGATCTACACAATGGAACTAGCACTCAGCAATTCTAAGCTTAAGTGTATCGCCTAGAAAATGCACATTTTTAACAGAAGATGTATTGACCAATGTTTACAATTATATATTTTTAAGTAGCAAAAGAAGATACAATACAAATGACCACCAATAAGAAAATTATGGTATAGTGTAGGGGAAGAAGGGTTTGGCGACTGGAGGTGGGGAGTGGAGGTAGAGAGTGAGGGATGCTTCACAAAGACAGATCATGGGAACACAGCTTCAAGTTAATTAGATGTTTATGCTTCCAAGTCCTTGGGGCTGGCATGGTGTTAAGGTGGTATCCTTAGTCATCCAGACCATATACCACTTACCTTCCATCACCTCACCAGCTTCTCAGTCTCCTATTACCTCCTCTTTATTTTCCCACGCAGGCCAGTTTATTTTGTATGCTGCATAGACAACTTACGATGCTCATGCCCTTAGAAGCTTAAGCAAGATGTTACACACATAACAGCTCTTCCTCTAAGATGAACACTGAGTCTGTGGTAAGTGTCATATACCTAAGAGCACCCTTTCTCGTATTCAAGAAGGATAGCCAAAGTAAACTGAGACTGAAGGCAAATACTCTGGCATGGCAGCTCTGCCTTCCACACTGCTGGCCTGTCTAGCTCAATGTCCCAGGCCAGAAAAACAAAAGCAGGCCAGAGGCACCTGGCCTGTATAAACATCTTATTGGGTAACAGGAGCCCTAGTAGGTCCTAGGAACCTTAGCATGGAGGGAAGAGAGAGCACCCACCTGGATCAGGTTGACTTTATGGTCTTGTTTCTTCTGCAACATGTTGTTCCGCAACTGCTCGTACTTCTCCTTGTGGGCATTGATCTCCAGTGTGAGAGCAGAAGTCCGATGTCTGACGTTCTCAGGATTGGGAGCAGGCTGGGGCAATATGGGCAACAGCTTTTCATCTATGAGTTCCTCCTTGGAAATGGGTACCCCAAACTCTTGGTTTAGGTCTTTAACCATAGAGGAGGAAGGTAGCAGGTCTCTCACAATCACCTCTTTGAGCCTGGTGCTGTTGTGGCAGATGTCATAGATCCTAGAATGAAGAATACCCACTCATTCGGCCTCACCTACCTTTCAAGAGAGGTACAACCATCCTCATTTCACATCAGTAATGAAAGTTTAGGTTGACTGGTGTTGCCAGGTCCATAGCTTACAAATGAAGAGGTAATCTGGGTTGGCTAAGCTAGACTCCTGCCTCATGCCTCCTTCCCTCTTCCTCTGAGCATCTCAAAGTTAGGAGTTCTCCATATGTGCTGGATAGCTTTAGTGTCAACTTGACACACCTGGGTTGAGGGAGCCTCAATTTGGCAATTGCTTTCATTGGACTGGCCTGTGGCCATGTCCATGTCCATGGGGCACCTTCTTGATTGTTGAGTGATGTGGGAGGGCCCAGCCCACTGTGGGCAAGTGGGCCTATGTTGCATAAGAAAGTAGGCTGAGCAGGGGCCAGGGGAGCAAGCCAGTAAGCAGCATTCCTCCATGGCCTGTGCTCCAATTCCTGCCTCCAGGTTCTTGCCCTGAGTACCTACCTTGGGCTCCCGGATGAACTGTGACCTGGGATATGTAAGCTAAATAAACCCTTTCCTCCACAAGTTGGTATTGGCCATAGTGTTTTGTCACAGCAATGGAGAAACAAACTAGGACACCATATTATGCTCTGACTGCTTTTCTGTGACTGTAGTTTTATCCATGGTCCTCATCAACCCACATCCCACTAGAAGCCACGCCAACATGCTAGCCCTCAGCAGGCAGATGGTCCTCCTGCACCAGGGAGGGTGATGTGCTTACAGCTCACTGTTTCACAAAGCTCAAGGCCTGAGTGGTAATCCTACCTCCCAAACCCCAGGACTCCCTATTGGTGGCAGTAGACCTAGGAGCCAAGCAAAGGCATAGTCACCATGAACATTGCATTGCATTAGTCACTTTTTTTTTCACTACTAACAAAAAGCAACTTGAGTAGAATAGTTTATTTTGGCTTATGGTTTGAGGGAATACCATCCATCATGCAGAGAAGGCCTGGAGGGTAACAGCTTGAGGCAGCTGCTCACATTGCTTCCACAGTCAGGAAGCAGAGGGAGATGAATGCCAATGTTCAGTTCAATTTTTCCTTTTTATTGAGTTCATGACACCAGTCAAAGGGATGGTACTACCCACACTCAGGGCAGGTCCGCCCTGCTCAGTTAAACCTTTCAGGAAAGACCATCACAAACATACCCAGAGGTGTGTTTCTCTGATGATTCTAAATATCTTCAAGCTGATATCAATATTAACCATCCCAAGTTCAACCCTCATAAACTTGACAGCCAAACACATCACTTTGACATTATAACAGTCCACCCCTTGATCCTAAAGTCTTATTTCATCTCATAATGCAAAATGCAATCAATCCAACTCTAAAAGTCCATAGTCCCAACACTATTCAAAATCTAAAACCCAAAGTCTTTTCTGAAACTCAAGGCAATCTCTTAAGTGTGAGTCCCTTAAAATAAAAAATGAGTTACATAATTCCAATATATAACAGCACAGATTAATATTTCCATTACCAAAAGAAGGAATAGAGACATACCAAAGAAAAATCAAACCAAAGCAAGCCCAAAATCCAACAGGACAAACATCAAATCCTGACACTCCATAACTGGCCTCTGGGATATATGATAGAATCATCTGGGCTCCAAACCCTTCAGTTCTGCCTGTAGCAGCACACATAGCCTTTCTCGGGTAGACTCCATTCTGTGCCTATAGCTTTCTTCAACTAATGTCCTATGGTCTTATTATCTCTAACATCCCATATTAACCACCGAAACTTGGGCTTCACCTTCACGGTGTCATGCAGTGGCATTTCAGGATATACTTGTAGGCACTCCAACCCTACCACATACTACCTGGCCTCACTGGCCTTTACAAGCTTCAGTACATGCCTCCATGACTTCCTTACTCTTAAATCTTTCATACCTGTAAATCCAGTAACACATGGACAATGCTGCCAAGTTCTACTGCCAGTTCAAGATGTAGTCTGGCCTCCTTGGACCATAGCTACACAGGCCCCTGTTTCTGTCTCTTGGGAAACATTTTCCTAGGGAGTTGCTTTCCAGTAGGGAACTCCTGCAGTGGCATTCTCAGATTAGAGCCTTTCCTTTCAAATGAATTCACATTTCTACAAGATGGACCTTCCATGGGGTGAGGATTACTCTCAGGGCACCTTTTCTATGAGGCCAGTGCAGAGCTTCTCTTTACTAGGACTAATCTCTTTAACAATCACAGCTGTCCTCTCGGTCACCTTGCCTGCCACTTAACACTAGGTCCTTTCCCTCGCCAAACAGCATGTTTTTCATCTTTCAGCCACACTTATCCAGCCCCTGTAGCAGAAAGCAGTAACCATGACACATCCTGAATGCTAGCTTGTTTTTAAGTTTCCTCTGTCAAAAAAAATTAGTCCATTAGTTTTTAATTCAGGCTTACTCAAGTTCTCAAAACATTGGCAGAATGTAGCCAGATTCTTTCCTGAATATAACATTAATGGCCTCTATCCAAACAGCCAGATAGTTGTTCCTTCTGAAACCTCACTAGTCAGGCCTCCCCTGTCTTTATTTTTCTTTGCATTTTGATCTTGCAAATTCTTACCAGATTGGGTCATTAATCTCTGCTCATGGCATCCTGGGTCTTCTCTAGTCCCCAGCTCCAAAGTCTTCCACATTCTTCACTAGAACCAGTTGCAAAGGCCTATGAACCATATGTTCAGGTTTATCATGACAATACCCCATTTCTCAGTACCAATTTTCTGTGGTAGTTACTTTCCTATTGCTGTGATCAAATCCTAACAAGAAGTAACTTAAGGGAACAAGGGTTTATTTGGCTTACACTTCAAGGGGATACAGCCCATCATGACAAGGAAGCTGGTCACTTCATGTCCACAGCGAGGGGGCAGAAAACAACAAATATTGGTACTCGGCCCACTTTTTTCCTTTGTATTCAGTCCAAGACCCCAGCTCATGGGGTGATGTAACCCACATTTAGGCTAGGTCTTCCATGCTCACTTAACATGTCTGGAAATACCCTCATAGACACACCCAGAGGTCTATTATCTGTGGTGATAACTATCATCAAGTTGATGAACAAGATTAAGCATCACAAACACCAAAGACAGAAAGTACTTCATAAACAGCGGCTCTCTCCTTCCTTGGTACAGCTACATTCCCACCATCACCTACCAAGACAGTTGAGCCTCTGCAGCTGACACCTAAATGCTCCAGCACCCCTCATGGATCCTTCCTGGGGTGTGGGAAGAATTCACCTACTTGTTCATCCCCTGGGGCAAAACTGGTGGGAAGAGTAAGAAGTAAGTGAAAGTCTTCTCTGTCCTGAGTTCTGAACTTCTGCTCTTCTAACTCCCCTGTACGCCTAACTTCTCTTCCATTAATACATTCAACAGCACTACATGGGGCCAGATATCCCACTGGCTTTAAAAATGGGAAGCTGGGATTATAGCCTGCCCCATACTTGGGAGGAGCTGGCAAAGTGATGACCAATGAGTCCTCAAAGTCAGTCTTTGCTGCCTCCCCACATGTCCAGCTGCTTCTTTGTGCCCCAGGTAATACACACTGGCTGGCCATCCAGCGCCCCCTGATGCACTTGCTCCTTACACCCTCTGCTTCTGAACTGTGCTCTCACCAGTGAGGGGTCTAGTTCCAGCACCTCTAACTAAAGCTGGTCTGTAGAGGGATGGTGAAACCCTCAGGACACCTAAAACAAAAGCAAGGCTAAGAGGCAGAGCAGAGTGACGGGGCCATTTGCTTTAAGAGTGGATCCTTGGCAGCAGGCTTTCTCAGAAATGTGGAGGGAGGGAGGGAGGGAGGGCGGGAGGGAGGGAACTCAGGGAAGAGGCAAAGGAAAAACTCTGGGTCAAAAAGAAAGCTGTGACTGATGCTGCAGTCCCTATCCCTAGTTCTTCCTGGAAATTGCATTTGGGGGGGGGTCTTTTTGAGACAGGGTCTCCCTGTAGCCCCAGCTGTCCTGGAACTCACTATGTGGACCAGGCTGGCCTTGAACTCACAGAGATCCATCTGCCTCTGCCTCTCAAGTGCTGGGATTAAAGGCCTGCGCCACCACGCCCGGCCGAAAATTACATTTTAACCAGCGACTTCCTCCTCAGGTCTTCTGAGAATATTTCCAGAGGGAGCAAACCCATCAGAGCTGCAGCCACAGGCTAGAAGCCAATCCTCTTTCAGTTAGCACAGTCTAGTTCCATCTGCTTCTCCTGGAGCCTGGGAAGTGTAGGGCACTCCTGTCCCCACCTGGCCTCGGGGAGGAGACTGTCCCTCCTGCCCACCTGACCTGCAGATTGTGGAGACATCCTCCTGTCCCACCCACACCCACCTTGTCAGTGCCTGGAAAGCCTTCCGAGGCACAGCTCCCCGGACGTAGAGTACTGGGTACCGCAGGATCAAGGACACAGGCCTGAACAAGTGCACGTGGTACAGAATAGTCTCCAGGTCAGCATAGAGGCGGTTGCAGAACAGCAACTGGGAGTCATAGAGCACCTTGCATGCTGCGCGATCAGAGGTGGAGACACTACAAAGAAGGAGGATTAATGTTCCCCATGGGTCCTGGGAAGAGTTGATGAGTTATTTTTGTCTAATAAATGTTTTCTTTTTTTTTTAAGCAATGAGAGGAATGTAATGATAGTAAATGCATTTGGTAGATTCAACCTGGGACTTTGAAAGAAGTGATGGCTGAGGCCAGCTGGCCCAGTTTTTGTCCCTCTGCCCCTCTATGCCCCAGAATCACACTTGGTATTCTGGAAGTAGCAATGTGGCAGGGTTCTTAAAACACAATCCACTGTGTACTGTTCCTAATCTTTGAACCTGTCCCCTCACTTAAGAAACATTAGATATTAGTCTTTTCTTTCAAACACTGTAAAATTAGAACTTGATTTATGACAAGGAATTCTAATCTTTTAATCACATCACACCCTAAAAGACTTTTCTTTAAGGCCCTGACATATTCCTGAGCCTGCCAGCCTGGAATGATGCTCCAGGTGGAGCTTATCTCCCTTTGTGCCAATTCTTTTAAACTAGCGAACCAGGAAAGACTGTGAGGTCAGACCCCAGCCAATGGGGAAAAGATACAGCTCTCATGAGTTAGGGATAAAAGCCCCCCAAGCTTCCGGGTATTGTGTGTACTTGCTGGATCTGACTTACCACACAAGATACCCTTATGCAAAAGTAAAATCTGCCTTGCTGAGTTACTTTCACATTTGAGCAGTATTGATGGGGTCCTCGGACCTTGGTTTTTATTTATAACACTCAGAATCTCTCTTCAGTCACTATTAGTTCCTCCTTTATAAGTGTCTATATTCCACTGGGATGTTTTTATTGTTGTTGATAATACTGATCATAAGAATTTTTAGACAGTCTCACTTGATAGCCCAAGATGGCCTCCTCATCATGATACAGAGAGAAAATCAGTCTCCTGAGTGCTGTGATCAAGAGCCATGTGTACCATGCTCAGCACAGGATGTTTTTATACAGTCAAGATTGCCAACTCTTCTTTCATCACTGTCCCTGCAGGCCTCTGTCACAGGCTGGCTCTTACTCCTTAACCCCAAATCCCTGGACTTCCTTCCCAAACCAGATTAACCACCCACCCTACCGTAGATCCCTAAATCCTCAGGCAGGCAGCCCCTTCATGGCCAAATCCCCAGCCTCAGGATCAGATAGACCTGTTCAGCCAAGACTCTGGTAAATTGGATCAAGCTCACTGCCTCCCTCTCCCATTTCTCTCATCCACCTACATTCTGCCCCCTGCTAGCCTCTCTCACAGGTGGGCTCCACCCCTACCCTGTCCCCTGCCTGCCTCTCTCACAGGCAGGCCCAGATTCAACTCCAACCCATTCTCCAGAGAAGGACTAGCTACCCCATTCCTCTCATCTCTATCCCTGAAGGGCTCTATCACAGGCTGGCTCTTATTCCTTAACTCCAAATCCTTGGACTACCTTCCCAAATCAGATTAACCATCACCCTGCCATAGATCAGGCAGACAGACCCGTTCAGCCAGGACTCTGAACCAAAATTAAATTAAACAAAAGCAGAGTAGAAGTTCACATTGAACACATAACCAAAAAAGAACATCAATATGCTCAGACAGCAACACAAAAACACATACAATATGAAAAACCAGGAAAATATGTCCTCACAAGTTCTACAGAAGTGCAGAACATTGAGAACCACTCTGTAGAACCCCAGGACACATAATTTAAAAGAACAATAATAAACATGATCAAAGAATTACAAGAAAACACAAACAACTCAAAGAGGAAAGGCATAAACTTTTGGTGGAAGCTCAATAATATACAAATATGCGGCTTAATGAAATATCAAAAACAATTCATAATTTGAAAAGCAAATTCACTAGAGATAGAAATAGTGAAGAAAACCCAAATGGAAATGAACACGGGACAGAAGCCTCAATAAAACAAGTAGAAACAAGCCAAGCACGGTGGTGCATGCCTTTAATTCCAGCACTCGGGAGGTAGAGGCCAGTCTGGTCTACATACTGAGTTCCAGCCCAACTGGGGCTACAGGGAGACTCTGTCTCAAAACAAACAAAAAAAAACTGTAGAAACAACAGGAGAAATATCTCACAAGCAGAATGAATGAAATGGAAAACAGACTATCAAGACTAGAGGATAAAATTGAAGATCTGGACTCCTTAAGTAAAGACTATGCAAAATTCAAAAGAATCACAGGAATGGAATACTCAAGAAATGTGGGACAACACAAAATGACAAAATCTACGTATTATGGGCATACGGGAAGGAGAGAAAAATCAAACCAATGGCATCAAACAGATCGTCAATAGGATTATAGAAGGAAACTTCCCTAAATTAAGGAAAGACATACCTACAGAAATTCAAGAAGCACAGAGAACACCTTTAAGACATGATCAGACATATTATAGTAAAAACATTATATGTACAGAACAAAGAGAGAGTACTGAAAGCTGCTAGAGAAAAACAAGTTACATATAAAGGAAAAGCCATCAGAACTACAGTTGACTTTTCGATGCAAACTATGAAAGCCAGAAAAGCCTGAAACAAAATATTCCCAGTTCTAGACAACCATGGATGCCAACCCCAAATACTTTATCCAGCAAAACTATCTATCAAGGTCAAAGGGGAAGAGAAAATTTTCCATGACACAAATAGGCTGAAAGAATTCATGTCTTCCAAACCAGCAATACAGAGAATACTTGAAGCAATATAAAGGACTGAAGAAATGAGTATGCCCAAAACACTACAGAAAGAAAATAAAGGTATAACAGTGGAAACACAAAATAGGGTCACAAACACAAAGAAATTAAAATGGCAGTACACAATCCACACCTTTCAATAATAACTCTAAATATCAATGCCCTCAACTCCCCTGTCAAAAGACACAGGCTGGTGCAATGGATCAAGAAAAAAGACCATCTTTTTGTTGTCTTCAAGAAACTCATCTCACTTTCAAGGATAGACACTATCTAGAGTGAAAGGATGGAAAAAAATATTCCAAGCAAATGGCCCCAAGAAGCAAGCAGGTGCTGCAATTTCAATATCTGAAAAAATAGACTTCAAATTAAAACTCAACAGAAGAGATAAGGAGGGTTACTTCATTCTAATCAAAGGAACAATTGACCAAGAAGATATTACAATCATGAACATTTATGCACCAAACTCTGGAGCACCCAATTTCATAAAATCAGTAGTCCAGGACTATGAAACAGAGATTGGCACATGCTCAGTGACAGTGGGCAACTTCAGTACCCTACTTTCTTCAATAGACAGGTCAACTGGACAAAGAATAAACAGAGACACATGTGAATTAAATGGCATACTATAGCCAATGAACCTAACAGATATATGCAAAATAGTCCACCAAAGAATACACTTAGCAGCTCATGCAACTTATTCTAAAATTGACCATATTCTGGGACATAAAACAAATTTAAACAAATACAAAAAATTGAAATAATTCCATGCCTTCTATCAGAGAACAGTGCAATAAAGCTTATAATCAACAGCAAAAGAAGCTCTAGTAAATATACAAACTCATGGAGCTTAAACAACAAACTCCTGAATCATGAATGGGTCAAAGAAGAAATTAAGAAAGAAATGAAAGTATTCCTGGAACAAAATGAAAACAAGAACACAACATGACAAAATCTCTGGGACACCCTAAAAGCAGTCCTAAGAGGTAAGTTTATAGCTCTTAGTGCCTACATTAAAAATCAGAAAGAGGACATATAACCACTTGACAATACAACTCAAGACTCTGGAAAGCCTAGAACAAACCAACCCAAACCTAGCAGGCGAGAAGAAATAACAAAACTCAACATAAATTAATGAAATAGAAACAAAAAAAGTAATGCAAAAAATTAATGAATCTAAGAGCTGGTTCTTTGAAAGATTAAACAAGATAGATAGACCCTTAGCCCAGTTAACCAAAAGAAAGAAAGAACAAATCCAAATTAACAAAATCAGAGGTGAAAAGGGAAACATCACAACAGACACCAAAAAAATCCAAAATATTATAAGGGAATACTTTAAAAATCTCTACACCAGGTGGGCAGAGGAGTGTGGCCAGAGGCTCTGAGCTGCCGGGAAAACATTCTTGAAGTCATCTGCACATTTTGCCTGGGAAAAGATGGTCAACATCTTGAAAGGAGTGCTTATAGAATGCGATCCTGCCATAAAGCAGTTTCTGCTATACTTGGATGAGTCCAATGCCCTGGGGAAGAAGTTCATCATTCATGACATTGATGACACACACGTCTTTGGAATTGCAGAGCTGGTGAATATCCTCCATGAATGAGTAGGAGAATTAATGGAACAAAATGCATTTTCTCCTACCTAGAAGTGAAAATACTAGATGTCAAGGACTTGGGAATTAGAAACAACAAACATGAAAGAGAGTCCCTGTGATAAACATGAATGAGTCCCTGCCGAGAATCTTATCTGATGTGGGAAAGATTGCAGAATCCTTTATTCAGACAAAAGCCCCTGAACTCGTTTTGTTGTACCATTAAAAAAAGTCTTAAAAACTGGAAAAAAATCTATACACCATTAAATTTAAAAATTTAAAAGAAATGGATGAATTGCTAAAATTATGGCTACCACCAAAGTTAAACCAAGAGGAGATCAACAACCTAAACAGAATCATAACAAATAAGGAAATTGAAACAGTAATACAAAACCTCCCAACTAAAAAAAGCCCAAGCCCAGATGGATTCACAGCAGAATTCTGCCAAACGTTCAAAGTAAATATACAACTTCTTAAATTATTCAAAAAGACGCACGCCTTTAATCCCAGCACTCGGGAGGCAGAGGCAGGCAGATTCACTGTGAGTTAGAAGCCAGCCTGGTCTACAGAGTGAGTTCCAGGTATCTGGAGCTACAGGGAGATCCTGTCTCAAAAAGACCAAAAAAAAAAGAAGAAGAAGAAGAAGGAGGAGGA
>NW_008333794.1:234983-261994 GCF_000622305.1 Nannospalax galili
TGGATTCACAGAACTACCAGACATTTAAGGAAGATCTATATCCAGCATTACTTAAATTATTCAAAAAGATAGAAACAGAGGTAGAACTCCCAAACTCCTTCTATGAAGCTTAGCCTCACTCTAATACCAAACCAGGTAAAGATACAACAACAAAAAAAAGAAGACTATAGATCCATATCTTTAATGAACATAGATGCAAAGATACTCAACAAAATACTTGCAAACTGCATACAGACACACATCAAAAAGATCATCACCATGATCAAGTTGGCTTTATTCTAGAGATGCAGGGATGGTTCAACATTCATAAGCCAAATGTAATAAAAACATATAAATGGACTGAAAGACAAGAATACACATGGTCATCTCAATAGATACAAAAAAGGCATTTGACAAAATCCAACATACATTCATGTTAAAAGTCCTAAAAGGAATTGGTCTGGAGGGAACATAGTTCAACACAGTTAAAGCTGTATATAACAAACCCATAGCCAACATCATCCTAAATGGAGAAAAACTGGAAGCTTTCCCATTAAGATCAGGAGCTAGTAAGGGCTGTCCATTATCTCCACTCCTTTTCAATATAGTGCTTGAAACCCTCACTAGAGCAAGACAAGAGAAGGAAATTAAAGGAGTACCAATTGGAAAAGAAGAAGTCAAACTATCCCTATTTGCAGATGATATGATATACATATACATACAAGATCCCAAAACTTCCACTAGAAAACTGTTAGAATTGATTGATGCTTTCAGTGAAGCGGCCGGATACAGAATCAACTTACAAAAGTCAATAGCCTTTCTATATTCCAATAACAAGCAATCAGAAAAAGCACTAGAGGATGCCCTCCCATTCTCAATAGCCTCAAAAAAATAAAATATTTAGGAATAAACCTAACCAAAGGCATTAAAGACCTCTACAATAAAATTTCAAAAAGAAGACACTAGGAGATGGAAAGACCTCCCATGCTCATGGATTGGTCAAATCAATATTGTGAAAATGACCATCTTACCAAAAACAATTTATAAGTTCAATGAAATCCCAACCAAAATACCCATGACATTCTTCACAGAGCTTGCCAAAATCATCTTAAAATCCATATGGAATCACAAAAGACCTCGAATAGCCAAAATAGTCAGGCAAAAAGAACAATTCTGGGGGGATCACCATACCAGATCTCAGATTATATTTCAGAGCTATAGTTATAAAAACAGCATGGTACTGGCACAAAAATAGACACGTAGATCAATGGAACAAAATAGAAGACCCAAACATGAGTTCATATAATTTCAGCCATCTGATATTTGACAAAGGTGCTAAGAACACACAATGGAGGAAAGATCGCATCTTCAACAAGTGGTACTGGCAAAACTGGATCTCCACCTGCAGAAAAAATGAAACTTGACCCTTTCACCCTGCACAAAAGTCAACTCCAAATGGATCAAAGACTTCAATATAAAACCTGAAACTCAAAAACTGCTAGAAGACACCATAGGCAGCCCCCTCCATGATATAGGCATAGGAAAGGACTTTCTAAACCAGATACCAGCTGCTCAGGCACTAAGGTCAACAATCAATAAGTGGGACCTCATTAAATTATCATAAGTTTCTGTACAGCAAAAGAAACAACTAAGGAAGGGAAGAGGAACCCTACTGAGTGGGAGAAAATCTTCACTAGATACACATCCAACAGGGGATTAATATGCAGGATATACAAAGAACTGATAAAAGAAAGAAATAAGAAGATAAATGACCCAATAAAAAGATGGGTGATAGACCTAAACAGAGAGTTCTCAAGCAAAGAAATAGAAATGGATAAGAAGCATCTTAAAAAGTTCTCAGCAGCCTTAGCAATTAGAGAAATGCACATCAAAATCACCTTAAGATTTCATCTTACTCCAGTCAGATTGGCCAAGATCAAGAGAATGAAAGACTCCAAATACTGGAAAGGATGTGGAGAAAGAGGAATGCTTATTCACTGCTGGTAGGAATGCAAACTCATGCGACCACTATGGAAAACAGTGTGGAGAACCCTCAAAAAACTAAAAATGAACATACCATATGATCCAGTGATACCATTCCTTGGCATATACCCAAAGGACTCATTGTACTGTAGAGATATCTGTACATCCATGTTTGTTGCTGCTCTCTTCACAATAGCTAAGAAATGGAAAGAACCTAAATGTCCCTCAACTGATGAATGGTTAATGAAAATGTGATACATCTACCAAATGGAGTTCTACTCAGCAGTAAGAAAAGATGAAATTATGAAATTTGCAGGTAAATGGATGGAGCTAGAGAGTGTGATACTAAGTGAAGTAACACAAGCACAGAAAAGCAAGTGACCTATGTTTGCCCTCATTTGTGGGTTGTAGCACCAAGCCCTTATATGTAAGTATATAAATTCTGAAGTAACACCAGGAGCCAGGTAAAGGCAAAAGATACATGAAGGTAAAGGAAAAGAAACAACCTGAAAGGTAGATAGCAGGGAACAGATGCTACCTGAGGATAGCATTGTAAAAATTTTACTGAAAAATTGTAATTGGCAGGGAGGAGAGGAGGAAGGGACATGCAAGGGACCATAGGGTGGGGGAGCAAGGGAACTTGGGAATGGAAGGATGGCAGGAGTCTGGAGGTACTGGGGGGAGGGTGGGAATGGTGGGGGCACTGTGACTGGGAAGGGAGGGAGGAGGGAAGCCAGAAGGGAGAAAACAGTAGAGTAGAGATGAGTGAATCTTGAGGGGGCTAGGATACCTAAAGGGAAAAGCACTGCCCTAGAAACCCTATGAGAAATGCACATACAGTGTCTGAACATTAATACATATGTATACCGAGGAACTGCTTGGAAGGGAACGCAGTGTAAGATAGAAGAGACTTCCCTTAGAGCAACAAACATGCCGTACAGCACTCATCAAAGAAGCTTCTTTTTGCAACAGATGGATGCTACTGCCAAGTTGCACATCTGGTCGAGCATAGAGAACATGCACCTGGGAGATGCCTAGTACTAGGTGGCACATCTGCAGTCAAATCTCTACAACCAAGGCTCATGGAACATAGTGGAATAAGAGGCAGAGAGAGGGCTAATGCACCCCCCTCAACTCTCACCAGTGAGGCTTCCATGTACATCAGAGTGTGTTACACACAGAAGGCCTCAACGGACCAAGTTTTGGAGAATAAGAGACTGTAGAGTGTACAATGGGACCCCTGTATGGAAGAGGAGGCAGAAAGATTGTACGAGACAGGGCTGGTTCATGAACCTATGAGGTGGAGGTTTCCGGGCCAAAGAAGGCTTGCTCATGTGCGCCTGCAGCAGCTGTAGCATCCAACACAGAACCCACATCAGCTCAATAAACAAGGGCCCAAAGGAGAGGTAAGAAATAGATAGCAGGTCAGCACTAGATTGAGAACTATTTGAGACTGGTTGCTGCTGAGTGACAGAGAGTGTGACTTGCATACAACCACTGAATGGGCTGACTAGACTCCAGTGGATGCATTTGCACTGAAGGACATTTGGGTACAAACTGAATGAATAGGACTCAACATGTATGGCAGAGTGTGTAGGGCTTGGGGTGGGGGCATGAATAGGGGAGAGGGTCTGGATGTGAGTGGGAAATATTGTATGAAATTTTAAAAGCCCCCCAAAAAATAAAGATTGCCAACTCTGTTTCACACACTGCAAATGTTTTCAGTTTGTTGCTTATAGTTTAAAAAATGTATAGTGTCTTGTTTTCTTGGTATTTTATTTATTATTTTTATTTTATGTGTATGAATGTATTGCCTAGATGTATGTGAGTGCACCCATGTTGTGCAATGCCACGGAGGTCAGAAGAGGGCTTCGGATTCCCCTGGGACTGGAGTTAAGGACAGTTTGTAGCTGCCATGTGGGTGCTGGGAATTGATCCCAGGTCCTCTGCAAGAGCAGTCAGTGCTCTTAACCACTGAGCCATCTCTCCAGCCCTGAATTTATTATTTTTAATGTACCAAAAAAGTATTATTCTTTCTCTTATTCTTTGTGCATTCTTTTTGGAGAAAATTTTCACTATTCTAATGTCATGAATATGTTTTCCTATATTGACATCTAAAAGCATCGATTTTTTTTTAGTCTGAGCATGGAGACATGCATCTGTAACCCCCACACTCAGAAAGTTGGGGCAGGAGGATTATTACAGGTTTAATTACAGCCTGAGTTACAAAATGAAACCCTCTCTCAAAAAAAAAAGACTTTAAGATCAAATCGTTATAGTCTAGTTAGTTGTGCTTTGTCAATCAATAAAGCACTGAGGTTATTAAGATGCTGCCACTGGGGTAGCTGGACAAGAAATACAAGGAAACTCCTATTTTTACAGCATGTGAGCCCACAACTATTTCCACGTTTAGTTTAACAGAAATATTTTAGTCTACCTGGAACTGATTTTCATGAACTGTGTGAATGAGCATGTTTGGAAACCCTCAGCAAATCAGGACTAGTACAACTTCCTCAAACTGATAAAGAATGTGTAGAGATGTCTTACACCTGACATCATATGCGGTCAGGGAAAGACTAAATGCCTTCTGCCAAAGACCGAAACAAGGCAATGTCTATGCCCATTACTCATACCAAATAGTACTGTGAGTCCCAGCCAGAACAGCTTGGCAACAAAATCATATAGATTGGAAAGGGAAAAGGCATCCCTCTTTACCTGATGGCCAATGTAGAAAACTCCAAGGAATTCATCAAAACATAGACAACTCTTCCTCTCAATAAGTTAGTTTATCATCTTACAAATATTTATTATGCTCCACAGATAAGCAAAGAACAGCTGGTACCCAAAATTTAGTGCAGCATTCTCAAAATAACAATGATGGAACAGATTTATGGCTAGCAAGTATAAGGATATTAACCATCCATAGGTTTCACCAAGGCTGCAGCAGGAGAAAACCTTTGAGATGATGTAAAGATCTCTGTATCTTGAGTACATTGGTTCCATAATTGATATGTGACAAAGTGCACATATGTGCAGCACATTCACATGGTGCTGTCAGGATCCTAGGTTAGGCAACACAACACAATTATGTGAAAAGCAACCATCAGAGGGAAATTTGTAGGGGATATAGAGGACCTCTCTGTCATATTTTCCAAAATCTAATAAATATGTAATTACCTCAGAATTAAAATTTTAAAACATACATAAATTTTTAAACAGCTGGAATTTGTTTTATGAAAGGCTTGAGGTAGAGACATATTTTCCTATAGAGAAACAATTATCTAAACACCATTTATTGAAAAGTATACTTTTCTGACAATTTTTGTCCACTAGAGGTTTCTGTTTGTGCTTATTTGTTTTTGTTTTTGATATGGGGTCTTGCTATGTAGCCATATTACATGACTCACTGCATGTCACACTACATGCCACACTACAATCTGCACTGAATGCTATGTTATATACATTATATGCTGCATAGCACATCATGTTACACGTCACATTTTGATGATTAGTTGAAGAGCATCTGGTTTCCACTTTTTCACTATTATATACTATGGTCCTATGAACATTTGCTTACTGGCTTTTGTGTGGATGTACATTTCTGGTTGTGTTGGGTATACACTTAGAAGGCATGCTTCATTCTGGTATGCTTGTCAGCATATCAAGACAGGCCCCTCAGTATTATTGTCCCCTCCTGGTTGGACAGAGACAACTCCTAGACCCTTGCTGTCAGTACCTGGGACCTAGGGCCCATGAAATCTGCCCTCCCACTAAGCAAATGATCCTGTTCTCCAAAGAGGATACTTGCTAAGCTAAACCTAGCACAAGAAGACCTCACTCAGCATCCATGTTTAAACCACTCTAAATTGTTAGGTTTTAAAATGTTTATGCATTATTAGTGCATCTGTGTTACACAACATGCCACTGTGAAGGTCAGAGGACAATTTGTGGTGTCAGTTCTCTCCTTCTACCTTCATGTAGGTTCCAGAGATCAAATTCAGGTCACTAGGCTTGCACAGCAAGCACCTTTACCCACTGAGTCACATCACTCCAGCCCAACCCTAAATTCTTCACATCCACCAAAAACAGCCAGGTCTGCCTGATATCAGTCTAGTTGCTGAATCAAGAGGAAACTGAACATGACCTTGGCTTTGAAAAACTTTCCCATCTGCTCTGTATCCAGAGTGCCATGGTTTTCATTCCAAGTATTACAGTAGTCACCTACCTACACTGATAGCTCTCCCACAGCCTCCTCAAACCATGGGCTGCCAAGCCTTCCAGAATGAAAAGGTGCATTTTCCCGTCCATCAGGTGGAAGCCCGTGAGCACATCTAGGTTCTGCTGGTCTTGGATCTTCATACGCACCCTGAAGGCTGACAGGATCTGCTGGATATTCCGGGTTGGGTAGCTGTCCAAGTCCAGGGCCTTGGCATTGATCTTGGTGATGTCCTGCAGCAGGCTGTTTAAGAGGAACAGCTTCTTGGAGTTGAACACAAAAATGATGCGACTGAACTGGGTACCCATTGAGTCAAGCTCAGGAGCTGTAATTGCAGCACCCAAGGGCACTGCAATGTCTACTCGCAGCTTGAGCAAGGAGTTGGCCTCCATGTACTTGCCTGTGGGCATTGGGCTGTGCTGGAAGGCATCTGTAGGGGCCTGAAACCCTACAACCTTCCTGTTTCTGCTATCTTGGCTCCAGTTGGCAGATTTAGGCTCACAGTTGTGGATGGGAACAATCATGTTCAAGTACTTACGACCAAAAAGGAGGTCAGCAAAACTAACCTGGGCAACACCATAAGGATCCCACATCTTGTTCTGGGACTCAAAATGGTTGTTTTCTGTGTCCTTAGGGGAGATGAAAGATTGGATGTTGAAGTAGGAATCCACAGGGTCCTCTCCGAACAGGGTGGGCTTCTGGGAATAATCTTCTGACTTGCGGTCCCTGTCGTGAACTTCCACCACCATGGGGGGCCCCTCCAGGTACTCTCTCAGGTCACTGGGATGGATGGCCCCAAGGAAGATGACGTTGATATCCTGGAAATACACATGGACGCTGTGGGGCTGCCCCTTGGTCTCATGAACTGGAGTCTTATGGAACTGGTACCTGCAGTACACAGGGGTGCACAGCCTCTACAAGAGAGCAGGAAACAGCAGTCACACTCTGCCTGTAGGAAACAGGTACCCAGAATGGCAAACTTACTCCCCGCAGTCCTGAACCTCCTCATCCACCAGACATCCCAAGGAAGGCCATGCTATGAGGTCAGTGCAGGCCTGCAGGCATCATGTGTATGAACACACACCAAGACTGGTGGCAGTCACAAGACACGGGCTTGAGAACAGCCTTTCTTGCTTTCCCTCCAAAGTGGGAAGTGCCATGAAGACAGAGGTCATGTGTCTCTGTTCAAATCTGTGTTTCTACTTCAGTTCCAAGGCTGTGCATAGAAAAGGTGAGGTTAAGTGATTTTTAGCAAAGTAATCCCACTGGAGTGTGGCTGAGGTGGAATACTTGCCAAACCTGCCTGAGGCTCTGGGTTCAATCCCTAGCCTGAGAAATGGAAGGGATGTGGTGGAAGAGGAAGGGGAAGGAAATAAGGAAGGAGAGGGGAGAGGAAGATCCCCTCCTATAAAACGTCAATCCCTGTTTTTGAGACATGCATCTGAAGGATGGAATATATGCACGACAATAGCTCCAAACTAGAAGTTGCAATGAGGGACGCAGGGAGGCCAGGTTTCAGAGAAAACACAGAATGAGGCAGTAAAAAGTAGGGGTACACAGAAGTAAAAAGCGTGAAGCTGTACATCTTTAATCTTGGTTCAAAGATTTTATAATCTACAGCTGAGCCTTAGACAAGTCTGTGGTCAGAATCACCACATGTACATTTATTTTAAATAGCAGCTGAAATTTTATTTTAAGATAATCATAAACTGGTAGTGATCCCAGGTACCTAGCAGGGATTGGAAGCTATCTCTGAAGAAATTCACTTTCATTCAAGGCCTCAAAGAAATCCCACCACGAAAGTTACAATGAACTTAAAATTACAGTACAAATCATAAAATGTTAAGGAAAAAGATACTATAAAGGAAAAAAAGCACACAGACAGAAAAAACTACAATGATCAGACATAAACTTAAGTATATTTGATAATTTAAGAAAATAGAAGAGGCCAGGCACGGTGGCACACACACCCTTAATCTTAAGAGAGGCAGGAAGATCTATCAGTAGAGGCCAGCCTGGTCTACACATCAAATCCAGGCCACCCAGGGCAACATAGTGTGGCCTTGTCTCAAAAAGACAAAAAAACAAGGGGGCTGGAGAAATGACTCATCATGCTGGATTCAATTCCCAGCACCCTCATGGCAGCTAACAACTGTCCATAAATCCAGTTCCAGGGGATCTGATGCCCTCTTCTGATGTCCACCAGCATTGAACGACATGGGTGCATTTACACTCATACACATAAAATAAAAATATTTTTAAAAGCCGGGTGTAATGGCACACACCTTTCACACCAGCACTCGGGAGGCAGAGGCAGGCGGATCTCTGAGAGTTCGAGAGTTTGAGGCCAACCTGGTCTACATAGTGAGTTCCAGGCCAGCTTGGGCTATAGGGAGACCCTGTCTCAAAAAGACCAAAAAGAAAAAAAAAGACAACTTTTAAATTCAGCTTTAAAACTGCCATTTATGTGCTCACTTCAGCAGCACATGCACTAAAATGGGAGCAATAGAAAGATTTGCATGGCCCCTGCGCAAGGCAACTTTGTGAAGTGTTTCGTAATAAAAAAAAATTCTTTTTAATCCTGACACTTACTTTGGGGCTGGGCCTGGTGGTGCACGCTTTTAATCTCAGCACTGGGGGTAGGGGTGGGGGAATCAATGCAAGCAGATCTCTATGAGTTTGAAGCCAACCTGATCTACATAGTGAGTTCCAGACCAGTTAGAACTGCATAATGAGACTTTAAAAAAAAAAATGTGTTAACCTACCCTTTACAACAGCATAAAAACTACCTAAAACATTATTTCTCTCTCCTCTCTCTCCCTGTATAACCATCCTTCATTCCTTCCCCATTTAAAGTGTCTGCATCTTCCCCACTTCTCCCTTGATAATACCAGTCTCCTATGGTCCCATCTCTCTTGAGCTCCTTCTTTCCCTTTATTCCCAAAGTTCCTTGCATAACCCCCTTTCCTGCTCTCATTTAAATACCCCTGTTTTATCCATTTCTCCCTTAGTAACACCTGTCTCCTACTGTTCTTCTCTCTCAGGTAGTATAAAAAACCAGAGGGAATCATATTAGTCCAACAGCCTAATAATAAATTACACATACAGTATCTCCACAGGAGTCCATGTGTATAGCTGAAGGCTGCATAATAAGAAACACTGCCAGACAGGAAAAACTTTTCTTAGAGTTGTTGGCCAGGGTAGTCCTAGAGACTCCCAAAATTACACAGGCTATTGCCACAGCCCTTGATTGCCTCCCAGAACTTGAAGGTAAGACCCTATTGCTCAAGACAGAACATACTCTGGTCACAGGATTTGGAGCCGTGAAGGTAGAACTGACTTGGAAACCACTTCCCCTGAAGGCTAGTTCTAAAAGCTTTGGAGAGCACTACACAAGCTGCTAAGGGAGAACATCAGTCAAGGTCCAACACCAGTTTCAAGACCAAATAACCACATCAATGACCCACACAGCATACAACATTGGTGCAGTAGTGGCACTTTTATCTTGGGGGCAATCAACAGCTACCTAATTGTACTAAAACTCACTCAATGGAAGGAAACTCATGTGTGGTACTGTAAACATAGCCAAATATACATGACTGGAAAATCCTAGACTTAGAGAAAATCCCAAGACTGTCACATCCCTAGACTAATGTAATTTCTTACTATGTGCAAAATATGTATCCTTACCTTTACAGACAAATACCCCAGTCACCACTCATCAAAGAAGCTTCTTTTGCATCGGAGACTATTACATACACAACTGGTCACACACAGACATTTTTTATGAATTACCCAAACCTAAATGGCACAGCTACAATGCGGCCTTTACACCTAAAGCTCACAGAACATAGAACAAGGGGTAAAGGGGACACTAATGAATATCTCAATTCTTATTAACAAAGTTCTCTCATGCAACAGAGACCCAGGAACACAAAAGGTCACAAATGGCCAAAGCATCGAGATTAAGAGTCTACAGAATGCTGGTTCTTGGACAGGACTCCTGTATTAAACTTCACCCACCCAGGACTCAGGGACCATTGCAGAAAAGGGGGCAGAAAGATTGTAAGGGACAGGGAGGAGGTACATGACTATATGGAAATAGAGTCCTACAAGCTCCTGGGACCCTGCTCATGTGAACCTACAGCAATGGTGTCAGCATGCACAAGACCCTCACAAAATCAAGCAGACAAAAACCCAGCATAGAATTGGAGAAATGGACAGCAAACCTCAATCTTAGATGAAGAAATATTGGCAGCTGATTACTGCTGGGTGAGAAAGAGCTTATCTTCTTAAAGGGAGAGACTCTAGATAAGCTGACTAGACTTCAGTAGATGAACTTGCACTGAGGAACATCTGGGGACACTAACTTGACACAATAGGCCTTAACAGAAATGACAGAATGTATGAATGTATGGGAGGGTGTAGTGGGGAAGGGGGTATAAAGATGATTAAGATTTATTGAGATATTCTATATGAAATACAGAATTCAATGAAAATTTTAAAAGAAAAAAAACTATGTAAGAAGAAATTAAGTGAAAGCTGGAAATTCTAAAAAAAAATTCTGTAAAGAAAGAAGAGTTAAATAAAGGAAGATATTTCATGGCCAGAAAAAAATGCACCATGGACCTAAACATAAAG
Source organism: Nannospalax galili (assembly GCF_000622305.1). Lineage (NCBI taxonomy): Eukaryota > Metazoa > Chordata > Mammalia > Rodentia > Spalacidae > Nannospalax > Nannospalax galili. Next base: position 245,803 of record NW_008333794.1, read on the forward strand.
CTAAAGTTTTAAATCTTCTAGGAGACGTAGCATGTCTTCATGAACTAGAAGTATGCTATGGTTTGCATATGAAGTGTCCCAACAGATTGTGGGACACTTGGGAAGTCACAGCTTGGGAAGTAGTGAAACCTCTGGGAGGTAGGCCTAGCTGCAATGAGTCGAGCTCATCTCTGGAAGTGGGCCTTGAGTTTTACAACGCAGCATCACTTCCTGTCCTGGTTCTGGTTCCTAGTCCACCATGATGTGAGGAAGCTGACTGACACTCCTGCCACCATGCCTTCCTGACCATGAGAGGATGTACCCCAAAACTGTGAACCAAAACAAGCCCTTCCTCCATAAGTTGCTTCTTGTCAGGAATTTGTTCACAACAAGAAAAGTAACTAATGCTGGATAGAAAAAGGTAACAGGACACAAAAATCACTCAAGATTATAGAAAAGGAGCAGGGAATGGTAACACATGTCATTAATCCCAGCACTCGGGAGGCAGAGGCAGGCGGCTCTCTGTGAGTTCAAGGCCAGCCTGGTCTACATAGTGAATTCCAGGACAGCTGGGGCTACAGGGAGACCGTCTCAAAAAGACAAAAAAAAAAAGATTATAGAAAAGGTTAGAAAGTTAGACTTCATTGAATAATATATCATTTAGAAAATTAAGGCCGGGGCCCATACTGGCAGAAAACACTTATAGTACATGCATATTTGCTATAATGGAGATTGGGGGGGCAGCTGTCATTTAAGCAGTAGTTAAGAATGAAGTGCAAGAAAATATGCTTGACAGAAGGAACCTGACACAAAACACATTGAGTGCAATCAGAGCTGAGAACGGGCTAGTTGATGATTTCCAACAAACTGGCAAGTGGCAGTGATCATCTGTTGGAGCCATCCACACAAACAGTAGTACAACTGCCAGTAGAGATCATTAGGTCACTACCACAACTGAAAACTGCTTCAGACTCTCAGGCACAAACTGTCTCATGGCACCCTTCAATGACTGAGTACCTGTTTCCCTACCACTGCTTTGCCAGAAGGGAAACCAAGCTGCTGACCTCATTGGCAACCTTTTGGGAGGGCTTGGGTCTCTGTGGCCCCCTTCCCCTCCAGGTTTGACAGCTTTTTCCTGATTGGCCCCATTATGCTTCATTGCATGGACATACACTCCACCAATCAGAACTCATCAGGTTCTATATGACAGTACATACAGCATTTTTCACCAATCCAGTTCCTAGGCAGAGTTCTCCTCTCAGTCCAGCTGGGGCTGAGGACTTGGCTTCCAGCTCATCCGAGAACTCATCAGGAGGGAGGCCCTCCTGAAACTTGCCAGACACAAACCCATTGGAGGTCTTCCACAGGCAAGGAAACTTCCTCTGGATCCCACTGCTCCTCCTTGGAAAAACTGCTCCTGCTTCCCAGGCATGGAATTTGTTCTTGCCTTCAGGGACTACTATTCTTGAATTGAGATCCACTGTTCTTGCCTCAGCCTTTGAGACTTGCTGCTTCAGCTGCAAGCTGGGAGACTCATTGCAGCCCTCAAGGCTTGTGAAAGATAGGGAACTTGCCACTCTGCTACTCTCACTGGTGACTGATTTCTGCAGACTTCTGCAAGGGACCGACCACTCTCTATAGCAAGATCCTCTGAGAGCTTAGAGCTGTAACACTAGCAACCTCTCTTGGTTTGCTCCTTGGAGCCTGTGGAAAGCACAGAGCTATAACACATCCAACCTCTATCAGTTGACATCCTGCTGTAACCAAGGGTCTCAGAGTTTCTACACTCCCATTTGAGTTTCTACTTTCCTGTTCTACTCCCACATGGCAAATAAAAGTTCCTCTTCACTAATTCACCCTTCACTGGGAAGGCAAGAAAGAAAAGAACCTGAGATAGGGGAATGGACCATCTCAACATCTGAATGTTTTTATTTTGTTTTGTTTTGTTTGTGATGCTGTGGATCAAATCCAGGGCCTTTTACAATGCTGGTCAAATACTCCACCACTGAGCTATGTTCCAATTCATGTGGTCTGAAAATCTGTGTCACCTTCAGGCTCAAAACAAAGTCTTTAACATGATACTATTAGAAGGTAGGGCATTTGAGAGGCAATTTGTCATGAGGTCCCACACTCAGGGTTGGTATTAGTGTCTTTATAAAAGAGGCCTGGGAGCTAGTTCACTAGTTCTGCCATTTGAGGACACAGGGAGAAGGCCTTATCTATGAGGAAGACTCCCTCACAGACACTGAATCTGCTGGTGCCTTGATCTTCAATGCCCTGACTTCCAGAACTATGAGGAACAAATTTCTGTTGTTTATTAGGTACCTAGCTTATATCTTGTGATAGCAACCCATAACAACATCTGACACATGATTTGTATAAAGAATGTGAAAAGAATGTCTACAAATCAATAATAAAAAAGAAAAATTAAAAATAATAAAAGAGGGGCTAGAGAGATTGCTCAGTGGTTAAAGCACTGGCTCTTCTTGCAGAAGACTCAGGCTCAAATCCCAGCACCCACATGGTGTCTAACAATTGTTCGTAACCCCAGTTCTAGGGACTCTGATGCCCTCTTCTGTCCTCTCGGACATTGCAGGACATGAGTGCACTTGCACTCAGCACACAGTACACACATACACATATAAAAATAAAAACAAAGAATTTTTTTAAATAATAGTACTAAAGAAGCTTGCCAATTTGGTTAAATGAAGTAAGCACACTCTCTCCTGCCTCTTCCAGTGAATGTGACTGAGAGCCCTGGAGAGAACCAGTGAAATGGGTGTCTGAGGATGCTGAGCAGGAAAAGCATCCAAAAAATTAGACAGGCATCAAACCTAAGTGCAATCAAAACGATGAGTTTCCCAGGCTGGGTTTTCCTCCTTCGTGTGAGACTGGGCTCAAAGGAAGCCTGAGTCCTACACAAAGCTAAAGAGAGAGCAGGGCAGGCCCCATGCTGTTCTCCTGGCCTGCCCTCACCAGAACTGACTTCATCAGCATTGAGGGAAGCACCTAAAAGTCAGAGAGGCATTATCTCTGACAGCAGAGAGTGTGCACAGCCCAGTACTGTTTCTTTTCCCACAAGTAACCCCAGAGGTACAACCAGCCTTGGGGCATACAACTCAGAGTGAGATCCTAACACTATGCCCTTCCAGTCAGAGGACCATGCTAGAGAGGTCATAAATCCTAGAGAAAACCTATCTCTGTCATATCTCTAGATAAATGAAATTTCTTACCATACACTAAATATGGATCCTCATATTTACAGACAAGTATACCTACACCACTTGTTCTAGTTTTCTTTCGATTGCTGTGACAAAACACTCTGACCAATATCACCTTGGGGAGGAAAGGATTTACTTGACTTACATCTCTCAGGTTACAGTTCATCACTGAGGGAGCCCAAGGTAGGAACTCAGGGCAGGAACCTAGAGGTTCCATGGAGGAACACTATTTACTAGCTTACTCCCCTGGCCCACGCTCAACCTGCTTTCTTATACAATACAGGACTGCCTGCCCATGGATAGCACCACCCACAGTGGGCTGGGCACTCCCACATCACTCAACAATCAAGAAAATTCCCCACAGATATGGCCACCAGCCAGTCCAATGGAGGAAATTCCCCAATAGAGGCTCCCTCTACCCAGGTGTGTCAAGTTGACAACTAAAGCTATCCAACACACCACTTATCAACGAAGATTCTTTTTGCAACAGATGGAGGCAAAGTCCACAACTGGTCACACACAGACAATATACATCTGAGAGATGCCCAGTCCTAGGTGACATATCTACAGTGGAACCTCTACACCTAAGACTTGTGGAACATAGCAGAACAGGGGGTAGAAAGAAAAACAGTGGATCCCTCAACTCTCACCAGTGAAACGTTCTTATACAACAGAGTGCAATGCACACAGAAGACCACCACAGGCCAAGTTTTAGAGAATAAGAGACTGCAGAGTATGTGTCCCAGATAGGACTCCTATATTAAACCTCACCCACCCAGGACTCAGGGGCCATTGTGGAAGAAGGAGAGAAAGACTGTAAGAGCCAGGGGTGGCTCATGAACATAGGGAAACAGAGGCTTTCAGGCCACTGGAAGCTTACACATGTGAAGTTGCAGCAATGGTGGTATTGAGCACAAGACCCAGGCCAACTCAATCAAACGAGGGCCCAGAGTGGAGAAGGGAAATGGGAAGTGGGCCAGTCCTAACCTGGGAACTGTTGGAGACTGATTGTTGCTGGGTGAGGGAGAATAGACCTCACTTATGAACTCTGGATAGGCCCACTAGACTCCAGGGGTTGAGTGTGCACCAAGGGACATCTGGGTACAAATGTACTGGATGGGTCTTGGCATGTATGGTAGAATGCATGAGATACTGCAGGGGGGGGCAGAGTGTGGGGCCATGGATTGAGGAGAGGGTCTAAATTTGATTAGGAACTGTTCTTTGAAGTATACAAAAGCTCAAGAAAAAACATTTTAAAAAAATTATTCTTAAGATTTGCCAATAGAAATAATCTTTTGTTATGAGGCATCCATATAGAAAGGTAGTGCTACCACCCAGCATTGGGTGGGTGTACACTGCTAGTTTGTGTGGAGGTAAAGTTGAGTTCCATTCATTCAGCCCTTTCTTCTCACTCAGGCACCTTGATGACTAAAGCAGCTATGCTAGATTGTGACTGAGGTGACAGTTCAGACACATCCACAGAAGAATGGAGCTCTGAACTCACTGCCTTGACCATGAAGTAAACACTGCAAGTTCTCACAATGTTCTTTTCTATTTTGACTAGGCGCAGAGAAAGAGTAGATGGAATGGAGCTAGCGAGCTGATAATTTGGTGTTCTCCAAAGAAAAATCCTAAGATCCTGTCCTTGTTTCCTGTAGAAATGTTTGTCCAATTTCTAAGTTTGCTTAAACAAAACCTCTGTATATAAGATAACCAATCTAGCTTTCCCAGAAATAAAATGATTTAATCAAAATGTGAAAAAATTCACTTGATGATCCTAAAAACAAAATGGAAATTACAGAACAAAGAAGAGATGAACTTGAACAGAGAACTATGGAAGTGTACAGTCCGTATACAGACTTGAAAGACTGCAAAGGAAAAGGAAACGGTACTGGAAATCTGAGAGACAACTGCAATAACATCATTGTCTGCATCATCAGAGTCCCAGAAAGTGAAGAGAAGTAAGGGCATTTAAAAAGTATTGGAAGAGTCAGCTATGGTTGTGCATGCCTTTAATCCCAGCACTTAGGAGGCAGAAGCAGGTGGATCTCCGTGATATTGAAGGCAGCCTGGGCTACACAGTGAGTTCTGGGTCAGCTGCAGCCACAGGGAGACCCTGTTTCATCTTAAAAGCAGCAAGGAAATGACATGTCAGGAGAAGAGCATCTCTACTGACTGCAGTTTTCATCAGGAACTGTGGAAGGCAAGAAAAAGGGTAAAGTATTGAAAGAAGAGAATAATCCATTTAAAATCCTAAATCCAGTGAATATATACCTCAGGGATGAAGGTAAAATAGATACTTTTTCATGGGAAAAAAAAACTAAGATAATTCATTTCTAGCAGGCATGCTCTAAAAGGTTGGTGTGTAGTTTCACCTATAAGACATTCTAAAAAAGGCAAGTTATAGGGATGAAGAAAGAATCTGTCTTTTCCAGGAATTTGGTAGTAACTACAAAGTGGTAATATGAGGGAGGGGTTAAGCATTTCAACTGGTATAAAAAGACCTGTGGGGCTGGAGAGATGGTTCAGTGGTTAAGAACACTGGTTTTTCTTGAAGAAGACCTGGGTTTGAATCCCAGCACCCACATAGCAGCTAACAATTGTCCATAACTCCAGTTCCAGGGCACCCGATGGCCTCTTCTGTCCTCTGTGGGCATTGCACAACATGGGTGCACTTACCTACATGCAGGCAATAAACTCATACACATAAAATCTTAAAAAATAAAATATTTTTTAAAGACTTGTAATGTTTTAGTGTTATATTTCAGTGAAAATGTTTATAATTTTTAATCTGGGGGCTGGAGCGATGGCTCAGCAGTTAAAAGCACTGGCCTTGCTTACAGGGAACTCAGTTTCAGTTTCCAGAACCCACATGGTATCTAACAACCATCTGTTAACTCCAGCTCCAGGGGATCCAAAGCCCTCTTCTGGCCCCGCAGGCATTGCATACACAGGTTCACTTACATACATGCAGGCAAAACACTCATATACATAAAAGATAAATAAATCAAAAAAACTTATTTTATCTGGAGCTGAAGAGGTAGCTCAGTGGCAGAGTGCTTGCCAAGCATGTAAAAGGCTCTGAGTTTCATCCCAAGAACACACACACACACACACACACACACACACATTTCTATGTATTCCACTCAAAAAAATTTTTGAATGGAAGACACCAAATTAGGAAAAGTTAAAGAAAGAACTAGTGAAATAGAACATAGAGCTGATAAGATTGCCTGTGTTTATTTTTTAAAAACAAGGTATAGAAATGAAGAATTAAGAGCTAGCATATACGTAGGTGTTACAAAAGACAGTTACAAGTAGAATCAGAGGAAGGCAACATTTTTTAAACAAAGAATCTTTAATAACATGTCAAAAGCTGACTCCTTAGACACTAAGCAAAAATGAGCTGTCAAGCTATGAGAAGACATGGAGGAAATTTGAGTGCATATTGCTAAATGAAAGAGGGCTCTGAAGACCATATACTATATAATTCCAGGCATGGCATTCTGGAAAAGAAAAAAAAGTCAACGGATACAGTGAGACACCAGTGCTCAAGCACACAGTTCTCTATGCTTATCTGCAGAAGAGTAGGGAGAGAATCCTGCTTGCTTTCATATTTCTAATTATCTCCTCATTTTAACTCAATTTCCTCTGTAAGGCCCCTCTTTGCAAAAAAGGTCACATTAGAAGGTACTAGGGGTTAGGAGTTCAGCATATTTTTTGAGGGGAAACACAATTTAATCCAGAACATTCTAAAGTTGGCAAAATTATAGAAATGGAAAACAAATTGATGGTTAGAGATGGAAGGGCATGAGGAGTGGTGGTTGTTTGAGTGGAATAAGGATATTTTCAGACATACGCAAGGGTGGTGATACATACTGAAGGATGTGTTCCAGGAAAACCAAAAAGCAAATACAGGAAGAGAGAAACAGTCCTAAAAACAATGATTCAACCAAAGAAAGGAAAGCACTTAGCCTGGTTGGTCCCAGCAGTAAGTATCCAGCTGGGTGCTGCTGCTGTGATTGGGAAGCCTACATTTCTGAACAGGTCCGTGATCTCCATTTGTAGCACTTAAGGATTAGCCAGAAGCCTCAGGTTTAGTGGCGCCTCTTGGGAACCTAATCTCTTTAACGTTCTCTATAGGATTCTAAATGATAAAATGTGGGTGATAGTCACATTTTTCACATTGAGCATCTGGGAGGATTAGGGATAAAACCAGTCACTGGGTAGGATAAGGAGGCAGTCTTAATGGGGAGAGCAGGGGTTCATTCTTACCTCCAGGTCATGAATGGCAACAGGCTGAGATGGAAGGCAGGAGGCACATTTGATCCTTATGGTCAGGGGGTTCAAGTCTTGCTTTTGCTCTTCAGTCATGATAGGAACTTCTGTTTTGAAAGTCAAAAAGCAATCTAAAATGTTGGCAGACTTCTCACTGCCACGAATGTTGACCGTTTGCCATCCTGAGGAAACACACACAGGACTAGCGCTTTACCCATGACAGTCAGAAGCAGGTTCTCATCAGAGAAGAACTGATGATAAAGTCATAATCCCAAGAAAACTTTTTTAAGGGCTGGGACAGTGAGCATGATGGCACATGCTTGTGACCCCAGCACTCAAGAGGATCAAGCAGGAGGATCTCAAGTTCCAGGCCAGTCTAGGCTACAGAACAAGACTCATTTTCCAAAAATCAAAGACCGGGATATAACCCAGTGATAGAGTGCTTGCCTCGCATACCCAAGGCCATGGGATCCATCCTCAGAACTGGGGGGAAAAAATGGGAACTGTCCACAGCTACAATATTATATGCCAATTTCTCAAACAGAAATATAATCAACTCTCTAAGGGGCCTGAATTTTTGTGCTTTTATGTTGATCATCTTATGATGGAGTAAATATTTGCTAACATCCTGGGAACTATAAGGAGCATTGCTGTGTAGGTGCCATTCACATAATCAGAGACAACTGGGTAGCTTTCACACAGGCAGGTGATCATAACAGCCCCTGCTCTAGACCTGCACCCCCATTATAGTGGCTCCTGTCCATGTGGGGCTGTTACAGTTTAAATAAAATTATAGTACAATTCCTTCACAACACTGGCCACATTTCAAGTGCACGGTGGCCATGTGTCCATGGGCTGCTACTTGGCTCCAGACATGGGGTCTGACCTTCACTGTAGACTGCACTAGTGGTCAAGCTGCAAAAGGCAGCTAAATCAGAACAAAACACTAGTAAAAGCAAGTGACATTCATGTGTACACTGGGAGCTCAGGCACAGGCATTGCTTTAATTATGGTGGCCAAGAAAAGGCACAGGTATCTATAGAGAAGATAGCTAGCACACTGCAGTAGAAGCACGTATGGCATATATTACACCACCACCACCCCTGCACACTACAAGACATGCAGCAGCATCCCTCTGAGTGCCAGTAGTACCCCACTCCCGGTTGTAATTACCAAAGATGTTTCCACCCCTACCAAGTTGTCCCCATGAAATACAATGCCCCCAGGATAGGCGCCCTGTTGCTAAGTGAAGGAAAGAGGGGTGCAATGTCTGAGCTCTTACAAGTGTCTGTCCTAAACAGGCACTAATGTTGTTGGATCTTAAAACAACCTTCTGGGGTTACTGTCATTTCTACTTTACAGAAGGATAACTGAGCTCCAGACATATTAAGTAATCATCAAAGGTCTCTTAGCTCTTACATTATAGAGCCAGCATCCACTCAGACTGATCACTCACTCTAGCCCTCTATACACTCTAGCCCTCTCCTTCAATGAAAGTGTTTACTCCCTGGCTCCAGATCTTCCAAAAGTCCCACTGGGATACAAGTCAACTGATATATCTTATGAAGGAATAGAAAAATCTATGCCCTAACTTGAGATGGAAGATGTTTACCATAAACAATAATACAAGTTTTGGAATGGATAATCTCAAGCTATGACGTTATAGAGAAAGCTGGCTGAGTCAAGACCATTCTCATTGACCACCACATACAGTTGCTGTAAGGGTTGGGGTTCATCTCTGCATTCCTTGAACCTCCAGCATCCCATATCTGTCCTCTCAGTGCCTAGCTGCCACCTCCCCACCATTCACTCAGAGTCCCTCTGTGTGCAAGTCCTGCACTGAGCAGTTCACACACAATCTCCTGTGACACTTTGGCCTGACAGATTTCACCTCTGTATTGTGTAAGTTGGTTCCACCTCAGACCAGAGCCTGTACCTCTATAGAACAACCAGTAGAGGGCACACACTCAGCCTGATAATCAAAAGCTGGAAAAAGTTTTTAAGATTTTTAACTAGGTTGCCTCTAAATAGAAAAAAAAAAAAAAAATCACCGATCACCCCCCCATCTTACTCTTTCTTTTTAAAAAAATCACATAATTTTATCTAAAATTTATTCTGATATTGCACCAAATTATATGAATATAATAAATATCTGTTCATTATTTACCAGAAGACAGAAGGCAGAGTTTGTAAAATATAGAAAATTTTACAAGGCAAAGCAATCAAATCCTTATTCTGATACAACCTTTATGTATTGGCTAGGCTTTCTTTAATATTATATTTCTTATTTTTATTTTTATGTGTATGAGTGTATTGCCTGCATGTGTGTAAGTGCACCCATGTTGTGCAATGCCCAAGGAGGTCAGAAGAGAGCATCAGATCCCCTGAAACTGGAGTTAAGGATGATTGTTAGCCACCATGTGGGTGCTGGGAATTGAACCTGGGTCCTCTGCAAGAGCAGCCAATGCTCTTAACCACTGAGCCATCTCTCTAGCTCCTGGATAGGCTTTTTTTTTTTTTTTTTTTTTTTGTCTTTTTGAGACAGGGTCTCCCTGTAGCCATAGCCTGCCTAGATTCGATATATAGACCAGGCTGGCCTCAAAGTCACAGTGATCCGCCTGCCTCTGCCTCCCAAGTGCTGGGACTAAAGGTGTGTGCCACCATGCCTGGCTGGATAGACTTTTTATTTATTCCTCACTGAAAAAATGGTGGTGATGAAAAACCCCTCCCCCCAGCACTACCCCAAGCTCACTGGGAGGATGCAAACCTCTCATAAGAGGTAAACAATGTGATATAAAGGAAGATGGCATAAATGGCCCATAAAACTGCTTCCCTCCCTTTATTCCTTTTACATAGGTTTTGAAAGAAACTTGTAGAAAAAAAAATGTTCATTAAAAGCAGCACCTTAATATTACAACAAGCCCACAGCCAATATCATGCTAAATGGAGAAAAATTCAAAGCATTTCCATTAAAATCAGGAACAAGACAAAGATGTTTACTCTCTCCACTCCTGTTTAATATAGTGCTTGAAGTCTTAGCTAGAACAATAAGATAAGTGAAGGTGATCGAGGGGATACAAGCAGGAAAGGGAGAAGTCAAAGTATCCTTTTTGTCAGATGGTATGATTCTACATGTAAAAGACCCCAAGACTTCACCCAAAGATTCCTACAGCTGATAAACATATCCAGCAAAGTAGCAGGATGCAAAATTAACACACAAAAATTAGTGGAATTCCTATATACCAACAACAAGAAAAAGAAAACAGAGAAACAATCCCATTCACAATAGCCTCAAAAATGAAATATCTCAGAATAACTCTGAACAAGGAAGTGAAAGACATATATATAATGAAAATTTTAAGACACTGAATAAGAAATTAAAGAAGATGCCAGAAGATGAAAAGACTTTCCATGTTCATGGATTGGTAGGATTAATATTTGAAAACGGCCAGACTAACCAAAAGCAATCTACAGATTCAACACAATCCCCATCAAAATTCCAATGTAATTCTTCACAGAAATGGAAAAAAAAAAAAGATCTTAAATTTTGTATGAAAATACAAAAAACCCAGAATAGCCAAAACAATCCTGAACAATAAAAACTCTGCTGGAAGCATCACCTTCCCTAATTTCAGGTTATACTGCAGAATCATAGTAATAAAAACAGCATGGTATTGGTATAAAAATAGATGCACTGATCAATGGAATAGAATTGAGGACCCAGATATAAGTTCTTTCTACAGTCACCTGATTTTTGACAAAGCAGATAAAAATACACATTGGAAAAAAGATAACATTTTCTGCAAATGGTTCTGGTCAAACTGGATAGCTGCATGTAGAAGAATGAAATTAGATCTCTGTCTCTCACCCTGCACAAAACTCAACATCAGGCTAGGTGTGGGAGCACATACGTTTAATCCTAGCACTGGGGAGGCAAAGGCAGGCGGATCTCTGTGAGTTCAAGGCTAGCTGGGGCTCCAAGGAGACCCTGTCTCAAAAAAAAAAAAAAAAAACAAAAAAAAAACACCTCAACACCAAATGGATCAAAGACCTCAACATAAGACTTGATACCCTGAATCTATCAGAAGTAAAATAGGGAATATAGGGAATACTCTTCAACTTATTGACACAGGAAAGGACTGAACAGGACCCCAATAGCACAGGCATTCAGATCAACAACTGATAAATGTAACCTCATGAAACTAAAAAGCTTCTGTATAGAAAAAGACACCATCAGTTGTATGAAGAGGCAGTCTATAGAATAGGAAAAATGTTTACCAGCTAAACATCTGACAGGGGCATAATATCTAAAATATACAAAGAACTCAAAAAACTAAACAACAAGAAAATAACCCAATTTAAAATTGGGGCATGGAACTTTATGAACAGAGCATTCTCAAAAAGAGAACAAAGGGCTGAGAAATTTGTTTTAATATTCAACATTCTTATCCATCAGGAAAATGCAAATTAAAATTACTTTTGAGTTTTCATCTCACCCCAGTCAGAATGTCTAAGCTCTAAAAAACAAAATTGACAAAATGCTGGCATGAATGTACAGAAAGGAGAACTTATTCACTGTCAGTAGGAGTCCAAACTGGTGCAGCCCCTATGGAAATCAGTGTAGGGGGCCCTCAAAAGCTAGAAATAGGTCTACCATATGATCTACCATAGAGCTACCACTCTTGGGCATATATCCAAAGGAGTCTATACATCATACTACAGAGATACTTGCTCATCTGTGTTTATTGCTGTGCTAGTCACAGTAGCCAGGGAGTGGAAACAGCCTAGATATCTATCAACTGATGAATAAATAATGAAAATACACTTACACGATGGAATATCATTCAACTTCCAAGAAAAATGAAACTTGCAGGCAAATAGAGCTGGAAATAATCTTTCTGAGCAAGGTAACCCAGACACAGAGAGACAAACATTACATGTTCTCTCTTATATGTGGATGCTAGCTTTGAATCTTTGGATATGTGTATCTAAATTATAGTGCCCATGGAGGTCAGGAAAACTAGGGGACTATGGGGGTTTTCAAGGGAGGGGAGATGGAGTGCAGCTGCTATGAAGGGGGAATGGGAAATAACACTAAACACTGAAGACCTTTAAGAAACCAGGAGTGGTGGCACATGCCTATAATCCCAGCACTTGGGAGACAGAGGCAGGTGGATCTGTGAGTTCAAGGCCAGCTTGATCTGCTGAGGCTACAGGAAGACCCTGTCTCAAAAAAAAAAAAAAAAAAAAAAAAAGGATCTTTGAGAAATTTAATATTGTACTTAGCTTCCTAAAATACATATCTAAAGAGTTTAAATGGAGCTATCCTATAGTAGATAGATAATGCCCCTCCTAGACACCATAGGTTAGCAAATAAAAGGCCCAGTACAAGACATGGGTGACCTCTTTTGGAGTTGTTGGTCAGTGGGGTCCCATAGACCCCTAAACATTACAGTCTGTTGCCATTGCTCTTGATTATTCTCCAGAACTTGGTGGTGAGATTCTATTGTTGAGGACACTGAATACTTGAGTCATGGAACATGGAAAAATCAAGCTCCCTGGAAGCTTCATTCCTACTGGCCAGCTTTCACAGTGCTGGAGACTGCCATGCATACTACCAGAGGAGAAAAATGATCATCTTGTTAGAAAGATGTCTCAGCACTTAAGAGCACTGGCTGCTCTTGCAAAGGACCCAGGTTCAATTCCCAGCACCTATATGGCAACTAAAAAACATCCATAACTCCAGTGTCAATGGAATCCAATGCTCTCTTCTGATTCCATTAGCATCATGGCACGGGTGCACTTACATACTTGCAGGCGATATACTCATACACATAAAATAAAAATAATACATAAAATATTTTAATTAAGATAAAATAAAATAAAATAAAATAATAATTATCAGTCTTGCCCAGCTATGAACCGTGAACTACCATAACAACTGGCCTGGCAGGATATACCCACTGGTACATTAATGATATGAATGTTATGGGAGTAACCAACCGCTTTCTGATTAATTAGGGCCTGCTCCACAAGATGGAACTCATTCCTGGCACCATTATCAGAGCCTACATAGGTCAGAGGCCTTAGGTGAGAACTTACTACTATTATTCTGCTAAATAGACACAGTATTAAGCTGACACATAATCACATATTGTTATACCTGTAGATTACTGCATCTCTCAACCCTCATCAGAAAAGCTTCTTTTAGCAGGCAATGCCAATTAACAGAGACCCACAACTGGTCGACATCCAGAGAATAAGAGGCTGTGTAGTGCTGAGTCCTAAATGGGACATCTACATCACACCTCTTCCTCCCAAAGATTGGTGATCATCATGGAAAATGGGACAAAAAGATTATAAGAGCCAGAGGGAGTGGATGACTACAATTAAACCGTGTTTTCAGGACACAACAGGGCAAATGCACATATGAGCTGACAATAATTGTGACAATATGTGCAAGATCTATGCAAGATCAAGCCAGAAAAAAATCCCAGCATAGAGTAAGGAGGTGGTCAGGAAGTCTCACCCTTAGCCAAGGAGCTATTAGCAAATGACAGGCTGGAAGAGGGGGAGTCAGCTTTCTTCAAGGATACAGCACTTGAGAGGCTACCCATGTGCCAATAGACATACACATACCATACATGTACTGGTGGTGCTGTGCTGACTCAGTGAGGAAAAAACCATGAAATTTGGATGGAATCATGGTGGGAAGATAGGGGAGGAATTGGAGTGTAGGGAATGGGGAGGGGGGAACTTAATCAAAACACATCGTATGCAAGTACAAAATTTTCAAATAAAAACTGTATTAAGAGGTCTGGAGATATGGGTCAATGGTTAAGAGCACTTGTTGTTCTTGCAGAGGACCCAGGTTCAGTTCCCAGCACCCACATGTTGTAAGTGCACCTACATACATGCAGCAAAACACTCCTCATATACATAAAATAAAATAAAAATTGTTAAGCTGTATTTTAAAAGAAGCACCTTATTTAGCAAACAAAAGCATGACATGTTTTCACAGGCTCTGAAGACTTTGGAATCAAACACCTGGGTAGAAATCCTGTCTCTGCACTTACAAACTGTGTAATCTTGGGCAATGTACCTAACCCCCCAAGCATGCCTCTTTCTCTATATAGTCAAGATAATCACTCCCACATTCCTAAGATGGCAGTGAGGATGAAATGATGTACAGAGCAAGGTCTTGGTCTCCACATGAGCAGTCTAATAACGTTAGCTACCAGCAAGTAGGGGCATGATGGACAGCTGGATGGAGAAGGTGCACGGCTTCCAATGACTGGTTGCCAGTTTAGACTCTGTTTCCTCTTCTACTTGAAATTTCTTTCCTTTCTTCAGGCTTTTCTTCTTCCCCTCTGTATTTTTCCCTTTAACTTTGGAACAAATAAAGAAAATAAAGGTTAAGAGGAGGTTTATCACACTGTCATATGTGAATTTACATATATACAGAGGTTTAGGAAGGTTCTGGAAGCTCCTAGAAGACCGGAGTTGTCCTTTGTATTGCTGTCTTTTTCCAGCAACCAAAGTGGTGGCTATTGCCAGCTATATGCAGGCATAGAGCAAAGATGCCCCAGCCGCTCAGAAACTTCGCTGTGCCCCAAGTTCTTGAGTCAGCTCAGTCACAGAGCAGGACTGAGGTTGGACTACCAGACTGAGCTAAGTTCTAAACTCAGTTCTACCTTTCTGCAAGGCATAGTGGGAGAGGGTACACTTTAACCCTAGCTGCTTCATCTGTAATTGACAGCAGAGTGTTGGGAAGAGAACAGAAGCAAAGAGTAAATGTTCCCCTCAGATCAAGCTTAGGCAACAGCATGAACTGTATGCTTGGAGACATAAAGGCCAATGGAAGGAAGAGTCTAGCAAGGTCAGACTTCGGTGCATACATGAGAATGCTGAGCAGATGCCAGGGGTGACATTTCAAAACAGCAGGAAAATGGGGACTCTCAACAAGTCTCAGAGATTGGCCATTTTAAGCAGATGAAAATACAGGGTTGCCTCACACCATCCCTGAAATGAACTCAGTAAACTTCAGAATCAACAGACAAATATCTTGAGCTTACACTGACATCAAACAAGGAAGGGTTCCCCAGATGTTAACCATGTACAAACTAGGAAGGAACAGTAAAATAACAAAGCAAGACATCATAAATCAAGTCAAAGGATGTCATAAACTCCATCTAGGAGGGTCATCTACCACTGACAACCATAATTACCAGAAGGAGTAAAACAGATCACATAAGAAAAGTACCACACCAGCCTCTGAAATAGTGTGCGACTGTCACGCCATCTCCAATGGAGCCCACGTGAGATCCTCCGTGGGTTGAGGCTGGAACTTCAAGGAAGGTTGCCTCTTGGAGTTGGTTGTGTTGAGAAACATGCAGTGTACTTGGCATGCTTTACTTGCTATTATTTTTCTAACTGTCACTGTATCTTGGGCTTTTGGGGGGCCCGGGAAACACCTGGTGTCCTTGGCACCACTATCACAACCTTTATTAAGATGAAATAGTTATGTTTATAAGTCCCATACTTGGAAGGATTTCATGAGAGCTACAGGATTAGAATAGGATATTGATGTAACTTGGGGTTTGGAACATATTAATGAATAAGGAAAAATAAAAGATAGATATATAGCAACATTGCTGTGTATCACCTAGAATTCAAATAGAAACATTAATAATTATAGAGCTAGTATTGAAAGT
>NW_008333794.1:263326-264007 GCF_000622305.1 Nannospalax galili
TAGCAAATAAAGACTATATACTCTCCCTTATGGAAGAGACTCAATTAATAGAGACCTCCATTAAAGGAGGTCTGCCTTTGGGTACATTTGGCTTAATAATTGGCAGAAGTTCAAATTACAAAAAGAATTGTGAAGTGATTCCAGGAGTCATAGACTCTGATTTCACTGGAGAAGTAAAGATAATGATTAGACCTCTTAAAGAAGTCATACAGATATATAAAAATCAGAGAGTGGCCCCTTACCTCAGAAAAAATACAGGCTGTAGAGGAATTAGTGAAAGAACAGCTAGATAAAGGACATTTAGTAGAATAAACCAGTCCCTGGAATACACCTATATTTGTCATTAAGAAAAAATCTGGTAAGTGGAGACTATTGCAAGATTTAAGAGCAATAAATGAAACCATGCATGACATGGGGGCTTTACAGCCTGGTCTGCCTTCACCGGTGGCAATCCCCTTTGACTTATTTATTATAATTATAGACCTGAAAGATTGTTTCTTTACAATACAATTAAGTCCTAAGGATTCTCAGAGATTTGCTCTCAGTGTTCCATCAACTAATTTAAAACAACCTTTTCAAAGGTATCAATGGAAAGTACTTCCTCAGGGGATGAAAAATAGTCCAACTTTATGTCAAAAATTTGTGGATAAAGCATTGAGAGATATCAGGATCAAATACAAG
>NW_008333794.1:264195-266525 GCF_000622305.1 Nannospalax galili
CAGGCTGTAGAGGAATTAGTGAAAGAACAGCTAGATAAGGGACATTTAGTAGAATCAACCAGTCCCTGGAATACACCTATATTTGTCATTAAGAAAAAATCCGGTAAGTGGAGACTATTGCAAGATTTAAGAGCAATAAATGAAACCATGCATGACATGGGGGCTTTACAGCCTGGTCTGCCTTCACCGGTGGCAATCCCCTTTGACTTATTTATTATCGTTATAGACCTGCAAGATTGCTTCTTTACGATACAATTAAGTCCTGAGGATTCTCAGAGATTTGCTCTCAGTGTTCCATCAACGAATTTAAAACAACCTTTTCAAAGGTATCAATGGAAAGTACTTCCTCAGGGGATGAAAAATAGTCCAACTTTATGTCAAAAATTTGTGGATAAAGCATTGAGAGATATCATGATCAAATACAAGGATGCTTATATAATACATTATATGGATGATATTCTATTGGCGCATAAAACTGTAGCCAATTAATAATTAAGGGGAGAATTAGATCAAAAGAATTATTTGGTAGAGATGTGCATAGTATAATTATCCCTTATACATAACAGCAATTAGAGTATTTATTGCAAATGATGATGACTGGGGATTGGCATTATTAAATTATACAGAGAAAATCAAAATTCATGTACCTCAGAATCCATTATTGAAATTTGTTAAAGAAACAGAAATATTTCCATCAAAAGTGTCTCAGGAACCTATATTAAATGCCATGTTGGTATTTACAGATGGCTCCTCTAATGGAACTTCTGTGGTTTTTACACCTGGCAGTCCACCTATTATCAAAAGGAAGGAAGGTTTATTTGCTCAGCAAGCAGAAATAATTGCGGTCATATCTGCAGCTGAGACCTTTAGACAACCTTTTAACCTCTATACTGACTCTAAGTATGTGGTTAACCTTTTTCCAGCCTTAGAGACTGCTCTGTTATCTGGAAGCTCAAAAATTCTACTTTTACTACAAAAATTACAAAGTATGATTATTAACAGGCAAAATAAATGTTTTATTGGTCATATAAGAAGACATACTAATTTGCCAGGTATGCTATCTTTAGGTAAGAAATTAACAGGCTTATTAACCAAAGAACAACTTATGGGAAACTCCCTGTGAAAGGAGCTGCCCGGCAGTATTCTGAGGACTCCCCAGTAGGGGACCTGCATCAGCCTCGGCTGTTGGGCAGTACCAGCAAACTCCCTGAGAGGGGACTTGCATCAGTCCTGGCTGCTTCTGCTTCCCCAGTCTGACCTCCGGTTTCTCTCCCCACACCACCAGCAAGGTAAGAGCACTCGAGAAACCACTTTTGTTTTTGGTTTCTCTCCTTGTTTTGGCTAGCTGGCGATCTGTCGCCATCTGGTTCTGAGCTCTGATCAGAGAGACTAGGTGGGAAGCTGGACGCAGCAAATTTCCCCCAGTCAGGTTCCAGAGGAGACGTTCCTGGACCCGCCTGTCCTGAGCCCAAAAGCTTGTCTTTTGGGTCCTGGATTTGATGGCAATCTGGTTGATGTTATTTGTCTGTGCTTGTCTTGTTCTGTGTTTTGGTCTTGTATCTGTGTTTGTCATGGGTGCCTGTGCTGAGATCTCGTCATGATTATTGTCTTCATACATTTCCATCAAAAACCCTAAATATCTTTATTTTATTGGCTGAACTGGTTGTTTAAGGTCCTTATTTATTGCATACCTTTTGGTTTGGGTTTGCTTTCATAATCTCTTTGGTTTGCTCACTTTGGAAATATTTTGGGTTTGACATTCTTGGTCTGGTTTATATTGCTTTCAGACCTCTAAAGGCTTGAAAATGGTTTAAGAAAAATTAAACTGTTGGTTATAGGTTTGATCTAATATGTTAACTCATCTTCATTGCTGGAAATAAATTCTGGGACTGGCCTTCCTATCTCATCCTTTTGGTCTTGTCCTTTTCCCTTTGTTCCCTGCAGCACTGCTCAGTGTGCAGGCAGATATGGTCTGTTTGGGGAGGGACACTTTTCATCCTTGGAAACTCTGCTGGCTCAGATATGACTCTGTGCTTTTCTCCCTTCGAACAAGAAAAATCAGTCTTGGTTTTAAAACTGGTTTGTTATAATATTATGTCTAACCATAGTATTTATTATATGAGACCATTATAAATGTATAGACATGTTTAATACTAAGAGAACTATTATTAAATAATTTACTAGATATCAAATTCTAAGTAAAACATCTCTAAACTTTTAAAGGAGACTTGGTTGTTTAAAACCTGCTTCAAGGCTTACAAGGGCATCTCAAAGTTTATACAGTATAATAATATAATATTTAGATAATTATTCATATATATGAACAATTG
>NW_008333794.1:267413-272894 GCF_000622305.1 Nannospalax galili
GAAGTGATTTTAGCTTTAGGACAGTAGGTGCAAAATTTAAAGGTACAGCTCTCTACTAAGTGTCATGCTAGTTGTAAATATATTTGCATGGCTCCTTTAAATTACAATACATCCTTAAATTAGAATGCTACCAAAAACCATTTGTTAGGAGTATAGAAAGACACTGAAATATCTCATGATATACAAGATTTACAGTTACAAATATCAGCAATGAGTCAGGCACGTTTGGATGATGAAGATATCTCTTTTCTAGCGCAATCACTAAAGAATAATTTGATTTCACTTAACCCTTCCAATTGGGTGCATAATTTGATCATTACAGGTGTTATCATAGGAGTAATTCTTCTCCTTATCTTTCTGCTTCCAGTCATCTTTCACCTAGTTTTCTCTTCTGTCTCATCTCTCCGCCAAAAAGTACACAAACCGCATTAAAAAAAAAATGTAATGCCATCTCCAATGGAGCCCGCATGAGATCCTCCATGGGTTGAGGCTAAAACTTCAAGGAAGGTTGCCTCTTGGAATGGGCTATGCTAAAAAACATGCAGTGTGCTTGGCATGCTTTTACTTGCTATTATCTTTCTGACTGTCACTGTATCATGGGCTTTCAGGGGGCCCAGAAAGCACCTGGTGTTCTTGACACCGCTGTCACTGTCTTTATTGAAATCTTTTAATTATCCTAGTATGCAGCAAGAGTTCTCAGGAACTCAGTCAACATGGGATGACTTTTTAGGATCTAAGGGGTTAAGGAATGACTTAGAAGCCCGATGGCCCACTACAAATAAGCAAGGAATGTTATCAAATAGTTAAAAATGCAATATCAGGTACAGCTAATGTTGAAAGTATGTGATGGGTTAAGGTCATTTTGACGTGAAACCACACAGCTGAGTGGAATCCTGAGTATGTGAGAAAGGCTGGCAGTGAAGGCCACGGTGGGGGTTTGCTGTCTGGTGCCAGGTCGATGGGATGGGGAGGTGTGTTTTGGCTGTGCATGATGGTCGGCAGGGTTGTTTTGCTTTTATCTCTGGAACTGTAAATCTTGGCATGGCTGTTCTGCAGTTTCTGTTGGGAAGATTTTGCAATCTTTGCTGTATATATCTCAAGCCTTGCAGCTACAAAAATTACACTCAGACTTTCACCAAGCTCTTCTGTGTCTGTCTGTTTGTCCCTCGCCGAATCCTTGTCCACTCTCTCGAGGACCCTGTTCCCGCCGGACTGAACTGCTCCCAGTCTGGGCTGGTCCGTCGAACTTTCAGGCAATTTATAAGGACTTCTCACTGGCATTTAAGTCTTTGTAGTTCTAGCACATCGTTAGGGTCTGAGCAAGTGGCCCTCAGAGACAAACTCCGGTATAAGTTAAAGCATTTTGTGTGGACCAGTTTCGTCATAGTCCCCGGCCACTTTAAAGATCCGCGACCTCAGTCGGAGCCAAGGAGGCAGATTCCATCTGGCTGAGCATTGGAAGTGGGTAGAGAGACCCTCAGCACTGCTCACTAGGAGTAGTGGGGCCCAGCCTAGACAAGAACCATAACAACCAAAACCAGGTATGGGCAAGTGTCTTAACCCAGGAGTCCCCCAAGCAAACATCCTGGGCTCTTGCATGAGAACACAGTGGTTACTACAGTGGTATTGGGGACAGCAAGACTTAGGGGAATTTTAACAGTCCCTCAGCAGGATAGGATAAAGGATTGTGTCGGGAGCCATGCTTGACATAAGCATTGGAAATTAGAAGAGGGCCACTTTAAGAGCTTCTGAGCTCTCTGCTTCAGCAGTCAGAGCTGTCAGGCATGATAAATCAGGTCTTCTAGAAAGTTAGTTTCGGTTTGGTCTGCGGGCACCGGAAGATTCAGCTACGTGCTGTATCCATAATACCCTTTTTGTTTCTGTTAGGAATAATCACCTGGGTAACCCAAACTCCGGGCTGGATAAAAAAGACCTGTGGGACCCCTCAGTAGAATCTTCCTACTGGAGAGCTCTCTCCTACCTGTAGCTGCCTTTCTGTAAATAAAGTCTTAGAAAACTTCAGACTACTGTCTGAGTATCTTTCTTGTTGAAGAGCCAAGCCTGGTGGGCTTGGGGGGCTTTCGACACTTTGTGGTTCTCTTGTCCTTTTCTTCGTCTTATGTATGTTTGGTATATGCAAGGACTCAGAGACTGTACAGGAGTCTGCTGGTTCTGTGAGATGGGACAATGCTGTCCAGGAGAAGCAGCTTGAACTGGACAGACAGCTACAGTGCATGCAGGAACAGACAAAGTTACTGGCAAAGCAAATAAGTAGTGACAACAAAAGTTGCCTCTTAAAGGCATTGTTAAGTCTCCTGGTCCTGTAGGTTTACAGCCCCCAGAGAGAAAGGATGAGCCTGTAAGTGCTAGGGCAAACAATTCCTCTGTTTTGTCTCGTCCCTTGGCTCTGTCACCCTTACAAAGGCTAGTGCAGCATGCCGTTGAGAGGGGAGAGGATATATCAGGGTTTCATGTTTTTCCAGTTATGGAACAAGATGATGGACAGGGAAATAAAGTTAGAATACATTGTCCTTTCTCAGGAAAACAATTAAATGATCTGAAAGTTGCCTGTGAGCTGTATGGACCTAAAGCTCCTTATACTCAGGACATGTTAGACTCTCTGCCTACTGAAACTTTGCCTCCTAATGATTGGAAGCAAATGGCCAGAGCCTGTCAGTCAGGAGATGATTATTGTTTATGGAAGTCAGAATTTAAAAACCACTGTCAGGATCTAGCTGACCTCAATAGGGTTCTAAATATTCCTATTACTTTTGAAATGCTTGCTGGTGAAGGCCACTATAGAGACACGGCACAGCAGATGAAAATCTTTCAGAGTGCTGCATATGTACAAACTCATGCTGCAGCAAGAAAGGCTTGGAATAAGTTGCCACAGTCTGGAAGGCAGACTGAGGACTTGACTAAGATTAGACAAGGTCCTGAGGAACTTTACCAAGAGTTTGTGTCTAGACTATTAACAGCTGCAGGCAGACTTCTGGGTGATTTTGATGCTAGCTTACATTTTGTGAAATACTTAGCTTATGAAAATGCCAATTCTGCATGTCAAGCTACACTTAGACCATATAGGGAGAAAGGAAATTTGTCTGATTATATCAGACTGTGTTCTGATATTGGACCTTCATATATACAGGGAGTGGCCATAGCTGCTGCTTTGCAAAACAGACCTATGAAAGACATTTTATCTCAACAGCAAAGATAATGTGATAAAAAGCCTGTGCAATTCACTGTATAAGTTGAAAATATTTTTTGTCTTTGAGATATTTTTGTAAACTATAATTCAAAACTTTTAAATTGGTAAATGTTATTTTTATTGCTTTAACAAATCAGATTGGCAGATACTAATTATTAAATAAAATAAAAATATTTTAATAAAAAGGCGAGAGGAAAAACCAGTCTCAGGCTATGCCTGAGAGGCTCCATAACAATGCTTTTCAACATAATTTTCAGGCCCCAGTGGGCATCAACAATGGTTAATAATACACATAAAAGCTTTGGCAGGTTTCTTGGTCCTCTGCCTCCTGAAGAAAAAAGTGTGGCAGATGTTTGTGTAAATATTGTAAGTGTTTGTATGATGTATACTATGATTTCTAAAAACCTAGGCTGCTTGAATATGCTAACAGCTAACTCTGGAGGGAAATTGTTCCCCTTTCACTTCAGACTTAAGCCTGTTCTTTAGATCTAAAGATGTTTTCTGCCTAATGTCTCACGCTTGCTATTTCAAGCTTATGTAGTATAGGCAAAATGTGAGAAGCTGACTCGGCAGAAACTGGTCCTTTCTGTTCAGACTCATGCTAGTTCTCACAAGCTTCTGTTCTCAAGAATTTTCCAGGTTCAGACTGACCCTCTGACTCTGTGAAAGGAAATGAGAGCAGCTTGCATGTTTTGGTGCCTTGGCATACAGGATTTTCTTTGGATAGAAAGGCTTCCACCTCAGGGGTCATTCTACTTGGGTTCCTCCTTGGGTTCCTGAAAGGGGGACCTAATCTAGATTGATCATATGAAAAACCTGTGGAAACAGGCGTGCTGTGATTAATCTAACAAGGAACAGTTAGAGAGCTGTTCAGGATGCTGACCAGGGCTGTCCACAGTGATGCTTTGGACGTAAATCAGGCATGCCCCTGCAATGTCGACACTGTGCCTTTTGCAGATCTGTCTTAGGTCTCATTCTCAACATGTTTTGTTTCAATTCGGTTTTATGGTACCATTTAATAAATTTCTTTCAGTCTGAGCCTGGCATGGCTTTGTGTGGCTGATGTGTGTGAAAACTTGTCTTTCTGTGTTCTTTCCCGACAGCACAGGTCGGTGGCTCAGGTATGTGAGGTGGCATCCTGAGCACTCTGAGCAAGTAATTTGTGACAGAAGTTGCTTGTGAGAAAAACTCTAAGCAGGTGGCTTATGGCAGAGGCCGCTTGCAATAAGTCTTGGAGCTCAACAGGTAGCTCGTGGCAGGAGCTACAGGTAGTAATGATCGGGTGATTAGTGGCAGGAATCACTCGTGAGGTGCTCATAAATTTTTCTTTACTCTGTTTCAGTTTCCATGATTGTGTAAAAGACGTCTATAACAATATTGTGCGCACTGTAAAAATTACAAAATTAGGCTACTGATATCAGTTGTAAATTATTTTTGCCTTGTTTGTCTCGTTTTGACGGTTATGTTTCTGTGTGTCACCATGGTTACTTGTCGTACTCTATCATTCCATGGTTGTGTTTTATGTTGCCTTGACAACCTATGTTTGTGTTACTCTTGAATGTTCTAAAACTAAGGTGTGTGTCCTCACTCTCTTGTCATTTGTTTGTTATATGTTACCTTGCACACCTGCTTGGTACATATGTACCTCTTTTGCTCTACAGGACCCTCGGTCTATACATTTCAAAGGACAAGAAAAGGACACCTCTGCTTTTGCTGCCATCAAGGTTGCCTTCCACCCTTGCTATTTGCTTTGTGGGTTATTCCTCCTTCATTGGTTAACAGTATTCTTTTCCCAGGTCTATGAGATGACTTCAGCATATACTACAGGAACAAGGTGTGATATTCAGTTCACAGAAAATAAATGATTTTATGAACTTGCTTGAGAAAGTTAACCCTTGGTTTCCTCTTGTACAGGTTCTTTTCATACAATAGGACTCTGTCCTCCTCCAATGCTTAGCAACTCTGTTGCTAGACTTGCTGCTGCAATTACATTTCTGCTACTTATTCCCCTCTCCTTCATCTTTATGCCTGGTACTCAAAGCTTATCAGAGTAGGTGTGAGGCTACAATATGGTGTCCCGGGAGAAGTTGCTTGGGATACTGTATATAATCTGTTAGTAACTTGTACTGCATCTTCCATGTCTCCATTACAAAAGGTTGTGCGGCAGACAACTGCTGCGGGAGAGAATGTGTCAGGCCTAATGTCAGTCCGGGAGCCTAGTAATGATCTGGGCATTGGAGATATTCTGCTTCAGCTTCATGGGCTTATTCCTA
>NW_008333794.1:273630-313601 GCF_000622305.1 Nannospalax galili
TGGCTACCAAAATGTATGGAGTCTAAGGACTTTGTCTTTAAATGTGATTCAAACCAAATCATTCGAGTACATGGAGACATAGCTACTACTCCGTGTATGTGCGGCAGTTGTTGGCCGCTCGCACGCACGCCAGTGACCTTCTTTGATGAAACTTTTTGTATGGCTTCCAACATTCTCCTTTGCTACAGTCAAAAGTCACACTAGTAGAGTTCGTGTGCGCTTTCCTCTTGTAATTTTAATTGGACATGTGGTCCTTCAGGACATAAATCTGACTTGCCAAAATTGTCGTTTGTATACTTGTCTTACCAACTCTATAGCCTTTGACCTGTGCTTGACTTTATTATGATCTTGTCACAACAAAATTCTTTATGGATTTCTGTGACACTACATCGTTCCTGGAAAAGCAGTCCTGCTCAGGAATTGATTCTGGAATTATTCAACAGATTGCTGCAGCGTGGTAAACGCATGATTGGTCTGATAATTGCTGCTATTTTAGGTCTTCTTGCCTTGGCTGCTACTGCACCTACCACTGGTGTGACGCTGCAGAGATCTGCGTGATCACAGACTTCATGCTCCCTTGCACGATGAACTCGTGGCTTTACAAAGCAGAATTCAATGGGTAGGCTGAACGTTCTTGAAATTGCAGGAAACAGTACAATCTGTATGCGATTGGTGTTCTACTCAAATTTACATTACTTCTAAGTTTAACGCTTCTCTTACATTCAGGGAAGAATGATTACTGCACCATTTCCTGGATTCACTTGCAGGGAGAAATCTGTTAGTGCTAGACTTTCTTTGATTGCCTTGATGCTTGTTCTTTGCATACTGTTCATGAGACGTTGTTATGTTCAGGTTGGCAGACGTCAGTTGACATACGGTTTCTTGCCATGTCTTTTTAGGAAGTTCCTACTACACAGTAATAAACCTTTGATTATATCCCCATTTACACTTTTGTTGTATTTCTTGCTTTAAGGTTCCTGTTGGGATTCTTTCCTGCTACTTTCTTTTAACAAGATCTGGATATCTAGGTGACACTGTCTGCGGGTTTTTGGCACATGGTCTTTGGGATCGGGGCTTAGTTGCTTGAAGCTGTGGCCCAGCGTGATGCAGCTGTGCCCAGTCTTGAGGCTATTGTGCCATGGACTCAATGGTTTTCTAAACCAGGGGAGAGTCTCTTGTCCAGTCAAGTGTTGCCTTGATGAATGCATACCTCTCTGCTTAACAGGACTGTTTGTCTTCTGACCATGGAAGACAAACAAGAAGACACCTCCACCTTTGCTAATGATTTTCAATTGCCTGACATTCTTAATTTTGCCTTTTATTAACTCTTCCTTTTAGGACATTTTCTTCTAGGTTGATATTCTTCTTCTAGGTTTTTGGCTTTTATACCAAAGATGTACGACAAGGTAACAGTCATCTGCTTTTCCTTTCTATGCCTACACTCATGCTTAAGACAAGAGATGTGAAAGTTCGCTCACAAAAAATTAACTAACTTTCTGACATTTATTGAGAAGGTGTGTCCGTGGTTTCCTGCAGGACCCTGATTGCGTTTGGGTCAAGGCAATATAAAGTATGCTCCTTGCAGTTTTCAGGCACCGTTGTCTAACTCATTGTCCGTTTTACCATGTGTTCCCTCTTGCCCACTTCGCTCACTCTGCAACTGCTACATTGTAGCCTCCTCCCTTGTTCTCATTTGGGGGAGAGGGCATGTGTGTGTGTTTTCCGCAGGATGCTGACAATGCACATTGGGTACCTGGGCGCCTCATTTGCTTAGTGGCATCTCCGGACTCTAAGCCACCTGTGTCATCGCTGCCCCATCCATCATCGCCTCCTGTGTTCCCAATTTTCTTGGACTGGTTTTTTGGCCTCTGTTTGCATTTCCTATGGACTGTTTCCACCGCCTAGCACCCACCGTTCCCCTCTCTGGACTTTGACAGTGATGCTGTCATGCTTTCTGTGATTCCTTGACTGCTCCACGTGCTTTGTACACCATTGTTCTTATCCGTTATGTAATGCCCCTTTTGTTCTGTACACCATCTGTACTTCACCACGTTGGGGTTCTTTTTGTTTGTGTGCAGGGGGGACTTAGGCTCTGCCTAAACTCAACCTAACCCCAAGTTGCACAGGTACCAATTCCCAAAAATTCAGTAGTAACCTCAAGTTGCACAGGTACCATATTCAAGTTGCACAGAAAATTCAGTACCAATTTCCAAATATTCAAAAGTCAAAATTCAATTCAAACCAAATTCCAAATTCAAATTGCACACAATTTGGCCAAAATTCGGTTCCAGACACTGGTCCTGCAGTCAAATTTCTCTCTCAGTGACACTGTGCCACAGTGGTATTTCCCGTTTCTTCCCCAAGGCCGTGGCCACTAGACGGGAGCTTTCCAGAGGCTGATTAGCCAGTGATGGGTAAGATCCTCTCAGAGGAAAGCGGGATGCCGGCCGCCCCCAACAGCTTTCACTCTGGCAGAGGACAACCTAAGACAGGCACGGTCTTTCCATCCCAGTCTTAGCATGTACTTCATCTTTAAAAAAATATAAAAAGAAAGGGGGAAATGTCGGGAGCCATGCTTGACATAAGCATTGGAAATTAGAAGAGTGCCACTCTTCTGAGCTCTCTGCTTCAGCAGTCAGAGCTGTCAGGCATGATAAATCAGGTCTTCTAGAAAGTTAGTTTCGGTTCGGTCTGCGGGCACCGGAAGATTCAGCTACGTGCTGTATCCATAATGCCCTTTTTGTTTCTGTTAGGAATAATCACCTGGGTAACCCAAATTCTGGGCCAGATAAAAGGGACCTGTGAGACCCCTCAGTAGATTCTTCCTACTGGAGAGCTCTCTCCTGCCTGTAGCTGCCTTTCTGTAAATAAAGTCTTAGAAAACTTCAGACTACTGTCTGGGTACCTTTCTTGTTGAAGACCCAAGCCTGGTGGGCTTGGGAGGCGTTTGACAGGATTGTGGTACATCCGTATGACAGGGTACACTGCAAAAGTCAGAATGAAGGTACTGACCTTACTACATATATGGACATGAATAAACCTCAGAAATGAAGAATACAAAGAAGTTGAAGGTGTTGTAGAGCATCAAGCCCTTTCCACAACTCATAGAAATAAAAATATGTTATTTGAATGTGTGAGACAGAATGCAGTGGGGATACAAGAAATATATGCTCCTCCAAGAACAGGGTACAAAGAGCACTTGCATTGTATCTATTATTACTCAAAAAAAATGAAAAAGAGGAGCTGAGGAAATGGTTCCGTGGGTAAAGCACTTTCCCCACAAGCATGAGGACAAATTTGAATCTCAAAAACCCAGACACAGTAGAGCACATCTACAGTCCCTGTACTTCTATGGAGAGATGAGAGGCAGAGACAGGAGAATCTCCAGGTTACAAGCCAGCTATCCTGGTGTTTGCAGCCACAGGGGAAAACAGACCATTTCAAACAAGACAGACAGCAAGGACCAACAACTAAGGCTGCACTCTGACCTCTACACTCACACTGTGGCATGCAAGCAAACACACACACACGTACACACACACACACACACACACACACACACACACACAAAGAAGAAAAGGAAGAAGGAAAATATGGTGAAATCTTAACATCTAAATTGTGGGTACAGAGTTGTTATATTTTCTGTAAAGTTTTCTATCTTCATTCTAAAATAAAAAGAATGGTTGGAAAACCTCACTAAAATATGAAAGCCTATTATCTAGAAAAGAGAAAACTCTGGAGGACTTGAAAGGTATTCAGCTGCAAGAATGTGGGCCAAACTTCAGGAAAGTCTTATTCTGTTGTGTCTCCAGCACCCCACCAAGAGTTGAACTCACAGTCCTTTCTCTGAAGCCTCAGAGGTCAATGGATGACTGGCAGGTGAGAAAACAGCTAGAGCAGCTACTGCTGAACTTACAGGAAACAGTTCATTCCAAGAAGCTTCTGTCCCATACTGGATACCCACCTGCCAGCTGAGACGCTGGTGAGGGGATGCAGAATGAGAAGGTGAATTTACTGGCTTCTGAGTTCTCATTGCTCTGCAGACTGTGACTAAGACTTATGCTTTGGATAAAAAGGTCCATGACATGAGATGCTGTGCCCTATATCTCCCCAAGAAACAAACTATTTCTTGTGTGTATCATGGAGATTCTTTCCATGACCCCAGAGACCTTGGACCTACCCCAAACACAGCACTACCATATAGTATTATATGGAAAGTTTAACTTTAGACATTAGAGATTTTCGTGTCTGTATTTGCACAATTCCTAAATCAAGAATGCAAAAGTATTGGTGGAGTGAAATAGAATAAAATTCTGAGGATGAGTGCATGGACAGACGGGCAGATGGATGGATGGATGGATGGATGGATGGATGGATGAAGGGTGGATGGATAAATGAATGGATGGACAGATAGACTGATGGGCAAGTAAAAAGTATGCATAATATAGTGTCTAACATTTAGTCAGATATGAAATACTCTTGTTGAAGGGCCTTGAATTTGAAAT
The DNA here is from genome assembly GCF_000622305.1 of Nannospalax galili. NCBI lineage: Eukaryota > Metazoa > Chordata > Mammalia > Rodentia > Spalacidae > Nannospalax > Nannospalax galili. The sequence continues at coordinate 278,136 of NW_008333794.1, forward strand.
ACTTCACAATTTTTCAAGTCTAGTTATGTTATGAAATCTCTAAATGTCATCTAAACTTACTTTGAGACTTCTGTTTTTCCATCGTGTTTGTTAAGCTGGTAAATGATGCTTTCTCAATGAGTTCCTTGATTTCCGTCATGGTTGTCCCCATCAAAGAAACAGGTGTTTTTGAAGGGCTCCTTCTAGAAAATCCTCACAGAGAAAAATGAAAACACTCAAGGGCCAGATATTGAGAACCTATCTATGGGCCCTACCTGCTTTCTTCTTTAAATTACATGCATGTGAATGGCCTGGGTATTTGTCAAAATGTGAATTATCCCTCAGGAGCTGGGGACAGCCTGAGACTTTTCATGCCTATGAAGCTCTGCAATAATGTGATGTAGTGGTGCACATTTGCACCACCAAGGTTCTAACCAACTAGAAAATGTACTAAAATATAACATTTTTAAAGTAGATAAAGCTATAAAATATCTAGGAATTCACTGACAAGAGTTATCCACATCAGGCCCAGTGGGAAGTCACTGCAATTGTTTTGTTGGATGAATGTGATAACACCTGCTAAAGTGCCATCCAAGCATTTGTGTTTACACCTATAAGTTAAGTTATAGTAGCCACTGTTTAGATAGTCTTGCTTCTTGCTGTTTGTGTTTTTATAGTACATGGAATCCCACTGAAATGGGCCAACAGCCCATGGAAAGCAGACAATACAGAGTCCCAAAAGTTCAGTGCCTTACCACAATGGGAGGAAGATCATCCCACACCTACCACCCCCTCTAATGCTCAGAGACTTTTGAGGAAGAGGTTGGCAGAAAGAATGTAAGAGCCAGAGGGAGAGGTGTAATGTTACCTGGAAGTGTTATGCTGGCAAACTTTAGTCACACATCCTTCCCACCCTCATCAAACAGTTGAGGAGGGAGTCAGTTACCCCTCCCACCCAATCAGTCGACCTTCGCTGCATGTGGGGGAGGGGCTAAGGATATATAAGCAGAGAACACCATAAGGCACCTCTCTTGCCATTTTGTGCAGTTATTGGGAAGTCACAGGATCCATATTTGAACGTGGACTTTCCAACACAGCTGTAAATGGGGTAAACCCCCACCCTATGCTCTGTTAGAAAGCCCAGTAAACTACTTAGGATTTCCAAAATTAAAAAATAAAAAAATAATTTTTAAATCTGATTTGGAAAAAAAAATTATCTACATCTACAAGAAGGAAAAAAATTGATAAAGACTATAAAGGATTGGGTCTGAATTAAGTAAAAGGATATGCCATGATCACAAGTAGGGTAACTTGACAAATAATTGTCAATTTTCACAAATTAGTATGTAAATTCAACACAAAAAAGCAATATTTAAAAGTCAAAACTGTCAGTGAGGCATGAGCCTATGCACCTTCAGTTCCAGCTATTCAGGAGGCTGAGACAGGAGGACGGCTTGAACTCAGGAGTTTGAAGCCAGCCTGAACAAACATACTAAGACTCTGTTGCCAAAAAAAAAGATAGAAAAGGAAAATAAATAATGAGCTTGTCTGCTGGCATGGAGGCTGGCTCTCCTCATCCTAGCCCCACAGCTGAATTTCCATTCTCCAGTCCCTGCTTCTCCAGAACCAACTTGCCTGTCTGTGGCCCCAGAACAGCTGCCCCCAGAGACCCCAGCCAAGGCTCCACAGGCTAAGGCTATGGGTTAGCATCCTGGCAGCCCAAAATTTCCAGCTTTCAGTCTTTGTGATACTCACTCAAATCACTCATCACCTTGTGCAGAAAGTGGAGCTTGATGACAAAACCACGCCCCCCCCCCAAAAAAAATAAGGGTCAGGGGAGGTTGAGCACCCAGAAGCTCAAGCTCCTTTCCTCCCGTCTTTCATCTTTCATGGGTTATTTCAACTCTACCTTACCCAGAATTAATAAAAAGGATACAATGACTCAGAATAGGGCCAGTGAGGAAGGGCTCTCACCCCCAGATAAGTAGCTCTGTACTTACCGAGACACAGAAATGTCCTCCATCTTCAAGGACCTCTCATATTCTTCACTGTTCTTGGGAGAAGTTTCAGGCTCTGCTTGGTGAGAACCTAATATTACCAAATGTCTCCAAACTTCTGACTCTGTGCTAGTTCACCAGCAAATGAGGCCTCTGCCCATTCCAGTGACATATTGCAGGTAAAGGTCTAGCACATAGCAGCATTCAGAAAGAAGGTTTGCTGACTGAATGAAGGATACAGACCAAACTAATTCTAAGTATTTGGGTGAATGAAGGTAAGTCGAGCCCTCTGGGTCTTTAAATGTTACCCCTACTGAGGGAAAAAAAGAGGAAAATTCACTGCATACTCAATTAGCCTCTTCAGTACTGTTTATCACATTAGAGAATGTTGAAAACACACCTAAGTATCCCACATTCCCAACTATAAAGAATGGTTAAAGAAATTACAGTCCTATTTACCTAGCCACAACAAATGAAGTTACAGAAAGGTCTTCAGGACATAGAAAGATGCCTGTGATGATGTGTGAGTCATCTTAGACTACAGAAGCAATGTGTGCATCTTGGTAACCCAATAGGCTAAAAATAAAATTTAAAAAGAGGGACTTGAGAGCTGGCTTAGCAGTTAAAAGCACTTTCTGCTCTTCCAGAGGACCCAAGTTTGGTTCTCCGCATTCAAGTCAGGCATCCCACAACTGCCTGTAACTCCAGTTCCAGGGAATCCAATACTTTCTTCTGGTCTCCAAGGGTACCTACACACAGGCATTTACTCATGCAGACACACACATACACATAAATAAAAATAAATCTTTAAAATAAAAATTAAGCCAGACATGGTGGTGTACACCTTTTATCCCAGCATTTAGGAGGCAGAGGAAGGTGGGTCTCTGTGAGTTCAAGGCCAGCCTGGTCTACATAGGGAATTCCAGGATAGCTAGGGATACAGGGGGATCTTATCTCAAAAAGACAAAAATTAATTAATTGATTTATTAATTACCTAATTAATTAATTAAAATAAAAAACACATAAGATTCCTAGAACGAAAAGAGATTTGCTATAACAGGATAATCAAAATAGTACACTGACTGTAATTAGTGATGGAATCATAGATTATTGCCCCCTTTTTAATACTTTTCTATATTACAAGTTCTTTTTTGAAAAATGTAACTTCTTGGGGCTGGAGAGACAGCTCTGCAGTTAAGAGCACTGACTGCTCTTGCCAATGACCTGGGTTCAATTACCAGCTCCCACATGGCAACTAACAATTGTCCGTAACTCCAGTTCCTGGGGATCCAATGTCCTCTTCTGAACTCTGTGCACAATGAACATAGGTGCACTTACATACATACGGGCAATACACTCTTACACATTAAATTAAAATAATAAATAAAAAGGAAGAAAAATGTAACTTCCATGGCCAGAAAATTTTGTGTTGGGTTTCCAAATCACAAAGCAAATGACTATTAAATCAGTTGGGCACTGTGGTTCATAACTGCAATCTTAACATTTAGGAAGCTAAGACAGGATGATAACTTCAAGGCCAGCCTTGTCTGCATAATGAGTTCCAGGTCAGCTAGGGCTACTTAGTGATCTCATCCTAGTTTAAAAAAAAAAATCTGGATGGTGGTGACACATACCTTTAATCCCAGTACCCGAGATGCAGAGGCGTCTACGAGTTCAAGCCAGGCTGGCCTACATGGCAAGTATCAGGTCAGCCAAGGCTACATAGTGAGACTTTGTCTCAAAAAGGGAAAAAAAGAAATGAGGGGAAAGAAAGAAAAGGGAAGGGTGGGCAGGGAACGGAAGGGCAAGAAAGAAGAATCAACAATCAAAAACAAGCCACCCTGGGGCAAGGGAGTGATGACTGGGTGGTCACAGAGTGCTGGAGATTGTGTGCTGGGCTGGTCTCCTGACAGTCCTGAGCTCAGCTAGCCGCAGTCATTTCTCCTCACCTTGTGGAGACTTCTGGTGTTTTTCTGCCTTTTCTGGATCTCCTGGTATGTTCTCCTCATACACCTCCTTTGAAACAGTGTTGGCTTTCTCCGTGACCACTGTAGACAACCTCTTCTGACTTAAAACCAAGTGTTTTACCTCCTCTGGAATGAAAGAATATATCAGTCAAAAATGCCTACTGGACACCTGCTACATGCAGTTATCTGATGCCTCCCATGAACAAACAGTAGAGGACAAGGGAATGGAATCCCTGTAATCCCAGAGTTACCCAATGACATCGAATACCAGGAAACTCAAGAAAAACCACAAACCTGTTAGGGCCAGATACTTGGACCTTGGCTGGCAATAGCTCCCCCCAGGCACCTAAATACTATGGTACTGAATCTCCACATTTCACTGGAAGGGAGGTGTTGCTATCTACACTGACATTTAGGTAACTTTCCCACAATAGAGTCCTTAGCAGAACCAGGCTCATATCAGTTCTCCTTGTCCCCAGCAAGGAAGTCCCTTCTGTCAGCATCTACTCAAGAGAGTTTCACGCAGTCATGGAATGATGGCTGAACACATAAAGGGATTAAGTGGAGATACAGGGAGCTATAAGGAAGAAGTGGAGAGGGGATGAAATTTGATTCATCGTTGAAGGGCAATGGGGTGGCTGGTTGTCTGAAGGCAGCTGTGCCAGGAGCCCACCACCCCGAGTGAAGGGTAGGTTCACTAGCAAGAATGGAGCCTGAGGGACCAAATCCTAAAAAGCCTTCAAAGGAGACTCTGAAGGTAACACTTAATCCTATAGGAAAATTACAGCACAATGAAGTACAGAGTCAACGGAGAGACACAGGAAAGTCATGCCCAGGTGGCAAGAGAGAGGACGTGGAAGGAATTGGACAGAGACAGTTGCAGAGTAAATCTCTAGAAAACCTTGGTGAGGTAGGCACTGTAAGCAGAGGTTGGGAGACGAGGGCCAAGAATAGAAAAATAGAAGGTTCTAGAAATAAATTCAGATTTGCAAAGAGACCATCACTTCAACTGAAAGTTTCTCTGCAAGGCAAAATTTACTTCTGATCAGAAGGGTGCAGATCTCACAAGAATACAGAAGAAAGCACAATTTGTTAATGTGGCCTTCACCCACCCACCCCCAAAAAAGATGGCCTTCCCTTTTATCCCTGACACAAAAGAGAACTAGGCTGTACCTCATTGGTCAAGTTTCAACCGCACAGTTTAAACTCAAGTAGCTAATTGCAAAAAAGAAAGAGGCAATTTAGTAAAAATCTTTTGGCATTTAAGAGTGTGGGGCTTTGTTACAAAAGGGAGAAGGAGGTTTGAGGATGAGGAAACGAGAAATATTAGGTTAAGGGAGCAAAAGCTTTCCCACAATGTAACTATGAGACCTCTGAAAGGGACGTGGGAAATGAATGCTGCAAGTTACAACCGACAGGCTAAGAAACAACATCAAGGTAAATATCAGTCCTATAACAAGGGTACCAAAATGAAAGACAAGCAAATAGCTTCAAAACGTTTTTGATAGAAAAGTTTTCATTTCTTATGGAGGGGGGGTTGTTTGGTTTTTTTGTTTGTTTTCTTGGTTGATTTTTGTTTTGTTTTGTTGAAACAGGGTCTCCCTGTAGCTCCAGCTAGCCTGGAACTCGCTAGGTAGACCAGGGTGGCCTGGAGCTCTTAGAGATCTACATGCCTCTGCCTCCGCCTCCCGAGTTCTGGGATTAAAGGCCACTACATTTGGCAGATTTTATTTTATACAGAGTGGTCACAATAGAATTTGCCGACTTCAAGTGAGAAAGAAAACTAAAATTAAATAAAAAAGAAAACTAATTTAATTGAGAAAAATTCAGAGCAAGTTGTCTGGGGAAAGGAGAAAAAAAAAAAAAAAAACGCTGCCTGTTTGTCTGAAAAAACAGCTTCAAGTGTATCTAAGGAAACTAATCCTCTGTTTGCTTAAGAAAACAGGTGTACATTTAACCTTTGTTTCCGCTTCTATAATATGCTTCCTCAGTTTCAATTTCAGCTCATGCCCCCTACTGAACCAAGAGTTGGAGATCCCTGTGCCCAGTGCTAAGAGGCCCTGTGACTCCTGTGCTCACCAGTGCCAGAATGGATCTGGAATGATGCTGAGTTGTATATAAACTAAAAAAAAAAAAAAAACTACTACCTGTGCTGACTTTCAGTGGTGACTCCATTGAGCCCACTAATGAAACTTGTTTTCTGATCATCCACTCAGTGGGAAGTGCCTATTTGAAGTGCAGTGACCTCCTAGCCTCACCTTTCCCTTAAATGCTTGGTTCCCTGGCTGGGAAGTTACTGTTCTCAAACAAGGCTGGCCCCTTGGAGTAGGGCTAGGCTGTGACCTGGAACAGGCTGTGGACAAGTGGAAGCTGCCTTCCAGCTCATTCAGGGATCCCAATGCCACAGACCAAGGTCCATCTCCTCAGACCACACCCTCCTGGCTGACCTGCGGGGACCAGGGGATCATTCCTACAGGATTTCAGGACACAGTAAAGTACCCCAAGCACCAGTAATCAGACACATCATCTTGAATGGAAGGGGATACTGATCACCTCCCTGCAAATTTTTCTATAATTGTCTCATTCAGGGAAGCCTCACAGAGGTCTGGAGTCTAGTATGAAAAAGTGTGTGTGTGTGTATGTGTGTGTGTGTGTGTGTGTGTGTCTCCACGGCTGTCAAGTTACAGAGTCTGATTGGGCCATGTGCCAAGAGAGGTCTAATTCCCAGCCCCCCAGTGGGTAGCCAGGTGGGGTAAAGCAAGTTCTGTTCAGGGCAGTGCCTGCTCCAAAGGTCTTTGTCTTTGTTCTTGAACAACAGCACAGTGGGAGTCCACTGGAAACCCACTGTTCTAGATTACGTGATCAAAAATTTCAGCAAGGAGGTTATGGCACTAGGATGAAGCCAGGAAGATTGAGGAAGGACCTTCTGTAAAACAGAAGGACCAACTTTTGATGTTGAATGACCCCCAGAAGGAAATTTGGGTATGACTAAGATTAAGGCAGTGCACCACATAACTGGAAATGTAGGTCATCCAGATCATTTCCCATATATAGATTCTTGGCTACAAATTACACTAGCCTAGCCCCCTGGAGATGGTTCTGTGCTGGTAGACAATATCAGAGCAAAATTATCCTAGCCAAGACTCAATCAAAAAACCAACGCTCCACCAAGACTCCACCAATCCTCCAAGAAGACCCAGATGAGCCCCCACTGCCACCACCTCTTTATGCTTCTCTACCCAGGGCACAGTCCCCTCCATTGCCAGTCCACTACTGTCCGTATTTCCTCCAAGGCCACCCCCACCAGAGACAGCAATATCTCCTCCAAGGCCTGAGGAGCATGAACAGGTGGGGAGATATCTCTGTGCAGCCCAGAGGCACCTACCCACCTTCCAGATGCCCCTTTGAGAGACTAGAGGACCCAGCTTGTAGCCCATCAGACAGAAGCATAGAGGGAGGGCAATCTATTTTCTCCTGCCAGCTCTTCACCACAAACTTGCTTAATTGGAAACACCATACCCCACCCCCATACTCCAAGAAACCACAGGTTATGAAGGACCTAGTGGAATCTATTTGTCAGTCTCATCTTCCTACCTGGAGCAACAGCTGTCAACTCCTTCTAACTCGAGATACAGAGGAACAATGGTGAGTGATGACTGAGGCTCAGAAATGGTTAATGATTTAACCAGAAGGCCCCACCAGAAGGAACTGAATGCGGAGACACAGATCAGAAATGCCCTCCCAGAAAAAGACACCCCAATGAAACCCCAGTTCAGGAGGTGTTAGGGCCACCCTTGGAAGGTATCAACAGGCCCTATTAGAAGGATTGAATAGGGAGTTAAGAAATTCAACACATCCAAGACCACTGAAGTGTTCCAGAAACCAGATGAACGCCCTTCTGACTTTTACAAGAGGCTATGTGAAGCCTCCCACCTGTAGACTCCTTCTGATTCTGAAGTGCACATACACCCACCTCCCCCCACCCCCACCAAACCAGTGAATGGTAAACGCAGCCTGCATGGACCAGGCACAAGGAGCTATGTGGAGAAAGTTACAGAGAGTAAAAAGGCTTGCAGGGATGGGATGAACGTACCCAGATGCCAGAAGTTACCAACAAAATATTCATAAATCAGGAACAGACTACTAGAAGGGAGGCAGACAAGAGAATGAAACAAAAGGCAGCCCTCCTGGTGGAAGGGTCAAGGCATCTACTGCAAGGAAATTGGATACTGGAAAAATGAATGCCCCAATAAAAAGGGGAGAGACCAGAGATCAAAACAGGATCACACTCTATCAGGCCAAGCCCCCTCACCAGCAACTTCATTAGACTGGCTGGAATTGACCCTGACTGAAACAGGCTAGACTTCATAAGACTGGGCCCTCATGAGCCCATGATCAAAATGAAAGTCAGGAGCCACTTAATGGACTTCATGGTAGCTAGTGGCACTGAATACTGAGATGTTACCAGACCGGGAGCCCCTTGTTGAAGAAGGCTACAATAGTGGGATCCACCGGGATCCCAACCAGGCATCCCTTCTGTGAGTCTCACAGCTTACCATGAGAAGACACTAGATGAAGTATGAATTCTCCTATCACCCAGAGTGCCCAGTATCCTTGCTATAAAAAGACTTGTTGTTTAAACTAGGGGCACAGATTATCTTCTCTGTTGATAGCACCACCTCCCTAAAATTGCAGGGACCCATGGAAGCCACCTGTGTGATCCTACCAGTCACAATTCCCCAAGAGGAAAAATGGAGTATCCCCTCAAGTCCATCATACACACTGACTCTGTCGTGGAAGCTTGGAGCTTCCACTTTCCTAGAGTATGGGCTGGAAAGAACCTATGAGGGCTGGCCATCAGTCATCCACCTGTAATAATTGAATTGCTACCTATAACCCACCTGGCAAGGGTTCAACAATGCTCTTTATCTTGTGAGGTCAAGACTGGCATTCAGACTTATCTTCAGAGACTATTAAGAGTTTGGACAGCTTCAAAAATGCCAGTCTTCTTGGAACACATAAAGCAACCAGGCATCAGACTACCAACCATTCCAGAACCTACAAACCATCAACCAGGCACAGTCACTATCCATCCAGTGCTCCCCAGCTCTTACACATTTCTTGGCTGCATGCCTACATAAGCCCAATGGCTCACATGTTTGTATTTTAAGAATGCCTTTTTCTTCATTTGTCTGATACCTGTCAGTCAATATTCACCTTTTAATGAAAAGACCCCATCACTGGCCACAAGGAACAACTGACTTGGGCTTGATTGCCCCAAGGGTTCAAAAACTCCCCCACAATATTTAGGAAAGCCCTGGCAGACGACCTGGCACACTTTCCAAGCAAGGGGTAAAATGTGCACTCTCATAGTATGTGGACAATCTTCTCCTGGCAAGTGTGACCTTGGAAGATGGCACTAGGGGAACAGAGACATTGCTAGATCTGCTCCACAAAGCTGGATACAGGGTACCCCTCAAAAAGGCCCAAATCTGACAAAAAGAAATAGAATGTTTGGGATTTCATATCTCAAAAGGACACCAGGCCTTGGGGTCCAAATGAAAAATGAAAAATTTGGACCATCCTTGTCCCAAAGACCAGAAGACAGACTAGAGAATTTCTGGCGGTAGCCAGTTTCTATCACATTTGGACACCTAACTATTCATTAATAGTCAAGCCCCTCTATGAAGGGAAGGCCCTGCTGGAATCACCAGCCTTAGGACTCACTGACATGACAAGAGAATCTAACCTATGTGTACATGAAGAAAAGGGAATGGCTTTAGTAGTCTTAACCCAGAATGTGGGACGTTGGCAATGACCTATAGCCTATCTATCCAAGCAGTTAGACACGGTGGCAGCTAGATGGCCACCTTGTCCATGGGCCAAGGAGGCTGACAAACTGACTATGAGAAAGTCCATGAACCTCAAGGTCCAACATGAAGTCATGGCCTTTACGGACCATAGAGGGCACCATTGACTCATCAACCCACAAATGAGCCTCCTTTATGAAAATCCCCAAGTTTACCTGGAGACTGTAAAGACACTAAATCTAGCCACTTTCCTACCTGCTGAACTGGGACCGCCCAACCACGACTGCATTGAAACAACAGGTAAACATCCAGTTCCGGATCTCACAGATCAGCCTCTGCCTTCCCAGATCATACCCTCTACACTGACAGCAGCAGCTTCCTCTTAAAGGGAAAACATCTGGCAAGATAATATGGCAACAGAAACTGAATTATACAGTCATGAGCCTTCTCTGTGGGATGGTCCACTCAACAGAGCTGTTAGCAGTAATCAGGGCCCTGGAGATAAGCCGAGGACATAGGGTACACATTTACATAGACTCAAGATACACCTTTGCCACCCTTCGTGTGCTCTCTATAAGGAGAGGGGGTGACTCATTGCAGGAGGAAAAGCAATCAAAAATCAAACAGATTTTATGCCTCCTAGAAGCCATTGGGGATCCACAACAGCCATTGCTGTCATTCACTGTCAGGGACTTCGGAAAGGAGAAGACTCCATTGTCAAAGGAAAACAGTGAGCAGATGAAGAAGTAAGGCAAATGGCAACAATAAAAATGCCACAGCTTCCTCCAGGCCACCAGGAATACAGAGAACTGGACAGAGACCATTTGAAGATCCAGAACTATATTTACCAAACTGCCACCTAACAAGGGATATAAATACCTGCTAGTCATTGTGTATACTTGCCCTGCCTAATGGAGGCATATTCCACCAGGACTGAAAAAGCCAGAAAAGTGACAAGAATTTTATTGACTGAGACTTTGCCTACATTAACTGAGTCAGACAATGAGCTTGCCTTTGTGGCTGAGGTCATGCAAAGACTAGCAAAGGCTCTGCAACTGAAATGGAAAATACATACAGCTTGCCATCCTCAAAGCTCAGGTAAAGCGCAGCACATGAACTAAACATTAAAACTAGCCTTGAGTAAGTTTTGTCAGTAGATTCAATTGCCGTAGACTTCAGTACTGCCTATGGCTCTCTTACAGGTGAGATGCTCACCTTGAGCAGGAATTAGGCTCTCACCTTATGAGATATTGTTTGATAGAACCCTCCCCACCCCCTTCATAAGAGTCCTCAGGGACTAAAGGGAAATGGGAAACAGAGATCCATACTCCAGCTGCAGCACCTGCCCCAGTACCATAGCTCAGTTACATTAGTGGATGCTGGAGAGGCTTTTCCTGCCCATAAGTAACCCAGTACATCCCCACAAGCCAGGAGACCTGGTATGAAACAAAGATTGACATAAGGCACCCTTCAAACCCACCTGTAAGGGATCCTATCCTGTGCTTCTAACCACTCCCACAGCCTTGAAAATTGCAGGTAGAAACACCTTGATCCATCATTCCTGGGTAAAGGCTGCTGCCCCACCTGAACGACCAGCCCAGTGGACGGTGTGTGGGTGCCGAGAATGCCCTCAAGATCACCTCTTGTGCCTACTGCCCTGCTTTGACCACACTGGAAGCTGGTCAGTCTATGCATGGCTGAAGCTTGAGGACTACAACCAGCACCTGAAGACACTACAGACTTGCTTCAGTCACAAACATGGAGGCCAATTATCAACATATGATGGAGAAATAAGGAAAACAACAGGGGACACCAAGGAATTATGGTCACAATGCCATCCTGTTCACTTAAGCATAATGATATTGTTAACTTTACTGTTTTCCATAGGTCTGGCTGAGACAGTGCTAGACAACTGGAGCCAATCACAAAGGATTGCCCTAGCAATGTTTTACATAGGTGTGCTGGGCCTCCTTGGAAGGCTCTTCTGCTTTCTTTAATAGCCTATATATTGTACTAAGCTCGAAGGCAATGGGATACACAATGCACTTGTCAGCAGTATCACCTCCCCTCTTGGAACTAACTTGATAGATGTGTCAAACAGAGCCCCCACTACTGTCTTCATGAAGGACAGACCTATGTAACAGGGCCATGGTCAGAATGTTGTATCTGCTATCTAGCCGTTCTTCCCAAATGAACCTGTTCCTAGCCTATTCCTAGCACTCCACTACTGTTTTCTCAAACCAAAGGCAGATTATGGCATTACCTCCATGTCCCTGCACTGCCATCTCCCCCAGTATGACAAGCAGATGTTATGAGGCAGAGGAAATCTTTTAAATGTTATAGAACTGGGAGGATGTACTGGACGAGGGAAATAAAAACTCAACGCTATTGGAGTTTACCAAACCAGACTTGCCCTATTATTTCAAGCCCTACCTTCTGAAGCACTGAGCCAAACTATCTACACATACCCAGACTCAAATCAGATAAGGCTCATTATATAGACCTTCATCTGTATCAAGTTCTAGACTCAATTTATCACCTTCTCAATGATACTAATCCCTGGTTAGCAAAAGGTTGCTGACTTTACTTATCCCTGGAAGCTCCCTGATATCTGGTCACAGTAGTATCAGTGACAAATGTGACTGTGATGAAGTCCCTGCAGGACTCCTCTATCTCAAAACATGTTACGAGGAAAGTAGAACTGTCTCAAAGGGGCCCCTCATGTTTTATAAGCAAACTGGAGACAAAGTCAGTAGGTGACCTGGCTCACAACCAATGGAACAAAACATTTCCTCACTCCCACTAAGAACATCAGATGTTGTCCCCAACCAGATCTCTTTTTCATATGTGGGACAAATACCAATGTACGTCTGCCCAGTAATTTGAAAGGTATATGCATTCTGGTTTTCCTTACTCTCCAAATGGACACTGCCCCCAACAATCAAACTCTCACAAAGCACATATGAAATCTAAAAGAGCCATTCAATTCATACCTCTACTAATTGGTCTAGGAACAATGGCTGAGGTGGGCACAGGAACAGGAGGAACTGCTGCATCAGCCACTTTCTACAAACAATATACAAGGATTTGGCAAATGACCACAGAATGAGTGGCCAAAGCATTAGTAGCCCCCCAAGACCAATTAGATTCCCTAGCAAGTGTAGCTCTACAAAACAGAGGGGACTAGATTTGCTAACTGCTGAAAAGGGAGGAATCTGTCTCTTTTTAAATAAGGAATGCTTACACATAAAATAAAAATAATAAATAAAATATTTTAATAAATAAGGAATACTACTTTCATGCAAACCAGTCAGGAATAGTCAGGGATATGGCCCAAAGACTAAGAGAATAAATTACAAAGAATAGACAGGGCCAGGCGTGATGGTGCATGCCTTTGATCCCAGCACTTGGGAGGCAGAGGCAGGCAGATCTCTGTGAGTTCAAGGCCAGCCTGGGGCTACAGGGAGACCCTGTCTCAAAAAGACTGAGAGAGAGAGAGAGAGAGAGAGAGAGAGAGAGAGAGAGAGAAACTCGCAGTTGATTCCTGGAACTGGTGGGATATTTGGAGCTGGGCATCCTGGCTCCTCCCATTAGCTGGCCCTGTCCTTGGGCTCTTTCTGGCACTCCTTTCTGGTTCCTGTATCCTTAACATGCTGGCTTGGTTTGTGTCCTCTTACCTAGAAGCTGTGAAATTCCAAATGCTCATCCAGAACTACCAACCAGTTAATCTGGAAGATAGAAACCGATGTCCCTTAGATAAATTAAGCAGGTATCAAAGGGGGGAATGAGAAGGAAAACTAAAATTGATTGAGAAAGAAAACTAAAATTAATTGAAAAACCCAGAGCAGGTTACCTATAAAATAAAATTTTTTTAATTTTTTTTTAAAAAACTGTCCCAGCTTATCTGAGCAAACAGTTGGTAGTTTACCCAAGAAAGCAGTCCTCCTATATACTTAAGAAAACAGTTGTCTGTTTAACCTTTGCTTCTGCTTCTGTAAATACACTTCCATGCTTCAAGTTCATGCCTCCCCACCCATAAGTTGGAGAACCCGCCCCCCCAGTCACGTAGGCCCCTGTGACTGGTCTGCAGTCACACAAGCTAAGAGGACCTGATGGGTACTCCTGTACCCATCAATGCCAGAGTAAGTCTGGCATGATGCTGAATTGTCTATAAATATTTTTTTAATTTTTTATTATTTTTATTTTATGTGTATGCTTGTATTGCCTGCATGTAGGTAAGTGCTCCCATGTCATGCAATGCCTGCATTGGTCAGAAGAGGCTGCCAGATCCCCTGAGACTGGAGTTACAGACAGTTGTTAGCTGCCATGTGGGTGCTGGGATTCAAACCCAGGTCTTCTGCAAGAACAACCCAGTGTTCTTAACCACTGAGCCATCTCTCCAGCCCTATAAATATTATTTAAAACTACCTGTGCTCAGACTTTTGGAGGTGACCTCCCACTGAACTTGCTGGTAAATAAACTTCTTGTTTTCTGATCCTCCACTCTGTCTGAGGTGCCTCTTTGAAGTGGGGCAACTTCCCAGCCTCACCTTCCCTTTATACAAGGATGATGTCATCTTCATCCAACAATGAAAAACTAAGAAGCTATCTAGAAGCTAGCTAGCTTCTATCTAGAAGGACGGACAAAGGCTGACTGTGGTATGGATGTTCCATTAAGAGCACTGCCAAACAAATTTTCTTTCCTTTATAATATGAAATGGACCTCTTGGAGCATTTCTGCAATCCCAAGAAATAAAGTGTCACTAAGTATCTTTGTGACAAAAGTCAGGTCCACAGGGAGGCCATTAGCAATACTCATCACTGGACAGGCATATGATTTTAGTTTTTCCTCCCTGTTTCCTAGACATTTCTAAGTGGTCTTTATACAGGGACTGTACACTGTTCTTCTAATTCGGAAAATGAACTTAAAATGAGGCAGGGATACCAGGTGTGCTGGATAGCTTTAGTTGTCAACTTGACACACCTGGGCTAGAGGGACCCTCAATTGAGGAATTTCTTTTATTGGACTGGCCTATGGCCATGTCTGTGGAGCATTTTCTTGATTGTTAAATGATGTGGGAGGGACCATACCACTGTGGGTGGTGCCACACCTCAGGGTGGTCCTGAGTTATATAAGAAATACAAGAAAGCAGACTGAGCACAGGACAGAGAAGCAAGCCAATAAACAGCGTTCCTCCATGGTCTGTGCTTTAGCTCCTGCCTCCAGGTTCATATCTCCAGGTTACTGCCCTGAGTTCCTACCTTGGCTTCCCTTGATGATGGACTGTGAGCTGTAAGCTTTCCTCTCCAAATTGTTTTGGGCAGTGTTTTTTGTTGTTGTTGTTGTTGTTGTTGTTGAGTTGTTTTTTGTTTTTGTTTTTGTTTTTTGTCTTTTTGAGACAGGGTCTCCCTGTAGTTCCAGCTGACCTGAACTCACCATGTAGACCAGGCTGGCTTTGAACTCACAGTGATCAGCCTGCCTCTGCTGGGACTAAAGGTATGTGGCACCACGCCCAACTGGTCAGTGTTTTTATCACAACAATAGACAGTAACTAAGACACTAGGCTTGAACAAGCATCAAGGAAAAGCTGGTGCTGTGGCTCCAAGCACCCTGAGCAGAGGCTATGGGCCCTCCCTTCAGGATTCAGACTTCCTGCCTCTGACCCAACTGGTTTCCATGGCCCTTTCACCAGGCCATGCTGAAGCCACGCCCCAGAAGCTGGTCCAATGTGAGGCAGATGTTGACCAGAAATCCTGGTCCAGGGCAGACCCTGGAACACACCAAGGGCAGTTGCAGGTGCCAGTAGCCCATATTCTGAGGACAATGGTCTTTCTTTTGTTCTGAGTGACAAACATTGTATATCAGTCCCATTTTCTCCCATAGGGACCCTATGCTTAGTAGTTTAGATATAAATCAGTGAGTCTCAATAAGGGGTGATTTGGGCCCCCTGGGGACATCTGGCAGTATCTGAAGGAATTCTTGATTGTCACCCTGAGAGGCTAATATTGACTTCTAGCGACCAAAAGCCCAAGATGCTGTCATCTTTGGGAAAGCCCACAACTAAGAAGCCTCTGACCCAAAATGTCAACAATTTGGCAAAGGGTACCAAAGAAAGATTACAAATTACAAGTACCAAACCTGAGATGTCACCATGCCCTTCAGGAGGCAACTGGTCAACCAAAGAAGTCAGAGTTTCCCAGTCTCACTAAGCCAGGACGTGACTCCTCCACGCTCACTGCTCATTAGCAAGCATGGTCTCAGCTCCCTGTAAGTGGGGTAACTATACTTGCCTGAAAGCAAACAGCAAAATAGTGAATAACCCCCATGGATTCTCTTCTACTTTCTCTAAGCACATAAGGAGCCTTAGAATTAGCACCTGATGTCAGTTCCTTAGCTCAATCTCATTCTAGCTTTTAAGTTCTCCATGAACAACACACACCCTCCTGTTGTTCACGCCTGGGGCTGGGGGGGGGGGGTTCTTACCACCCTGCCTGTAGGATGCCAATGGGTGCTACTTCTTTTTACAGATGCAAGAGGGAGATTCAAGGACTTGCCAACGGTCAACAGCTAGTATGAGGAGAATGGAACTGAATGGGTCTGACTTAAAAGCTTCTGTCTCCCTAACCCCGCCCACTTGCTACTTCCAAAAAGTTCAGAAGAATCTGACACTGATGTGCTTGCATAAGTAAAAATCTAGAGGGAGGCTGGTACGGTGGCACACATCTGTAATCCCAGCACTAGGGAGGCTGAGGCAAAGGATCAAAAGTTCCAGGCCAGCCTGGACAAGTGAGTGATACTGCCTCAAAATAAACTGGGGAAGGTGGGAATGGTAAAAAAGCCTGGGGTAGTAGCTAGAAGCAGAGCAAGTAGAATAGTTGTCTAGCATGTATGAGGCCCTGGGTTCCACTCCCAGAACTACAAATATATATATAAGTACCAAACCGGAGATGTCATCATGACCCCCGAGGAGGCAACTGGTATACATATATATGTAGGCTAAATGGTAGCATGTTGCCCTGAGGATGTAGAATTTTTTTTAATTTAGTGTGTGTGTGTGTGTGTGTGTGTGTGTGTGTATGTATACACACGTGTGCACCACACTCATGTGGAAGCTAAAGGCCAAAAAAAAAAATCTTTTTTTGGTCTTTTTGAGACAGAGTCTCCCTGTAGCCCCAGCTGGCCTGGAATTCAATATGTAGACCAGGCCGGCCTTGAACTTATAGAGCTCTGCCTGCCTCTGCCTCCTAAGTGCTGGGATTATAGGTGTGCATCACCACATCTGGCTTAAGGTCACAAATATTTTGTTATTTTTATTTTATGTGTATGAGTGTAATGCCTGTATGTAGGTAGGTGTACCTGTGTCATGCAATGCCCAAGGAGGTCAGAAGAGGTCACCGGATCCCACAGAACTGGAGTTATAGACAGTTGTTAGCTGCCATGTGGGTGCTTGGAATTGAATCTGGGTCCTCTGCAAAAGCAACCAGTGCTCTTAACTGCTGAGCCATCTTTCCAGCCCCTCTATCTTACTCTTTGAGACAGAGTCTCCTAATAAAGCTGGAGCTTGCCAATTCGATTAGACTGGCTCACCAAAAGTCTCAGGGATCCTCTATTTCCTCTTCCCCAGTGCTATAATTATAGGTATGTACACCACACCCAGCATTTTATGTGAGTTCTAGAGGATCAAAATCGGGTCCTCATATTTATATGGCAAGCACTTTACCAACAGAGCCATTTCCCCAGCTAGAGGAGGCAGAATTTTTCAATTAGCTGCTTCTTTTTCTGGTGTTAGAGATGGAACCCAGGAACTCAGGAACTCATACATGCAGGCGAATTTTCTCTTTTGTTTTTTACTATTCCTAATCTTTTTTTCAGTAAACATACAATATTAGTCCAAGGAGACAGGCCAGTGATAGGGACTCATGTCAGAGCTGCCCTGACGCAAAAAGGTCCACAGATATAAGGGAGGTACACAGACTGCCTAAGTCCAGACGCACCATAACTCTCCAAGCATGTCCTGGGTGGATGGTACACACACCAGGTAAGTCAAATGAAAACACAAAGAAACACCAGCTTTTACTCTGATACAAGTTAAAAGTCCCTCATCTTAAATGCTTGGGATTTGGGTTTTTTTCAGATTTTGGAATATTTGAATATAAAAAGAAGTATCTTGGAGAAGGCACCCAATTCTAAGCTGGAGATTTACTCTTGTGAATAACCTATACACTGTCTTGAGGGGATGTTATAAGGTTTTTTGGTGAGCTTTTGTTTTAACAGTGATCTGTCATGTGAACTTGGCTGTGGAATTTTCCACTTGAGGTATATATAATGTCAGGATTCAAAACAATGTCAAACTTCTCAGATTTTAGATTTCAGGATTCAGGATGTTCAACCTGTAGTGAGCAAACACAAGTCTCCAGAAACATTTAAAATACAACCAAAATACCTGACTTACCAAAAGATTCTGGGTCTTCCAAATAACCAGTCGTCTTTAACCGATGGTACCTGACTTTTTTTGAAACTTTGTCCTTACTGTCCCAGAGCTTCAGAGTGATTTTGTGGAAATTTACTTTCTTTAATAATTCCTTTGTCATGTTGACCTTAAAACTTTGGCTCCATGACACCCAGACTTTGTCACCTTCTCTCCATGGCTTCACAGTCTGTGTAAAACACCATTCAGAGACTAACTGCAAGAAATGGAGGAGCAGGCTACAGACTAGGCACTCCCCACCAGGCTAGCCCCACCTGAAGTAGAGGTGGTGTGGTACCCTCTGCTTGGCTGCCTCTCTCCGAGCTTTGAATTACAGGGGAGTAGAGCCCTGTGTGCTGGGCCCTGTCAGGCCTCTGATTCCTTGAAAAAATAAAATCTAAGAAAATGCATACATAGTGTCCAAGCAATGACTCAGAGCCAAACCACTGTAGGAGTATGCCTGTGTGTACAAGCAGCCCTTGCATACAGTCACACTCATGTGAGCACACACACACACACACACACACACACACACACACACACACACACACACATACACACGTTAAGAAAGAACCTTAAGGGTCGGAGAGATGGCTCAACAGTTAAGAATGCTTACTGACCTTCCAGAAGACCTGAATTTAGTTCCCAGCACCCATAAGTGGCTCACAATCACCTAAAACTCCATTAGATGCTCTCTTCTGGCCTCCAAGGGCACTTGCACACACACACACAAAAAAACACACACACACACACACACACACTTTTTTTAAAAAGAACTTTAAGTGCTAAAACACCCAGGAAACTACCAAGTAAAGATACTTAAATAAACCATGTGATTACATTTGTAGGTCAATGTAAGTTCTCACTGAGGAAGTCTAGAGTGGGCCAGGATCCCACATTTCTAGTGAGCGCTATTGCTATGTCCACTTCAGGTCAGTGGAACACATGCTGCATCCTGAGTGTGACACTCCATGCAGAACCACACACACTTCACCCACCTTTATTCCTGAGTCCAGAAACACTTTGGCCACTGCAGGAAACACCATGACATCAACTTTTTGGGGTTCTACATCATCAGGCATGAGGAAATATTCAATGTGGTAGAAGTGACGAGCCTTTGCACCATGGCTGTCTGGTTTAGGAACTTTCTTATATTTATCAATAACACTTGTGAGTTTTCCCTTATGACCTAGAAGATACAAATTTAATGAATCTTTCTCTAACCTGTGGGAAAGCAGACCTATCTCCAAGCTCCATGGAGGCAAGAAACATTGCTATCATTTAGAAATGTCTCCAAAGGCCCATGTGCTCCAGCCAGTGTCTTTACTGGAAAGCAAGAGAAACTAAGAGGTGGCACTTACTTAATAGGGGAAGGTTAGACAGATGAGCAATTTCCTCCCGGGGCACCTCTACCTTGATGTTCTGCCTCACCAGAGGTCCTAAAGCAACAGAACCAAGTAGCCATGAACTGAAATCTCTGAACCTGTGAGCCATAACAAGCCTTTCTTCCATATTAAGTTGTGCATTTCAGCTATTTTTCACAGTGACATCGTTGACTAACACAAAAAAACCTGGTGCTGTGAGAGGCTATACATGACCATGTTGCTTACCCACCAGCTTGGGGGAGAAGGTTCAGGCCCAGATCTACAGAGGAGCGGAGCCTAGACTTTATACAATGCATGCAAAACTGAAGTGCATGGCTCAGAAAGTGGGCACTCTTACAATTTCTCATTCGGCATCTTGCTTGTCTCACTCGAGGCCCAGCCCTAAGAAGCAAGCCAAAATCAGGTAAGAAAAAAACATCCCATGACAATATAACAGCACATGAGCAGGGTTCTATGGTACAACAACATCGACTTGGGTGTTTGCCTCTCAGGACCTCTTAGCAGAGTCCTACAGGAGTAAGGCTAGCAGACATCCAGGCAGTGAGAACAGCCTAACAAAACCTTCTTCATGAGTGATGAGATGCTGGATAAAAGCCGGGGCACGGCCAGAGGCCAGAGCCAGTCATGAGCTCAAATGGAACCTTCTGGGTTGGTTCTTTTCATACCAAGGAAGATGATCAGGAACTTCATAAATATTTTGAGATCGGTTTGTTTCTTTTGTTGTTTGGTTGTCTGGTTGGTTTTGTTTGGAGACAGGGTCTCAGCAAGTTGCCCAGGTTGATCTCAGGTGCTTGGACACGAGTGACCCTTCTACTTCCCAAGTAATATAAGTACAAATCTGGATCTCTATAAATACCAATCCAAACTTCAGTCTATAAAAATATGACTATCTTTTTTTTTTCTTTTGGTCTTTTTGATACAAGGTCTCCCTGTAGCCCCAGCTGGCCTGGAACTAACTATGTAGACTAGGCTGGCTGTAAACTCACAGAAAGAGAGCTCTACCTGCCTCGGCCTCCTGAGTGCTGGGACTAAAGGCATGTGCCATCATGCCCAGCTATGACTATCTTTTAAAAGGGAAATAATACAAAAGAAAAAAGAATGAAAATAGAACAAAAACTTAAAATATGATTGTTGTTAATACTTTTTTCCTTTATTTTTTTCAAAATTGTAATTTTTTATTGGAAAACAAATACACAACTTGGAATAGATCTGAGGCAAATTGTGCCATAAGCAGATTTTCTTTAAGTGGGTAAACAATGTTTTAAAAGCAAGTAACAATAAAAGAAAATATGCACTTGATGTTTTTTTTCATTTTTCTTACCATCATTGTCAGAAATTCAGAGAAGTCAGTTTAGCCATCACCATCTGCATCTGCTTCACTAATCATGCCCTGTAACTCTGCCTTGTGGGATTCTGCCCAGGAGACATCACTACAGTTCCCAGTTCCTTTGTTGTTATAGTTCCGTCGCCATCCTTGTCAAATGGTGAAAAGGCATCTTTGAGTTCTGCAATCTGCTCTTCAGGCAGTCAGCCATGCTGCAAGGGCTACCAGCTCCCAAGACGTGACACATAACCACTCAGCTCCCTCACTCCACTTAGACCTTCCTTTATTTTTTTGTTTCTGGTTTGTGATTCTCTCTCTCTCTCTCTCTCTCTCTCTCTCTCTCTCTCTCTCTACTTTTCAGAGATTTTTCATTTGTTTGGTTTCAGTTTGGCGTTCCAATTGGTTTTGGTTTGTAGTGCCAGGGATAGAACCCAAGTCCTTGAACACGCTAGGCAAGCACTCTACCATTATGCTCCCCCATCACCAGGCTAAGCAGAGGTTTTGGGGTTGTTTTGTTTGGGTCTTTTTTGAGAGAGGGTCTCCCTGTAGCCCCAACTGGCCTGGAACTCACTATGTAGACCAGAACTCACAGAGATCTGCCTACCTCTTCCCCCCACCGCAACCCCAACCCACCCCACCCCCAAGTGCTGGGATTAAAGGCATGCACCACCACACCCAGCCCAGAACTTCAAGCTTTTAACCCCAGGCAGTAGCTACTGGATCACTCTTTCTGTGTTACCAGAGTGGTTAGCATGTGTGTACAGTTTGGAATAGAGCTCCCCCTGCCAATTCTTGCAGACATTAGGACCTTCTGTGAAGTTACAGCTGCCCAGAAAGCTTGTTCTGATTCAATCAAAGCAGACCAAAACGTGAACAAATAGAGCCTTTCATTTTCTGTTGACTGGAGGGCAAACTATTATAATACTTTTGAGGTCAATTTGCTAATATCTATCAAACAAGTTTAAGTGCATACCTTCAGCTCAATAATTCTATTTCTTGAAATAGTGCCCACACATATACATACACAAAAATGTATATATAGAATGTCTATGGCAAGGCTGGGGTCATGGCTCCATGGATAAAGTACTTACTGTACAACCATGAGGACCTGAGTTTGATCCCCAGAACACACACAAAAAAAAGCCAGGCATTGTCACATGTACTCATGATCCCAGAACCGGAGAGCCAGCCAGCCAGTCTACCAGTATTAGTGAATTCCAGGCCAAGTGAAAGAAATAAAATAAATAAATAAATAAATAAATAAATAAATAAATAAATAAATAAATAAATAAAATGTGTACATCCCAAGGAACAACATTCAAGACTGAACTCCTCTGGCCTTTACACACACCACCACCACCACCACCACTACCACACCACCACCACCACACAATGAATGTCTTTTGCAGAATAGTAATTGAAAATTTCTATAAGCAACTTAAATCTCTAACAGTTAGGGATGGGATAGGATTATGTAGCTCAGTGGTGGAGCATGTGGGAGTTCCTGGGTTCAGTTCCAAGCACTGCCAAAAAGGCACATGGTAAAATAAATGAGAGACATACAATATATTATAGAAGTATTTAAAATACCAGCACTCAGAAGGTTGGGGTCCAGGCCAGACTATACCACAGTGCAAGGCCTGACCTGCAAACAAATAAATAAAAATAAAACAACAGTTGCCCGGCACGATGGCATACACCTTTAGTCCCAGCATTCATGAGACAGAGGCAAGCAAATCTCTGTGAGTTCAAGGCCAGCCTGGTCTCCATAGTGATTTTCAGTCCAGCCAGGGGTATATAGTGAGACCCTGCCTCAAATAAATGATTATTAATTAATTAATTAATTAATTAATCTAAAAATAAGTATATGTGCACATCCTTTACAATGTCTAAAATGTCAATGGGGGGCAGTTGAAGCAGGGTCTCCCTGTAGCCCCAGCTGGCCTGGAATTCACTATGTAGACCAGGCTGGAATTGATCTCCCAGAGATCCACCTGCCTCTGCCTCCTAAGTGCCGGCATTAAAGGCATGGTCACCATGCTCAGCTTACCTTATTTTTATTTTTTGAGACAGGGCTTCTCACTGAACCTCGCCAATTCAGCTAGACTAACTGGCCAGTGAGCCCCAGAGATCCTCTTGCTTCTGCCTCCCAAGTGCTAAGGTTAAACACGTGTGCCACCCCAACCGGCTTAGATGTCAAACTTCAAAGTAAGGGGTAGAATAGAACATACAGGATCTCGTTTCTCTTAATTAATTTAAGTACAAAGGCTTCACCTACTACAAGTGGCACCTTCCCTGGCTGGGATACTGAACTGTAGAAGTGGAAAAAGGGAGCTGAGCAACAGCATGCCTTCATCACTCTCTATTCCTGACTATGAATGCCATGTGACCAGCACCCCCAAGCTCTTGCCCTGTGATTTCCCTGTCATGAAGGATTGTACTCTTGAATGGGAACCAGAATAAACGCTATCTCCCTTAAATTGCTTTTGTCAGGATATTTCATCACCGCAACAGGGAAGGAAGCTAAGACAAAGTAGAAAGACATGAATCTATAATTTTTTCCAGCTAGATGTGTTGAGGGTTTTGTGCAGTTCTGGATGTGTATTCTGCAAATGCCTTTGGTAGAAGCAATGAAATAGGAATAGTAAGCCTACAAGGTCTACAAGGACATGACAGCCAGGGTAGTCAGCTGAGCACCAGTTTTCCTTTGACTGTTTATTGTCAGATAACTTTTTCAGCTTCTTTTGCTTGATATCAATAGGCCTGAGATAAAAAGCACCTGTGGAAAGAGGAGATCCCCACACAATAACAGAAAATTTGGTTCACCAAGAGACTGGAGCAATTATAAATAAGTTAACTACCTAACCAGCCTCCAAAATATTAGGAGCAACAAAACAGAACTGCAAGGAGAAGCTGCAGTCAATCAAATTGTATATTAAAGTAAGTAGAGGAAGGAAGGAAGGGGAAATTAAGGGCTAAAGCATTGTCCTCTATCCCCCACTTGAACCATGTGACTTGTTCTAACAGAAAAGATGCTAGTGGGTAAGAAGCACTCAGACACTTGAAGAATGCTGTGGGACTGTGTATTTGTGTTGTCTCATTGCTGTGACAAAATACCTGACAAGGCAATTTAAGGATGGAAGGCTTCATTTCGGCTTACAGTTCCAGAGGATACATACAGTCCATCATGGCTGGCAACGTATGACCATGGGAGCAGGAGGCAGTTGGTCACATTGCATCCACAGTCAGGAAGCGGAAAGCAATGAGCACTTGTGTTCAGATCACTTTCTTATTTTTATTCACTCCCAGACTCCAGCACAGAAAATGGTACTACCGGCATTTAGGGTAGGTTTTCCTGCCTCAGTTAACCTAGCCTAAACTTTCACAGACACACCGGCGATTTGTGTCCATGAAGATTCAAAATCCCATCAAGGTGACAACAAAGATTAAACATCAGAGATTGTGTTTGCCCTCTGTTTGCATAGGTCTGTCCATAGTAAGCAGGTGTCTGGGCTAGCCCATCTGGCCAGAAAGAGGATAAAAAGCATCCTGAACAGAGGAGAGTCACTTATCCAGAGCCCAGCCCAGATAGACAACCTGTACAATGAAGGTAAAGATGCACCAGAGCTTGCAATCAGCAGGTATAGGGGCCTTTTGCCTCTGCTACACAGCTAGAGTGATATACCTCGACACTCAAGACTTTGTTCAGTGAATCTAAAATGTATTTTATGCAAGGCATTGGGTTAAGATACAAGCAACTATGAAAACCAAGCTGCGATCTCTGCAGTGTTTGTACACCTGTTTAAAAAAAGGGGGTGGGGGCTGGGGAGATGGTTCTTCTGACCCCTGCGGGCACTGCATGACATGGGTGTACTTACATATATGCAGGCAATACACTCATGCACATAAAATAAAAAATAAAATAATTTTTTAAAAAATAAGACAATCACCTTCTTAGTGCCTCTGAGAGGGCTGAGTATTCAAAGCCACACTATCACTTATGGGCCTGACCCATAGCTGGGCCCCTGAATTGTTTGTTCCTTTTCTGACCTCTGCCCCAGCTGGTGCCAGCCACTCTATTTGGAGAGGAAAAGAGTGAGGGAAGGAGGCAAGCATGTGTCCTCATCTCCCAGAATGCTTTGTGCAGAGGGTTCCAGAATTCTACTTTAGCACCTACCTATAGTATGCACAGGGAAGGCCAGTGAGATAATGAGTTTGCAAGGGACAACTTGGGGTACATCAGAATTGTAGGCGCAGGCAGGCTCTTCTGAGGAGCTCAGGCTGCTGCTGTACTGGTCATCAGAGTCCCACTCCTGGGCCGGGATCCTGGCTTTCGGATACTCCTCTGTCTCACATTCGCTGGCAGACTGGTAAGCACTGGCTAGCGAGGAAATGTGCCCCTCGCTTGCTCTGTCCTCTTCCTCCCACTCCCAGGCCTTCAGGGACATGTTGCACAGCACCGGCACAGTTCTGGCGGGAAAGACAGCAAAGACTGCAGGAGTAAGCCTGCCTGGTGCAGGAAGGCTCACCCTCCCAGTCCCTTCTCTGTCTGGTCTCCAATGAACCAGGCTTGGCTAGATGCCTGCTGAACAACGAATGCTCAGCAGATGAGAAGAAATGGGTGAAGGACCCAGAGAGAGGCAGCTGGCAATGACAGTGATTGTTTCTCCAACCCGAGTCCAGCTAGCTACTCGCTAAGAAATCAGGAGTCGGCCATAGGAACCCAGGTGAGCATAGCGCACAGGCCCGTCTCCTGTCAAGAGGCTGGGGGAGAGCCCCCGGGGCTGCACCAGCACAAGACAGGCATCTGCCACTTGAGGAAGGGCGAACTGAACCTGGACAGCAAGCACCAGGCCCCTGGCGAAGTCAGGAGAGCGAGATACCCAGAGGCAAGGCACAGAGAGCGCTGAGCTTGGACACCCTTGCATTTCTGGGGGCAGAATCCCAGCAAAGCCTAGAAGTTTGCATGGGAGACCAGGCTGGCCCTGGGCATCCGAGGGGGGAATACAGGCAGGACCTCAAGGTGGGAGGGGTACCTGGGGTCGGAGACGGGTCAGCTCCTGCACTTACTGCACTGTGCGAGCGAGGCGGTTCCCGGACTCTGGGTTCAGGCACTGCGGGTTCCGAGCTCCTAAGGGACTTTGTTAGGCCAGGCCGTTGCCAGGAGACCTCAGCCATGGCTGGGGGCGGGGCTTCTTTCCTCTGGCGCAGCAAGGTTCCAAGAAGCTAGGGCCCTGGGGGAACAGACTTCCTGAGGTTGGACCCCTCTAGGGGTGGGACTCCCCCACCTCCACTCCCAGCGAGACTCCTGGGGTTGAGCTTTTCACTGCAGAGCTCACTGGGGATGGGGCTTCTTTCCTTGAGGCTTCTGCTGGCCTTCGTACCCCAGACCTGCCAAATATATGTGTGCAGATTGGAAAAGCTGTTACCTTCACCCATTTGTTCATTCATCCAACATTTAAGAAGCTCCTACTCCCAGCATAGCACCTGTTATGCTCCTAGCCTGCTATATCTTCCCTACTGCTCCATCAGCTCCCACTTCCCATGCTTTGATAAGGTTAAAGGAAGCAATGGTCACTACATACTCAGACCCGGAAAACTCTCATTAGATTTTCTGTTTTCTAGGGCTGATGTCCTGAAAATATCAGAAAAATTCTGTTTCCCCTGAGATGAGGAAACAGAGTTAGAAAGTGAAGGCATTTACACACAGGCACACAGCAAGTATGTAGCTGCACTGGACTGAAATCCAGACTCCTGATACAAAGACTTGCACTTCTCTGCAAAGCCCCCACACACTGAGTGCCCTGGATAAGCACCCTGCACCTGATCTGGAAGACATAAGTGGACCAAGTCAGAGAGAAACAACTCAGAGTGGACTGGCCAGACAGGTCAGGGGTGGACTTCAAAGAAGAACAAAAGCCAGGGAGTGAAAGCAAGAGAGGAAACAGCATATACAAGCCCTAGAGGGGTGGAGGCTCATGATGAGTTCATAGAAAAATGATAAGGTGGCAAGCATGGCCTGTGGTACATACCCCCAAAGGGCAGGCAGGAACTAACACTACGGGCAACGGGGAGCCCTGGTAGGTTTTCTGGTGAGGAAATGTTCCTACTCAGCAACTGTGTTTGTGAAGAGAATGGGACATGAGGCTCTACTCACATGTAGTTACTGAGAAAACTAAAGCTCTAAGTTTAACTGTGACCTATGTTGAGTCAGAGTGGACCTCAGTAAGGGCTGAGCTGGAGCGAAGAACCAAGCCTCCAAGGCATACTTTTCTAGGTCATCAGATGCAGAATCCTGCACTTCGAATGGGACCCTCCAATACCCTTCAGGATGAATCAGGCTGAAACCTGAACCTCAAGAAAAACTGTAAGGGAGAGCAACACTGAACAGCAGCAAACCACACAAGGAATACTCATTCACCTTGCCCGCACCAACAGCCTACAGATTGCATTCTATAAACCTAGACATGCTAAAGACACATATGAGGCTACAAGACAAAAGGCTCCTGAGATTAGTCAGCTCCCCAACCCAGCAGGCAACAAAATCAAGTCAGCTGCACATCCCTCAGGAGCACACAAGCCCACAGGAGCTTCCTTTCCTTGGGTCCCACCTACCAGCTTGACTATGATTTTATTCCAAAGGGTCCTTTTTATAAAAGCTTTAAACAGCCAGGCACACACCTTTAATCTCAGCACTGGGGAAGCAGAGGTAGGCAGATCTCTGTGAGATCAAGGCCCACCTGATCTACATAGCAAGTTCCAAGTTACAGGGTGACCCTGTTGCAAAAGAACAAACAAAAAAAAGTAAAGAGTGATTTTATTACTTAAGTGCACAGACAAATTTATGCTGCCAAGACAGAGATTTGGATGACTCGTTTTTCCCAAGGACCCATGTGGCCTTATAATAGTAAGCTAATTGGTGAGTTCAGCTGTCTACCAGATTCATACAGAATTTAGCATCTGTGATGGTTTGAATGAAAATGTCCCTCATAGGCTCCAAGTATTTGGACATTTTATCCCCAGGTGATGGCATTGTTCTGGGAGGTTTTAGAAGGTATGGCTATCCTGGAGGAAGCACACATCACTGGGGGTGGGCTCAGAGAATTTTTAAGCCTTTCCAGATCTCCAGTTGCTCTCTTGCTTCCTGTGTTTGCATGATAATATGAGAGCTTAGCTTCTGCTGCTCCTGCTCTAGCCACCCCCAGCCACCATGCCTCCCTGCCATGATGCACTGTAATTCCCTGGAACAATAAATCAAAGAAACTCTTCTTTCTATAAATTACTTTGATCAGTGTTTCTATCACAGCAACAGAAAAGTGACTAATACAGCATCTTTATCTTTTCTGTTCCTCTCAAAATATTTGCAAACAGCAACTACTCCCTAAATTAAATGGAAGAGATCTCAGGAAGATCAAGAGCCAGTCTTAAAGTCTCAAGATTTTATTGCTCACCACAAAACTTACTTTGTACAGCATGAGTCCCTCAGAATCACACCAATTTGTGAAGAAGTCTGTTTTTTCTTGGCCAGTTTGCAATTTTTCTCCAATTCAGCCAGAGAGAGGCACTTCAGCACAGGAGTAGGGCAGAGCCAACTGGGACAGACCCTGCCAGGAACATGTGTGTGACCTCTGATCATGATGTTCTGACAGCAGAGTCCAAAAAAGTCTTTGATCATATTACCTAGGACAGCAGCCATACTCTCCAATCTTAAGATGAGGGGCCACAGGTATAGGCCAAAGGGCCAAAGCCCCATCCTAGATGCACATCAGAGTCACCCAGGATGCACCAAAACTAAGATTCAGAGTTGGGTGTGGTAGTGCATGCTTTTAACCCTAGCACTAAGGAGACAGAGGCAGGTGGATCTCTGTGAGATCAAGGCCAGCCTGGTCTACAGAGTGAGTTCCAGGCCAGCTGGGACTACAGGGAGACACTGTCTCAAAAAACAACAACAACAACAACAACAACAACAATAATAATAATAATAATAATAATAATAAAGATTAAGGCCTGGCAGAATGACAGCTACTCAAGAGATTAAGGCAGAAGGATCACAAGTCCAAGGCCTGACTGGGCCACAAACGAGCTCAAGACAACCTGAGCAACTTAGTGAGAGTCTGTCTCAAAATCAAAAGTAAAAAGAGGTTTGGGTCTCAATGGTCGAGAGCTTGCCTGCTGAGAGTAGAGTGCCAAGCCCTGGACTCAATCTTCAGTATAATAATAATATTTTGCAGTTTCACTCCAAACCTGGAGGTTAATTCTCCAGGAATAAGGCTTAGAAAACAATGTGTGTTTTCTGACATCACAACTGAGAGGCTATGCCACCTCTCAGATCTTCTCCCACATGCTCTTCATCCTGTGTGTTGTCAATACTCCTCCGACTCAGTGGGTCAGACAAACTTGTGACCACCTCAGCCAGTAAAGTGTGATGAAAGGATACTCTGACTTCTGAAGTCAGGTACTGCAAACCTGTATTGCTTTCTTTGGAGCCTCACCCTGGGAAGGTAGCCTCCCTGATGGCTACAAGTACAGGTGACCACAGAAGGGCCATGTGGAGCAGTGTCAACCAACCACCAGTGTCAGCTCCCAAGCCTGGAATTTACTGGCTGCCCCTACAAAGAAACAGTCTTCACCAAGCTCTCCCCACACTGCAGATTCATGAGCAAATTGGTCTTATTTTGTCCTTTGAAAGTGTTATGACAGATGTGACATCAACCACACCACAAAGTATTTCCCTCACCCTGGAAAGTTCTTTCATGCCCCAATACGTAGAAAAATCTAGAAATAAGTGCACCGCAAATGGACCATGATCCCTTCTTGTTGGGAGAATGGTGGGTGACTTTTGCTTCTTACTATATTTCTAGATTTTATAAGGACGCTTTGAACAGTATACTATTGGAAGCAGCTCAAACAATACTGAAGAGACTTCAGAAAGTAATTTATTTTCCAGGACCTCAACTCTTCCCCATGGACACCCCCCCACAACCAGCTTATACAAAGGAACCCACAAAGCCTCTGATTTTGCTCACTTTGAACCTCCAACAAAAACCTTGTGAATCCAAGCAGAATTGTTTCAGGGGTGCCTAGTAACATGGCCCCAGATAGGCATGCCTAACAGCACACCATTATAAACCCTGCCTCCATAAGCCACAGGAGGGCGGGTGCCAGGCAACAGCTCCATGGCCAGATATTGAAAAGCTTTCTTTTCAATGTTGACTGGGCCAGGAAAGCTGCTGTTCAAAGGAGTCTTTCAGCAAAGCAGTTACCAGCATGGGACTGGGAAGGGTGTATGCAGGGTCTTTGAGGGCTACTAGCCCTCAAAACTGACATGAAATAAAAAACAGTTTCATCTGCAGAGGCAAGACTGTCACAGCAGAGGCTTGCTTTATATGCTCACATCAAGCTGTAGGCCAGGATTTCACAGTCCAGCTGGGGGTTGGGAGTAGAACACTCTCAACATCTGGAGGTTTAGTGGCTCCAATATCACTGGGTCAGAAGACAAATCCCACTGATGTCTGCTAGAGGTCATTTTCCTTTTGATGCTGTGAGTTCACATTCACAGAGGTATGTTCATGCAAACCAAAACAATCAGTACTTACTTTGTGCTGATCACTGGAGCACCAGCCTTGTATGACTTAAGCTATATATGAGGCTTACAGATGGTACAGTACAATAACCACTTTAAAAAGCACACACCAATAAAGACATATATTATTTATGAGCAAAGAAAGTATTTTCAAGGCAACATCCATGATGCCGTTTGGAGTCACAATCATGGAGAGACAGAGGAACCACAAGTCTGCTTCTTTGTTGTGTCAAATACTATTCCAGGTGAACAAAACAGGCCGTGCTCTTCCAAGGGTTTAATGCAGGAGGCAGATGATCCACAGAAAACATAATCTGCTGGGGCTGATAGAATTAGAAGGAGGTGGGGATTATGGATCTGGATGACCAAATGCCAAAACCCTAAGCTAGTTAGACGGAGTAGAAAAAGAGCATGAGGAAAGCACTGGTGATGAGGTTAAAGGAGACAAATAGGTATTGATGTGCCTGTCCTCGGGGCCATGGTGAGGACTTTATCTTTCACCCCTCTGAGAAGGAAATAACAGGTACTGAGCTAAGAGGGGCACCATTATGACAAGTTTTAACAGCATCCCTCTGGCTGTCAAGGACAGGGTGAAGGTGTTCAAGGGCCAGTCTTTGGAGAGAGTAAAGCAATCACACAGGTTGAAAAAATGCTGGGACTTGGCCTAGGATGGTCACAGTGCAGTAGGGAGGAAGCAGATTCAGGATGTGTTTTGGAAAGTAGAGCCACTGGATGGCCTGACAATTGGATCTAAGGTATGACAGTTCAGGGAGTCTTGTTATCGTTCAGATCTGTAATGTCCTCCAAAGGTCTATGTGCTAAAAGGATGGTTATTAGGGTACTGCTTATGGGGCGTGCGCACTCTCTCTGGGCGCACTCCCCCGAATGGCACTCCCCCGCCGCACCTGGCTAGTCGCTGGCGGGTCTGGCCACAGGTGCCCTGCAGGCTTTTCCCAGCTGCTCGGTCCCGTGTCTCTGGAGCTTCTCTGCTGCAGAAGCATTGTTCTGCCGAATCCTGTCCCTAATCCACCCATGTACTCTTCCTCAGGATACGAGGTCCACTGGCCACTTGGGCCTCACGGGAATAAGTACGGGGACAGCGAAAGCTAGGATGTCCACGAGTTGGTAACGAGGGAGTGCGCCCCCAGGAGAGATTGGGCCGCCGGTAGTGACACAAGACTCAAGACTGGCTTAGTCTGTGCTACAGCTTTATTCTCTGAGACCCGGCTCTCTGTGTCCCAATTCTGTGCAGCCCAAATCTCTACAGCCCAATTCTCTGCAGCCCAAATCTCTGACCATTAAGAGAAGACTAAGGCATTTATACCATGGGGGTAGTGGTAAAAGCTTTGGCTGTTAGATGCTTTGTGAGGCACGTCCTATTTACATATGGAAGTGGATTTCTGCCACACTGCTAGACTGTTGTCTGCCTGGAGAAATTACAGGAAGGCATGGTACCTTTCAGAGCCAAAGGCCATGTTTATGTTATGGCATTTGTGGTGGACACTTCAAAAGGAGAGACAGGAAAGATGCCAGGAAGACACCCTGCTTATGAAAGGAGCCCACAGCACATGATCCCGAGCTGCATGAGCTGTCCGGTCGTGAAGGGGCTTCCACTTTGCATAACAGAGGCTCCCAACACTGCTGTTGGGAGGTAGTAAAAATTTCAAGAAATGAGATCTAGTAGCACAGCACTTGGGTTGTGCCCTTGAAGATGACAGTGGGGTCCCAGTCCCTTTTCTTCCTCTTTCCATCATTGAAGTGTATGGATTTAACTCTACTACCACCATGCATGTATGAAATATGGTATTCTACCACAGGTTCAAAAGCAATGGGGCCAACCAACCACAGTGAAGCCTCACAACTGTGAACCAAAATAAACCTCTCCTCATAGTAAGCTAATCATCTCAGATAGTTGTTACAGTAATGGGCAGCTGGCCGACACAGGTCTGACGTTAGCAGGATGGCACTATGAAGTGTGGTGGAGAAAGTGGGGATAAGGGTCTCTGCACCATTCAACACACTGAGGAACACAGGAAATGCACTGAAAATAGGGAATCCTCTTTGGAAAAGAGATTGACCATTCCTCAAGAAGACATCCAACTACCACAGGACCCCACCATCCCACTTAAGTATATACCCAAAAGAAATTAAATTATACGAACTCATACCAAAATCCATAGCAGCATCACTCACAACAAATACTCAAACAACCCCAATTCCCATCAGCTGATAAATGGATAAAGAAAATATGGTCTATCCACGCACTGGAATATTACTCAGAACCAGAACAGAATGGAGTACCAGTACACGCCACAGCACAGATATTGTAAATGTGTTCTCTAAAACAGCCAGTCCACAGTAGGCCACCTCTCGTATGATTATATCCCAGAATAGGCAAATTATGGATTCAGAAGATGGCAATTGCCAGTGACAGAAGGATGAGAGGTAGAGGGGATGGGTTGTGTAGTACTAGGGTACACTTGGGGGAAAGTGATGGCAATGTTCAAGTACTAGATTGTAGTTGCGATTAGACAACTATCATGTACTAAAACTCTGAGTATGTGCATCATAAATGTATATAAATAATAAACAAAATGTAGTCTCCCATTTAAGCAAAAGAGTCAATACAGAGAAAGCTGAAAGTTTGCCATCCTCAGAAATAGCAGCTAGACCCATTTGTAAATGTATTAATCTTCTATGCATTTTACATGCATCTTTGTAGAGAACGTTTGGTAATATGTGGTACAATCTTCTTGTTACCTATCTATTAACATTTACAAAACATGCTGCAGCATGCTTTCTTGTCTTTGTTGATTTTTCCTGTCTGGCACCTTCAAGAAAATCAGCCTCTGACTGTTATAAACAAGAGTGAGGTGAACATCCTGCACACGTGTTTCTCTAAAGTAGCATCCAAGAAGTGGAACTGATGTAAAACTTCCTGTCAAATTGCCATTGCTTTTATAATAATAGAAAAATGCTTATCCAAAATTCTTTGGTGTATCCGACTCCTCTTAGAGGTGTGCTGGAGGCAAAGTGTTCAAGAACCAATAGGAATTTGCCAAAATGCCAAAGTGCTGGTCTGGGGTTGAGTAGTGGTAGAAGCAAAAGAATATTTTTCTTAAAAAAAAAATTTTTTTTTTCATTTTATGTGTCCGAGTGTATTTGCCTACAGGTACGGAAGGGCAGAGGTCAGACGAGGGCTAGGGATTCCCCTGGAACTGGAGTTTCCAACAGTTGTTAGGCACCATGTCGATGCTAGGAACCAAACCGGGTCCTCTGCAGGAGCAGCTGGTGCTCTTAGCCCCTGAGCCGTGTCTCCATTCCCCAAAACAATATTTTTCAAATGGTTGGATTTAACATTTAAAAGCACAGAGCCGTGCACAAGACAAGATCTGACTACTTAATGCTGAGTTTGCCTTTTGTTCCAACATGTTCCCAGGGCAGGTAACAGGTGATGTCAACCTGTCTCTGTAAATGAGAAAGGAAAAACAGGTTAGCACTCACCAGGGAAGCAAATTTGCCATTCACCTTCCAGGTCTAAGACCCCAGAGAGAAAACGATGGCCACATAAAAAAATAAAATTAAAAAAAAAAGCATTTTAGCCTCATCCCAGCCCAGAAATGACTCTAAGTGCCTAGTGACCACATGGAGCCCAAAAGACACCGGCGAGAGACAGCAACTTTCCCGCCCAATATCCAGTCAGGGACCCTCTCGGACTAGCTTCTCGCCAAAACCCTAACCTTGCTCCCTCTCCCCTCCAAGTGTTTCCTCCTCTGCTCTAGTTACTGACAGGGTAAGGGAGAGTTTAGTAAGCAGTGCTGAGGACAGTTTGAACTAGGGGCAGAGGACCGCTAGGCAGGTGGCTGGGGTGGAAGTGCCAAGAAGTTTGGGCAAGGACAACTACAGATGGTTCCCGGCTTTAGACCAAGCGCTCGCCGCCCGGAAGGCGCGCAAGGCCCTGGAGTGGCAGGAGGAACTGACCCAGGGACTCCTTGCAGTGACGGAGACGAGGATGGGGAGCGCAGGTGGGGTCAGGATGAAGACAGCCCGAGAGCTAGAGCTCGCTGCCCCATCGCCCCCGACCCGCAGAAATACAGATGCCCTGAACCGCCTGCGCAGCCGCCCGGACACCGTCCCCCGCCTTTCTGGCCAGGCGGTGGCCGCCAGGCCCCTCCTTCCGCAGACTCACGCGGCGCGACGAAGAGGAGCAGCCGGCCGGCAGCATGGAGGGCGCGGCGGGCGACCCGTACCGGCGGCCTGCTCGGCGCACGCAGTGGCTGCTGAGCGCCTTGGCGCACCACTACGGGCTGGACCGCGGCGTAGAGAACGAGATTGTGGTGCTGGCCACCGGCCTGGACCAGTACCTGCAGGAAGTCTTCCACCACCTGGACTGCAGGGGCGCCGGTCGCCTGCCGCGTGCCGACTTCCGAGCCCTGTGCGCAGTGCTGGGGCTGAGCGCTGATGGAGAGGCGGGCGCGGAGGACGCCAAGTCCTCGGAAGCAGCCACTGAGGATGCCTCTGTTGCTACCGCGGCGGGC
The DNA here is from genome assembly GCF_000622305.1 of Nannospalax galili. Lineage (NCBI taxonomy): Eukaryota > Metazoa > Chordata > Mammalia > Rodentia > Spalacidae > Nannospalax > Nannospalax galili. The sequence goes on from NW_008333794.1 coordinate 313,186, forward strand.
AAGGACGCGGATGTAAAGGAGGAGGCGCGCCTGGCTCTGCGCTCAGACCCTCCGGAGCTCACCTTCCGCCAGTTCCACGCCCGCCTCTGCGGCTACTTCAGTACCCGAGCAGGACCCCGGCTGCCCCGCGGAGCCCTCAGCGAGCACATCGAGACGCAGATCCGCCTTCGCCGCCCGCGCCGCCGCCGCCCGTCTGGCGCGCCGCGCCTGCAAGACAACGGCTACAGTGAGCGCGTGGCACGCCTGGAGGAGGAGAACTGCAGCCTGCGCGAGCTGGTGGAGGACCTGCGGGCCGCGCTGCAGAGCAGTGACGCCCGCTGCCTGGCGCTGCAGGTGCGCGGGAGGTGGGAGGTGGAGACACCACCGCCGCTGAGAAAGGGAAGGGGGCAACACACCTAGCCCCCCCCCCCCCCCCC
>NW_008333794.1:313668-350736 GCF_000622305.1 Nannospalax galili
GCCCCCCCCCCCCCCCCCCCCCCCGCCTCTCTTCAGCTGGCCCTCTCCCTGTCCCTATTCCCCCCACCCTCCACTTAAACAAACAAAAGAACCCGTAAAACCCTTGCCCCTTCTAACCCTGGAAGAAGCCTGTCGGGGCAGTCACATAATGATTGATCAGAAAGCATCCTTCATCTGGGAGGTTTAGGGAAAAGAGAAATGAAGAGGACCGCCTTGTCCCGAAGGGCTCCCAGACTAACTAGGGGCAGGCAAACAGACAGCTCCTTCTCCAAGTCAGCGAAAACTTGGAATCCCTCAGGACAGACCTCCACCCAAGCGAGGAAGACACAAGACCCCTAGCATTGCAGACCAGGCAATCACCGGCCACTCAGAGCTACTGAAAGTAGAGCCACTAGCTGAGATGCAGGCTCTGCCTGGCCTCTGGGATCAGTCAACAAACGCTTGAGCTCTGCACACAGCCTAGTATTGAGGGCCAAGCCAAAGGAGAAACAGCCCTTATGGGAAACAGCCCTTATGGGAAAGGGACCAGAGGAAGCTGGCCTTGTACTGATGCCTTCTGCTCCCAAGATGCTGTACTGTGCAAATGGATGATAAGATGGCCTCCATGGGTCATAAGTGTGGCAGGGGAAGGCAGGGGTGGAGCAGAGGGAGCCCTCACAGTGTGCAGATCCCCTGTGCCTAAGACGAGTCCAAAGGGTCTCCCCATCTTTCATCATCAGGTACCTACTAGGCAGATAGTGCCGGCCTCCTCTGTACTTTGGAACACTGCTGTAAACAAGACAGACTACCCCCATCTCCAAGGACAGACAGCCTAGTGTGAAGATCTCACGAAGAGTGGAAACACCAGTCTATGATCTTGAGTCCAGGGAACCAGTAGCCATGGCGAGAAGTCACGACGTTTGGAAATTACTATACAAAGTGCCCGCTGCTCCCTGAGCAAGCTTTGTGGTGTGTGGGGGTGGTCCCCGGTAAGCTGTAAGCTCCTGACACTCACTTTGGTTCCCCGCCCGCAGGTAGGCCTCTGGAAGAGCCAGTCCGGCGTCCCTGAAGCCGCGGCAGTGGAGCTGCAGCGAGCGCATAGAACGCTGGCAGCAGCAGAGGAGCGCATAGGGCAACTCCATCGCGGACAGGTGGAGGTGCGGCTGCGCACAGAGGAGGCCAGGCAGGCGGTGGTGCGCAGCCTGCAGCGTGTGCGTGAGCTGGAGGAGCTCGCGCGGCGCGTGCCCTGCCTGCAGCTCCAGGTGCAGCGGCTGGAGGCAGAGCTTCGACGCTACAGGTGAGCAAAGGCACAAGGTAAGGCCAGGTCCTGTTCCCCAAACTAGACGTGCAATTCTGCCCGCAGGCAAGTGTTCATTCCTGTGTTTGGCCTTTCGTGCATAGGTTCTTGCATTTCTTAATTCATTATGTACTCCATTACTGCCCATCCATCCAACCCCCTGTTCACCCACAAAGTCCTTCTATTTGTGATCCATAGATTACAATCATGCTCTTCAATTTGATCCTGATAGTTGCTAACTGACTGCACACAGTGCCCGCCCTAAGCAAAGAACTTTATGAACTTAACCTCAGTTAATTTTTAGGACAGCCCAGTGAAGAAGGTCCAGTTATGACCACATTTTTCAGATGAGGAAACAGGTTCATAATGACCCCTTGTGCTAGCTGGACCTGGGCAGGAAACAAAACTTGGGACCAAGGCTACAAGTCTGGCAAGGCTACTGACAGATGTGTGACTTTGCAAAGTCACCAGCTGTCCTCCACCCAGTTGTTCTTGGGAGGAGCAGACTGGAGTCCCTGAAGGCCACAGTGGCCTTTCGGTTCTGCCTGGCTGTGCTGGGTGCTCATTCTTTCACATAGCAGGATGGGTCTGCCTCCCTGATCTGCACAGCATTTGAGCACCCTCTCTGTGCCAGTGTTGTGCCTGGCAAGGGATGTGACTGTGGCTAGGACAGACCAAAACCCCCATCCTGAGCTGCCATCAGTGAGCATGTGACTTCCACAGGAACAGATGTGAGGCAGTAAGCAGGACACATGTTGGGGGAGGTGCATTCCTGCTGCTGGCTTAGCCTACCCCCTGCCCCAGAAGTGGGACCTAAAACCTGAGAAAATAGGAACAGTAGGGGCAAAGGCCACTGCAGCACATTCCAGAAACTAAAAGGAAGTGAGCATGGCTGGGAGAAGGCTGGAGAAGCCAGGAAAGGCCAGGCCACCTAGAGCCTGGAAGGTAGTATAGCCTTTATCTGTCCCTTAAAAATGTGAAGCCAGGATGACTCAAGCAAACTGTATTTGAGTAAAGAACTACCATGGCTCCAGCTGTGACAGAGGGAAGAGACAGGTAAAGAGCTGGAGATAGCCTGGGGGAACCAGTGGGAGGCAGGTCTCCCCTCACAGGGGTATGGTTTGGCCCAGGCTAAGGCAGGACAGCCCAAAGGAGTGGCTTTGAACTTGTGTCCTCAGAGGAGGGACCACATCCTTGATTTCTGAAGCACTCAACAGCTGGGAGAGGCTGACTCAGGCTAGCCTCCTACAGCTCCAAATATTTGGATAGTTGCTTCCTGTTTACATAGCTGATGGGCTACAGATCAGAGCTGGTTGGCATAAGGCCCATGTTCAGCCTTGGAACGTTGTCCATGAGGAGAAACAAATGGTCTCTTTTGTTTTGCCTTAAAGTGACAATTAATCATTTATAGCATGGTTATAGACAATTGCAATGTCAGAAAGCTCTACACTAGAAAGGTAGATTCCTATCCATCATACCACTTGATCCCCACAGGACTACCATACAAGGCCTTAATCCTCATTTTATAGGTGGGGGGGGTGAAGCTGTGAGAAGTTAAACATACCTGAAGCCATGCAGCCAAAATGTGGAAAAGTAAGGCTTGCCTGCCCCACAACCTGTACTTTTTCTTTCTACTCTACATTTTTTGTTTTATTTGCTTCATGGCTATAAGATGGCTACAGTGCCTGCAGGCCTTGCATCCAAGGAGCTAGGTATCCATGGAAGGTCTAGGAGCCATTCCCCTGCAGATATTGACAGGTGACTGCACTTACTTTAGTCTCTTTGGTATTGCTATAGTATCTGAGTTTCCAAGAATGTTTTATAGCTGCTGCTTCTATTGTGGTGATGAGCTCCAGGTATGCTGTGTAATTTTGCTGTAAGTCTGTCAATGGCAGAGCTACGGACTCAGAGTTTTGGCGTTTTTCTCTTGCCTTCGCCACAGCTGGTTTTAGCTAGACCATTTTTTTTTAGTATTTTTATTGAGTTTTTGTGCATTTCATACAATAGTTCTTAATCAAATTTAGACCCCCTCCCCAACCCATACCTTCCTATCCTCCCTGCCCCCCACCAGACCTCATGAATTCTGTCATATATGTTAAGTCCTATCCAGTCAAACATTCATACCCAGATGTCCTTCGATACAAGTTCATCCACTGGAGTCTAGTCAACCTATCTAGAGATCTTAAAGAGGATCTACTCTCCCTCACCCAGCAGTAATCAGTTGCCAACAGTCCCCAGGCTAGAGCCAGGGTCCACCACCCATTTACCTCACTCCATACTGAGCTCTTGTCTGAGTCAACATGGGTCTAGTTCATTTTTAAAACTGGTTTCTTAGTATGGAGTTTCCTAACTGGAGGGAGAGATCAAGCCCCATACCTAGGAATTAAATCCCAAGGCCTGGGGGTGGAATTTTTATCCTCCTGGTTCATTCAAACTCTGACTTCCTACAGGAACCTTTTGTTAACCCAGCAAGTTGTCTTTTGTATTTGACCCCTTATGGGCATTTTAGTACCATCTCCTGCTCCTGGAGACCTCTTCTTGCTTTTGACTTTGCTTCTGTATTCTTTTACATAGTTATATTTTGCCCAGAATGTCTGCTTACTTATAGATGAAAGGGAATGTCCCATAATGCTTCAGTCAACCATCGTGACCACCAACCTAAAAATATAGAGCAAATAAGCAATTGGAAATCACTTATTGATTCAACCATATTTTATAAGGCTCCACTTCACCCTCCATGGACCATACCCTGTGCCAAATCCCTCAAGAGCACAGAAATGGAATAGAAACATTCTCTGTTCTCAGATGGTCTCCTGGACACAGGGAGCAGCTCCTGATCACATGTGTTAGGACATAATGTGTCATGTGCAGAAGGACCACAGAGCTGCCACTCGTACCTCCAGAGTTGTAGGAGCCCAGGTCAGACAGAAGTCCCCAGGTGTCAAAAGGACTTGGGCCTCCAATGAGTATAAAAGAGCCCAGAAGCCTACCTAGCCCAGCCCCAAACTGCTGAGACAGGCAGCCCTCTCAAAGGGAGTGCCCTTCTCATCCTGGCCACATAGTCCTGCTTTCCCAGAGCTGGCCTCTCTCCCACCTCAATTCATGTGAGCTGAGATCTCGGCTTCTTCCTCAAATCCCTTAACACAGTCCACCTGGGCCTAGCACAGTCTTCTACCTCACAGACTATTGATGTAAGATCACGTTGCAGTAGGAAACAGCTTCCTAAGGAATTGCATTGCCATTCATAAAATGTCATTTAACCCTCCCCAACCAATATGCTTCACTGGCACCTCAACCAATTTAGACTCAACCGTACATATCCACCTCTCTCCTATTTTCTCTTTTTTCATTCCTATCAGCCAGTTCTTTTGGATAAGCGCCAGAAAGCTTAACTCAAACTGACTTGGGTGAAAAGTAAGTCAGTTGATTGCTAGAATTGAAAAGCCTAGGCATAGTTAACATCAGTTATGACTGAACCCAGGTGCTCAAGGCATGCCACCAATATGCTGAGGCTCTGCTTTACTCTCAAGCAAGTTCTCTCCCAACACCATGGGTTGTCAAGGTCTGATCTCTTGCCTGAGCCATCCCATAGAAGTCCAAAACCAAGTCTCTATGTCACCTTGGAAACGTGTCCCACCTTGAATGCATCCTTACAGGCCAGGATACTTTGATGCTCTTATTAGCCAAACCTTAGTCACATGCTTGCTACTGGAGCCAGAGCAAGACCTGCCATCCTGTGGGACCCTCCCAGGAGAACCAGGAGAGAGTGTGGATGCATACAAACATGCATAGAACTTAGCAGTTAACGTTCTCACAGCCCAAATGCCCACTCTTGTCTCAGAAACAGCCCATTTGAGGTTTCTGGAGACTGTGGGAAGTGAGGCCCAGGGAGGGACCCGGTCACACAGCAAAGGCTTGCCTCTGTGTCAGATTTCCTGGCTGCAGATGCTTTTGGGTAGTTGTCAGTGCTTTCTGGGACAGGTGTGCAGAAAGATCATCAGTCCAATGTCCCTTTCCCTAGTAGGGTCCTGCAAGGAAACAACAGGCTTGGCGCTTCTTGATTCAGCCCTAACCCAGGACTGACACACAGCAAGACTTGCATGAACAACTGCAGGGTGGCAGGAATGTGTGGATGGATGTTGTCCTCAGAAATGTCTCAGCAGGACTTCAGCACAGGCAATCCTGAGTGACCCAGAGTCCTGACACTGAAGGGCAGCACTGCTCCTGGGAATGATCAGTGGTGTCCAAAGGGGAAATTTCTGGTAATTTATAGTGTTCCTTCTCTTGAGCCTGCCCTTGCTCTACAGGTAGCCTTCGGGACACCTGGGCAGGAACTCAAAGAGCCAGCAAAGAAGACAGAACCCCCTTCTCCCACTGACCACTGAGTGGGGCCCAGGGGCTGACCTGGCCTCTGTGGGTTTGTTGTCAGGAAGATGAAAAGGCCAGAAAAGGAAGGAGACAGAGGGCAGCTTGGTCTTCGGGCCACCATAGAAGATGAGGCCATCCAAGGATTACTTCCTCTCTTTTCACCCATTGCAGCAGCCTGACCTGAGCTGGAGGCCAAAGTTAGCCAGTTAGAAGAGAGGCAGAAAGAAAAGCAAGGCAAAGCCTAGGGCGTCTGTCCTATTGTCCTTGGAGGCCATGTGGGTGGTCACTAGTAGGAACAGAAGCCCTTCTTTTAAGGACAATGGAACCAGCCCAAAGCATAGAGATGCTGGGGAGAGGCCCAGGCTCAGCAGCCTGTCTGCCCCAAGTTCAAATTCCAGCTTTCCCACATGCTATGCAGGACCTCAAGGAGTTATCCCTGCCTCTGTGAACCTGGGTTCCTCACCCATTAAGTGGAGTGAGCTTCTGTTCCTCAATCTTTGCATACATACTAAGTGGGAAGAGGAAGGAGTGTTGGGGAACCCTGCTGTTAAGGTCGACTCCTTTCCTAGCAGGGGCTTCCTGCTCTCTGCCTGACCTGGTTTGGAAAGTGTCTCCAAGCACAGATGCCTGGCCTTATTTGGAACATACAGTTTCACATAGATACCACCAATAAATTCACCCCAGGTTTTTTCTATATGATAATTAGGCATTGCCCTATAGCCAGATGATAGGATCCCCCACCACATGTAAATAAAGCATACTATGAACACCTATCAGCTGAAGTTTTGGCTACCATCTCCACCCTATATTCCCCCCCCCCACCCCCACTGAATAAATGAGCTGTATCACTGAAGCAGTCTCCCAGAAACTCTTTTCCGACTGGCATCCGACCCCATTCTTCACTTCTGCTCCCTTTGTTCTTGTGGTTCAGTGGCCAATGGCCCACAAGGGGAGAGAGAGACCCACAGAGGAGGAACGGGGCTGAGCTGTGGGAGTGTGACCGCTCAGCAAGTCCACTTTCTACCAGGAGCCTCAATTTTCTAACCTGCAAAATGAGATGAGAACAATATTAACACTTAAGACGTGGCTCTTAAGTGCTAATGTGTATGAAGGACCTGAAATAGTGTTGAACATTGAGAAAACGCTTCATATATGCTGGAAATTGTTTATCCCCTTATCACAGTACCCACCAGATGGAGCATGCCCTAAACAGTGGTGGTGGTGGAGGTCATATTCAGAATTCCACCTCCAGATAGCTCTCTGGCGATGGAGACAGCACAGTGTGTGACATGGCACAGAGCAAGGCCTGAGTCCTGCTTACTGGGGGTCAGACATCTTATGGAATGCCATCATCTGAAGTAGATATTGAGGGATACATAAGAGCTTTCTGGACACTGTAGATTGGGTTTCACCACCCTGTGTTTCTTGGAGGACAGAGAATGGCCAGTGCTTTCAGCTAGCAGCCCAGAGATATGCCCTGTTTCAATTCTGGGGCCTTGTTCAAGCTAATAGGGATGCAAGCTAATGATATCCACATAAGCTTATAGTGGAGATGTGAGAGGCCCTGGTATATAAAAAGGTTTCTGTTGTAGTTGGAGTGTTCAGAGTGGACAGCTGCAGGGAAAGCAGCCAGAAAGGAAGGCTGGGGTGGCAAAGGCCCTGACCGCAAAGGGCTAAGGTACAAGGCCTTTCCCCCAGAGAACAAGGGAGGCAGAAAAGGGCTTAAGACAGGGAGCAGAGCAATCAGATCTAAGTTTCTAGGAGATACCTCTGGCTGTGTGAATGACAGATTGGGCAGGGAAGGCAGTCTAGAAGTGAGGAGGCTGCTGAGAACCTACCTCTGGGCCCAGGAAGAGGGCACCATCAGTGCCCAAGAAAGTAGGGAGCCTGAGTCACTCTGTATCCCAGACTGCCTTCCTCCTGTAGTGGATGTAGCTGTGGCCAGACTGAAGCTAGGACCCCTCCCCCAGTAGAGGGGCAGCTATGGAATTCTCATCATACCAGGGCAGGACAGGCAGGGCAGGGCAGGGCAGGGCAGGGTAGGCCCACCCAAGCTCTCCCTAGAGCACTAGGAAGCTGCTGTGGATAGGTGAGAGAGGCCTGGGTAACACAGCACATGAGACCTCTGAAGTCAGTGACAGTGAGCACTGTGACACATAAGTCTCATATGGGTCAAGAAGCCTGTGTCACAAACAGTGACCAGGGTACAGGCTGAGGAGGAGGGCATGTAGTGAATGGTTTCTTCAAAACCCCCAGGAGGGGAGAAGCCTTGAGTAAGGGGGTCACCAAACCATCCCATGTCACCCCTACAACCACAGTCAGCTGCCAGCAGCTTGTAAAGCTGCCTCTAACAGCTATCTGCCTGGGGCATAGCTTCTTACTGCAGTCCAATGCCGCTTGCTATGCTAACTGCAAGTACCATGCATGGCAGCAGCCAACACCTGTTAAGGATGACTGAGTGCTGTGGGATGAGCTTGCCAGCAGCACAGAACTCACCTGACAGTGGTTACAGCAAATAAGCCTGTCATCAGCTCATCAGAAGGAGCCTGGAATGAGCTACAGCAAAGGCCTCTGAGTGTTCTGGTCTCACAGCTGCATCAAAGGCAGATCTGTTCTCCATCCAGCAAAGTAAAGCCTATCCATAGGCTACTAGTGGATATCTATGTAATCATTGGACCATCTCAGGATGCAAAGGGGAAGCCCTAAGGGTGAGCAGCCCATCCCAGCCTCTGGAGAGGAGGCAATGAGGTGGAACCTGATGAGTTGGCCAGAGCACTGTACTTTCATTCCAATACTTGCCCCCTTGCTGTGTTTATTGGAGGACAGAAGCTGGACCCAAACTCTCAGCTGGCAGCCCAGAGATATGCCCTCTCTGAAGTCTGGGACCTTGTTCAAGCTAATATGGGCACAAGCTAATGATATACACACAAGCTTATAATATATGCACACACCATTATGTACACAAAGTAATAATATATGTAATACTGCTACGTGCAGAAGCTAACATGTGCAGTAAATGTATCCTTCAAAGAAGGACACAGCCAAGAAGGGTCAGTGATCTGCCCAAGGTCACCAGCAGTCCAGGAGCATAACTCAGACTGGACTAGGTCTGGGTGTAAGCTTGACCTGGTCAGGCCAGGGCAGTCACACAGGGCCGAGGTTGCCTTTGGCCATGACCACCTTGTCTACTATTAGCTGTTTTCTCATTGATGTGACCAAATACCTGACAAAAACATAAGGAAGGGAGGGTTTATTTTGGCTCAGGATTGAAGAGGGAATACAGTCCATCATGGCATGGGCGGCATTGTCATGAGAGCAGCTCCAGCTGTGGTGGACAAGAGTGGAGCCGATCACATTGTGTCCACAGAAAGCAGAGAAAGATAAATGTAAGTGCTCAGCTCTCTGTCTTTCTCTGTCTCTCTGTCTCTGTCTCTCTCTCTCTTCTCTTCTCTCCCCCTCCCCCTCCCTTCCTCCCTCCCTCCTCCCTATTTTTATTCAGTCTGGGACCCCATTCCATGGGACAGTGCCATCCACATTCACCATGGGTTTCTCCTCCTCAGTCAACACTTTCTGGGAACACCCTCACAGACACTCCTGAGATGTGTCTCCTAGGTGATTCCATATCCAGCCAAGCTAACAAAGTAGATTAACCATCACATTCTACATGCTTTACAGGTTCTTTAATGACTGGAAAGTCGTACCTCACCCTGTGTGTCCATTGGCTGCCTCATCTAGAAAATGGGAATAATTTCAGTGCTCCCTCCTCATTGGGTGAGAATTAAGTGAGATAATGTCCAAATTGTACTCTTCTGTGATAAAACACTGACCAAAAGCAACTTTTGGGAAGAAAGGGTTTATTTGCTTTGTAGGTTACAGTCCACCATGGAGTGAAGCCAAGACAGGAACCTGGAGGCAGGAACTGAAACAAAGACCATGGGGAAACACTGCTTAAAGTCATTATGTAGACCAGGATGGTCTTAAACTCAAGAGATCTGCCTGCCTCAGCCACCTAAGTGTTGGGATCAAAAGTGTGGACCACCACACCCAGCCCAACTACAGCTTTCTTATATAGCCCAGGCTCACCTGCCAAGGAACAGCACCGCCTACAGTGGGCTGAGCCTGGCTATATCAATTAGCGATCAAGAAAATGCCCCACAGACATGGCCACCGGCCAGTCTGATGGAGGAAATTCCTCAAAGGAGGGTTCCCTCTTCCAGGGTGTGACAACAAAGATTAACCACTAAAGATAATATACAGAAAGCATTTCTACTTGTGTCTGGCAAGTGATAAGCATGCAATAATACTGTCATCAGTTGGCTCTCACCTGCAGGGAGCATGCCGCCCTACACAGAGCATTCATAGATCTGCAGTGGGAACCCCCAAGCCCATTACCTCATACACTTTCCCTCTGTCTCATCTCTGCCTCTTGTTCCTTGGATGTACTTCTGTCTGGGAATATATCTATAGGGAACTTGATTCATAACTTTTCAGATTTTGTGACCCAATTCCCTGCATTCCTGCACCTGTAGATAAAGTTCAAGGGAAGAATATTGATTATCCCACCCTGTGTCACAGCCTCCCATGTGCTAGAATACTCCAGTGGTCCTGAAGTGTGAGGAAGGGTAGGTGGGCATGGGGGACAGCAGCTCCTCAAAGGAAGGGGGGTACTGTTATCAAGACAAGAAAATAAAAGACACAGAAGACAAAAGGACTCCCCACCTCACATAATTCACCTTGCATCTCAGCCTCCAAGCTGACGCTAGACTTTTTAATGGCCTGTGATTTTCCCAAAAGTCAGGGTACACATTAGTGATCTCCATCATTTAGGGTGGTCCTGTCCACAGAGAAAAAACTTCATGTAAGGAGGTACAGTTCCTGGGGGAGGCCAGGCATGTTTTGTGCCTCAGGACAGCAAAAGGGTGGCATTAAGTCTCCTGCCGATCACAGCCAGGGAAGTCCTAGAGGATTTAGGGAGTGGGTGTCACAGTCTCCACTTTGCTCTGAGGTAGGACAGTCTTGTATAGACAAAATAGCAAAAAAAATACGTGTAGGCTTTCTCTGAGTGAAAAGAATTCTTTGTTGGATTTCTAGTTGCTCATGACTGAAACCACTCAAACTGCCCTGTGACAAAAGAGATGGAAAGAAAAGGAGGAAGGGAGGGAGGGAAAAAGGGAGCTTTATTTATCAATTTATTTATCACTGATACCCAAAAGGTAGCAAGAGAACCACCATTAGCACCATGATTGGCCCTTGTCCTCCCCCCAAAAAATAGAAAAAGCTTCTCTTTCCCAGTAATTCCAACAAAACATTCTAATTAATTCATATTTTACTGACCTGGGCCATTCCCATCCCTGACCCATCACTGGTACCCAGAACATGAAATATGACTAGCCAGACTGGACTCGTGAAAATCCTCTGGACCAATCACTGGCCCTCTGGTTGACCAGACTGGAGTCACCTGTGTACCCTGGCTCTGCCTGGGTCACAGGGACCAAGAACACAGGAATGTGGATTCTCCGAAAAATAGTGTCCCATCTCTACCCGACAGCTGGGGCTGTCATAGACCAGGTGATCCCTATTCCTCTTTTCTGCTGCACTAGGAGAACCTGACTGACTGGCCAAGGAAGGGCTAGGGTAGCCTCATGCTAAGGAAGACTACACCGAGGCAGGCCATTCCCAGGCAAGTCATATTGAGGTGGGTTACCTAGAGGCAGCCCATGGACTGTCTGATCTCTGCTCTGAAGTGGTATGTGAGTAGGTACTCCTGAGAGGACCTAGCAATCTAGAGAAACTGAACCACCCACAGTCAGAGGCCAAGTGAGTGTGGTGTAGTGTTCTTCACTGTCTTTTCATGATTTTCTGTGAGAAACAGTCATTGGTTTTTTTTCTTTATTTGACCAAATTCTTTCAAGGGTGCCAGAGTCCCAAGCTACCCAGGGAATGAATGATGGAGACAGCAAGAGTGGCACAGTCATAGCCTTGTGGGCTTCCATTCAGTGGAAGCGGCGGCTCCGGTTGCTGAATAGCACACCTTTAGCCTCAGTTCTGGAAACAAGGCTTCTGACTCTGTCCTCAATTTCTCTTCCCTCTGGGTTGCCATTCCCATTTCTACCATGATACTAGTCAGACTGGATGTGCTCTGTCTCTAGCAGCCACAGTTCAGTGTTTGAATCTGCCTTGCCCACTGCAGGCAGCTCCCCTCTTAAGTAATATGGAAATTCAGACTGCATGTTGGCTGGGTAGTTCAGTCTGGGCCTGGCAGACCCACTGCAGAACTGCAGAGCCAGCATGAGCTCAGTCTGCATCATCTACAGAGATATCATATGACCCAGATGAGAACAAGCTATACAAGGTGGGGGCAAGGGGAAGGATGTCAGGGAGAGAGCCCTGGATGCTGCCCCTGTGGCTCCTATCGTCCCTCTGAGCCCTGGGGAGCTTTGGCCCTGCCTCTGCCCTGCCTGTTCCTCTCCTGCCCAGCCTGGCTTATCACTGCCCCTGGAATGGCTGTCCTGGCTCCTACCCAGTGCCTAACTCCCTTCCAGCCACTGACCATACACATGGGGTCAAGGTGGCTTTCTGAGCACCCAAGGGAGCCATGCAACTTCCTTAACCACAGCCTCCATGGCCCCTTGCCAAGGCTCTCATGATCCCAAGTGATCCAGTCTCTGGCCTCAGTTCTGCCAGGCACTTACTGCATTGCAGCCACCAACCCACTGGTCCCTCTCTGTAGCCCCTGAGTTAGGCTCCCTCAGCCATCACAGGACTACTGACCATCCAGTTGTCCCACAGATCTCAGCCAGATGCCCTGCCCCACCATAACAGCCCCCTGTTGTAACCATGTCCTTCCCATCATTCCTTTGTCTTTGTAACAACTTGCTTAAGTCTGTCTCCCAAGGAAGGCTAAGCAGTGAAGTCAGGAGCCAGTCTTGCTAAGGACAGGGCTGCACAACAATGTGTTGTGAAGGATCAGAGAACAGCATCGGCAGTGAGCTGCAGGAATGGAGGACTACAGCCCTGCACAGAACCAGAGATGAGCCAGATCTGCTGGATGCTTCCTTGGCGCCTGCCCAAGAGGGGCAAGAAACAGACTTCAGAGATGAGCCCCTGGGCTATCCCCCATGCTCCCCTTTGTGATCTATGTCTAGCTCCTCCTTGGTGGCACCCTGCTCTAGCTCTTCTTCCTGCTGTCGTTCTCAAGTTTTCATACACTGGTCTCAATTTCCATGCAGCTTCTCGGGAAGTGCCTCACAGCAAAGGAAGCCACCGTGTGGAACCTCCAGGACCTCCAGAGAACCACCTCCTGTGACATTGTCCATGCATGCCAGGAGAGGCCAAGCCCAGAAGTGGGGTGATATCCATGCCATACCTTGGCTTTGGTGTGGAATAACAGCATGTCCCTTGAGTCCATTCACAGGTTTCTTGTGGCTGCTGTGGAGGTACCTTGTAGGTGTATTAGGTCAGTGTTCAGTTAGTTTGATTTCAGATAGAGGAGGTGATGCTGGGACCATCAGGCCTCACAAGCAAGGCTGAGGCTTCTGAGTGAGAAGATGCTCTTCCTATGGACATAGCCACCTGTGCCATGCTGTGAGCTCTAGACCGCCTTCATCCCTCCCTTCAACCTTACCTGTCAGGTCCCCACACTCATAAGACCATCTTACTCCAGGAGGTAAAACCTTGCTGGAGCTGGCTATAGACATGATATAAGTCCTCACCCACACCCTCTGGCTGAGCTGGGCTCTGACTCTACAAGGCTGAGATGGGTGGAGATAACATAGGTGCAGGGCAGGGCCAGTATATTGGCAGAGTACCTGGCATAGGCAAGACACTATGCCAGTGGCCTTGTCTACACAACCTCATTTCAACCCCAGGCAGTACTGTAAGTGGTTTAGTAATTATAATGCTTTAAGCTGAAAGACACATGAATCCAACTCAGAGTGACTTAAATAATAATGGCATTTGTGACCTCAAATATAAAGTTCAGGAGCGAGCAGTTCGGACAACTAAGAAATGTTTTGAAGGATCCATGTCTTCACCTTTCTTAATTCATCATCTTGCCTGCCAGAGCCTTTGTAGTGACAGAATAGCTGCCATGGCTTCAGCCATCACTGATACATCCAGAAAGAGAAGAAGAAATGTTTCTCCTTAGGCTTTCCTTTTCTCAGAGGTCCTCATGGCAAATTTACCCTCACTTCTTATTGGCCAGAATCATTACACATGCCTGTTCCTAACCAACCTCTGTTAAAGAAAGAAATCACAATTGTCTTAGAACAATCATCTCCTCTCTGAAAGCCCAGAGCCACTCCACCTGAGGTAAGAATCAAGGTGGTGCTAGCACAGTTGGGTGTGACTAGGTAGGACATTTGGTTTCTACTATAACTGTAAGTAATAACCAAAAACTTTCCAGGTTGAATCAGGCATAGTAGTGCATGCCTTTAATCCCAGCACTTGGGAGACAGAGACAAGTGGATTTCTATGAGTTCAAGACCAGCCTGGTCTACATAGTGAGTTCCAGGCTAGCCAGGCTACATAGTGAGACCTTGTCTCTCTTTTTTTAAATTTTATTTACTTTTATTTTATGTGTGTTCTTGTATTCCTTGCATGTAGGTAAGTGCACCCATGTCGTTCAATGCCCACGGAGGTCAGAAGAGGCGGTCAGATCCCCTGAGACTGGAGTTACAGACAGTTAGCTGCCATGTGGATGCTGGGATTCGAACCCAGGTCCTCTGTAAGAACAACCAGTGTTCTTAACTGCTAAGCCATCTCTCCAGCCCCAAGACCTTGTCTCAGAAAAAAAAAAATTTCCATCTTGAAAGAGCACCCAGTCTATGGTTCAGAAGTCTGAGCAAGCTGGGCTGGTTATGCCTTAGGCTGTCAGGAAACTACAAACCAAGAATCCTTGACTGGGTTGGGGGAGGAGGGGGAGGGGCCCTCTGGGGAGGAATCTGCTGCCTTGTCATTGGTGTGTTGGCAAAAGCCAGTACCTTGTGCCTGTGGTACTGAGAGCTTGCTTCCCACTGGTTATCAGCTGTTCCTCTGTTACCCTATCCAGGTGGGTCACTCCATCTTTCAGCCAGCAATACCTGCCCAAGTTCCCATTACACTTCCCCGTCTCTGCCTTCCTCCTCCATAACAATGGGAAGAGATATATTCTGTAAAGGGCCCTGCATGGTTAGGTGAGATGGTCACCTACCCTGAATGACACCACACTGCCTCACACAGAGGTTCCCAGCCAGGGTGTGGCATCTCAGAGTCCATTCCTAGATGTTTCGTCACTGCAGCCATGACCACAGGGGCCTCAGTGACAGCTCCCCACAGCCCTCAGGATGTCCTTCTGTCCCAGTCAATGGGTGATTTATCCCAGGGCCTCAAGCAGCATTTCACAGACCCAGTTGTTGGTGCTGGCCTGGGGAGCAAAGGTGAAGACACTGCTGTCAGTTAATTAAACACCTGCTCAGATAAGCGTAGCACAGAGGACAGAACTCATCACTTGGAGTCTGCACACACAACCCACTGGCCCAAATCCAACCCCATGATAGCTTTGGACAATCTACTGAGAATTATTTTTACATTTTTTTAATGGTTGAAAGAAACCTCAAAGGGACATTTCATTGTGTGAAATTTCATGAAAGTCAAATTGTAGTGTTCATGAAGATTCTCTTAAAACACAGCCATGTTCATCATTGTTTGTGTATTCTCTTTGGCTGCCTTTGTGCTTCAACAACCACATGTGCTTCAAAGCTCAAAATATTTACAGAAAAAGTTTGCCAACTCCTGAATTAAATGATAGAGGCAGGCTGGGGTGTAGCTCTGTGGCAGAGTGCTTGCCCAGCATGTGCACACACTGGGATATATCCATACATATCCATATATACATGCATGCATAGATGTATACATACATAGATGCATACATGCATGGCAATGTCCTTATGACTAGAATGCTGCCTTGGTGCCATCATGTCTGCCAATGGGACATCTCACATGCTCTGAGTAGGATATTTGGATGGTGCAGGGGCAGGAATGGGCTTCCCACCTCTCTTCTCAGCTCCTTTCTTCCTGTGATATCTGTGGTCTCTAGTCACCATCCTGACCCTCAGCTCATTGTTCATGGATTCAGTGGCCAATCACAATCTGAAAGTGGAAAATGCCAGAAATAAGCAATCCATGAACTTTACATTGCACACTTTACATTGCACAATTTTGGGGCAGAGTAATAACATCCCATGCCATCCTGGTATCAGCCCTTTGCATATCTGTGCTGCATATACCACCCACCCATTAGTCGTCCCACAGTCCTCTCCACTGGTTGACTAGGATCACAGGACTTGTATTCAAGTGTCCCTTCTTTTACTTAAGGCAATAGCTATTTTAATATGTTGTAAGCTTTTGCTCTTGACCTCTTGCTGAGCCTGGTTTATAAACTCTACCTTCTCACAGCTGTGCAGTGGAGGGGACGTGCATAGCAAGCTCAGAGTGTCAGCAGTTTCAGGCATCTACTAGGCATAACACAGAATCCCCCTCAGAGAAGGGACTCTACCTTCCCCTAGGGATTCCTGCCAAATATGTTTTCCATTTGCATAGATAGCAGCTCTCTCTCTCTCTTCACTCTCTCTCTTCCACTCCCATCCCCACTTCAGTGCCTTTTAACTGCTCAGTACTGAGTTTTAGACTATGTTGCTTGGTCCCTCTGCTCACAGTTTCTCCCATGATGGTCTTCCATCCATCCCTAAAAAGGGCCTCCCGCTCCTGAGATGATACCAAGAGAGCATCACCTCATATGCCCCAGCAAGTCTGGTGTGGCAGCATCCAAAGGGCTCTGCTGGATCAAGGGGGCAGCTCGCATCCACTGACCAAGAAATGCAGGCAGTCCTGAATGTGCTGTGATGTGATCAGGTTCTTTTGTCTTGTGCCTTTTGCTTTTGAAATGAGTTGTCCACCCCTAGGTCACAAAGCCATTCTGCTGTGTGCTCTTCTGTTTAATTTTCTTTCACACTTAGGTCTTGAGTCCACCCAGAGTCCATCCTTTAAGGGGTGTGGACAGGGAGTCACTTCAGTTTTCCCTACATGGCAAGTATGCTGTCTTCAATCACATGTGACTTGGAAGCCCAGCCAGGCCTTTCATCAGTGCTTATCTTACTGGTTTCAAATAATTCTTCTGAGAATTTGGGGCTTTCTTAGTCTGTTTTCTGCTGTATAACAAAATACCTGAGACTGGGTAGTTTCTAGAGAACATAGGCTTATTTGGCTCACTGTTCTGGGGATTGAGAAGCCCTAGAGCATGATGCCAGCATCTGGCATGCTGCAGCAAACATAACACAGGGCATTACATGGGAGCTGGGAGATAGGAGAGCAAGCAAGCTCAGTGTCACTGACTCTAACAAAGCCACTAACACCACCACAAGGGACCCACCCATATGACCTCATCTAACTCTAACCTCCTCCCAAAGGCCCTGTGTCCAAACACCATCAACATCTTCTGTTTGTTTGTTTGTTTGTTTTTATGAGTGTTTTGCGCTCCTGTATGTAGATGCATCACCTGCATGCAATGCAATGCCCATGGAGTTCAAAAGAGGGCGTTGGATCCCCTGGAACTGGAGTTATAGTTTTTAGCTGCCATGTGGGTGCTGGGAACCAAACAACTCTGCAAGAGCAGCCAGTACTCAACCATTAAGCCATATCTCCAGCCCCCAACAACATCTTGACTTGAGAAGTAAATTCCCAACATACATATATCAGACAGCACATTCACACCACAGCAGGGATGGTGGAAGAAATCTCACTTGTGATGTATTTTGTCTATATGAAGAACAGAATTGTGTTCTGGGTTCAGATTATTTCAGTATAAATGGATTTTTTTACCACAGTGAACTGAGCTAAGGTTCCACAGTGAAAATTATAGTTCTGGGTAAAATGACTGTAAACTGGTTACTTACATTTTAACCCTGTCAGTGGATGTGAGCTGTCCCCTTGATCCTTTGGGTTCATAACCATTAATAGAGAGTGCCTGCCTAACTGAGATGAGGTAGAAGGTTCTTTCTCTATGAGCTCTCCACATGGTAGCCAGAGCCAGGTGTGGCTATTGCATATTGGAATGTTGCTAGAATGTCTGTGTATCTAAAGAACTGTTTTTTAGCTTTGCTTAATTTTAATTAATCTAAAAACAGCTATATCTTACTGGTATCTGACATACTAGACAGTGTAGATCAAATTTCAATCATTGGGCCAGTGCTAGGGAAAAGAAATGAAAGATGGAGAAGGCCCAGTGGACATTAACAAGCCATGACTAGGGAGGGAGCTGGCATCTATTGAGTACCAACTGTGTGTCAGGTCCATACAGCCTTCACCGAGCCCCAATTCCCATTTTATAAGCTGGGTGACTTCCTCCCTCAAAAGATGGCAGCCCAAGCTACAGGCCTGACCCAAGGTAAGGCAGATATAAACCAGAACCCCAATCCTGTGAGACCCCAGAGGAAGGGGACAGGATGGCAGCAGGCAGCCTGGGGACCAACAGACAGGGACCTTGAATGCCACCCTCACAGGACAAAGACATATTGTTATGGCTAACCAGCCATGTGCCTGTCCACAGGATGGCACCATGTGAAGCTGCCATGACCAGGCCAGGATTGGCCAATGGGACACAAGGCCAAGATCAGGGAGAAATCAGGAATAAGAAGTCTGCATGGAAGCTGTCTCCCCAAGGTCACTCTGGAGGTTGTGGGAGGGTGACGAGACAGTGCTTCTCACACCTGGAATCCTTCCAGGAAGATGAGCTTCTGGGTCTCACACATGCAAGGTTTCTACAGGCCCTGCTGGACATTTGTGTGTGAAACACTTGCTTCTGCTATAATGATCTGAGATCAAAGTTGAACTCTCTGATGGGTACATGATTCATTTTGCACATTTTTAATATGCAAGGAATCTTCCAAGAATACAAGGCTATGTGAGTTGAGGGAGGTTATACTTGATTCTTTTTGGAGAGTTGCTCATCTGAACAATTTCAGACAGTGAAAACTGTGGTCCTTAAGTTATACTTATGTCCCTGTGAGTTGTGTGTTCACCTATCTATCTTCCTATCTGGGTATATTTTCTTAGCCCTTATTTCAAAATGCCAAAAATGGGGAAAGTATCAATAGCATTCAAGCAAACATTGCTCTGTCCCTTTTAAATTCAGACTTGCCCGTTATATGTAGTTTCAAATACCTGAAATCTTCATTATATCTGAGTATTTCCACATTGAATTATAGTATATTATAAAATCCCTTTTCTTTCTTAAGTGATTATTACTACATAATTACATTAATTTTTCAAAATACATGTTAAAATTGGGCTTATTTTGATATAGCAGAGAAATGTTCTAAAATATGTCTGAATTAGTAAGCTTTCTAGAATAACAAAATACCAGAGAAAGAGTTGGGCTGGGGCTAGCTCAGGGTAGAACATGAGTTTAACATACGTGAGGCCTTCTGTTAAATCCCTAGCACCATAAGGAGGGCGTGAGGATTTGGTTTATAGTCATGTAGGTTCCAGTTCATGATTGGTTAACCCTTCTGCTTTGGGCCTGTGGTAAGATTGAACAACATGGGGGTGGGAGGAGAAGAGGGCAATACAAAGTTGCTTATCTCCTGGACCATGAAGCAAAGAAAAAAAGAAGGGGCAGGAGCCAAAAAATCCCTGTCAGGAGCACACCCCAAATGACTTGACTTCATTTCATGGGGCCCCACCTCCTGAAGACTCCATCATCCCCCAGTAACACCAAGCCAGTTCCATAGGGTTGTGGCCTCAGACTGTTAGGGTTGGGATACTGGGCTACTTGTGCAAAAGAAGCCTGGCAGGGAAGAGTGCCTCTCTAACCTCACCCAAAACTGCCTGTTATTGGTATTTAAACATTTGCCAAACTCTAGACATTCTCCCAAGACCTGAGACATTTTTTCCATATGTACATAGTATCTGTATTATTTAATTACTATTTTCCCTTACATTGGTACACACGTTTTACTGTTTTTCCTCTCTCTTTTTGCAGTGCTGGGGATAGAACCCAGGTCCTCACACATATTAGGCAAAGTCTACCAGTAAGCCACACCCCACCAGCACAGCTGGAATAATTTTAATAATTTTAATAATTGTATTGCTGTCATAAATGAAAAGCTAAAACCAATGTGCTCACTATTTTTAGGGGACATGTAAGTAAATATGTTGCTGAATGCACACAACCTTCCCATTCGTCTGAGTACCCCCAAACTCATCCCAAACATCAGTGAAGGCAGGCACTCCATGTGTTTAAAGCCCCATTGATCATTTCATCATCATAGGAAACTCCAGGGTAGAGCCCCCATAATGTTCACAAGTGAACCAATGGGAAAAATGAAATGAAGCAGCTCAGAGAAGGGGAGGGGGCTGTGGAAGTCATACAGCAAAGCCATAGTTCTTCAGGGATTCCAAGGAAGGAGTCTTCAGGAGGAGCTGGGAGCTGCCAGGAAGGAAGGGAGGAAATGTCAACATCTGGGCCTTGTCAGACTATGTAAGCCCAGGGCTGGCAGCCAGATGGACTGCAACATGGAAGGCATCAAAGGATCACTGGGGCTCCAAGAGAGTGCTGATGTGGCCAGCTGGAGGGAACACCCAGCCACATAGAGGGTCTGTCAGGAAGGCAGAGTGGTGGCCACCAGGGCTGGTGTTCCCAGAACCTTACCTAGCCACTGGGAAGGATGCAACAAGGTCTTCTGGACCATGAGCATCCTGACAACTCCCAGAAGCACCCTTACTCCACTGAGGCTCCCAAAGGGGAGCAGTACAGGGTGAAGAAAAGGTCCCCCTAGGGATTTCAGGCCAGAGAAGGACAGCATGGATGCTGTCTCTCAGTGACCGAGCAGGAAGGCCCAAGGATTGATAGAGCTGTGGAGGAATCGTTAAATTCCGGGTATCAGACGCGCTCACAGGGCCCTGGGGAAACAGTTCTGCCTCTGCATCAACCCTATGCTTCTTGGAAATTTCCAAAGTGTGTCCTTCCTTCCCATGATCATGCCTCAGGGGCCTCGTCTTCCCAACTCCATTCATGTGACCAGACAGCCTCTAGGCCATGTCACACTGGAGCTTCCTTTCTTTTCCGCCTAATGAGCCAGCCTGGAGCAAGGACTGCTGGTAGATGTCAGCTCTTCCATTTCTGAGGTTGCTGTGGCTCTCATGACTCCATTTCCTTATGAAATGGGGACAATTACATTAATTATTGCTATATTTTAGATATAAAATGTCCCCACAGTGTTCACGTTTGGACACTTTTTCTGGATGGTTATGGAATCTTTAGGAGATGAAGCCTTGAGGCAAGAAGTGGCCAGCTGGGGGAAAGAACTCATAGGTTATAGCCCAGCCCCATTTCCAGCCCCAGTTCCTACTTCCTGGTCCACTAAGATGTAAAAAGCAGTTGTCTCACATTCCTGCCACCATGGAGTGCCCCCCCACTCCTCCACACACACTCCAAGAAACTGTGAGCCAAAATAAATCTTTCCTCTTTAAGTTGTTGCTGCTAAGTATTTTATCACAGTGACAAGAACAGTAACTAGCACAGGTATATTCATAGGTTGTTTAGAGGGAAATGTTTGAGTGCTGAAGAGGTTGGTGAGAGACAGGAGCTGCTGGAATGTGAAGTGGGGCAGGAAGGGACACTACTTTAAAAGTGGCCAGTTCACTAATGAACATTCATGTTATGTCAGATTTCTTTTCTCTATTCTATGAACTTGTAATTGCAGGGACGTGGAAAACAAATGTTCAAAACATAAAGATCTTGGAGTATCAAGGAGATTGACAGGGAATGAAGTATGTTTTCTAAAGTCAAGGAGGAGAGAGTCCTCAATTAAAGGCTTTCAGGGACAAGAACAGAATGTGTAAATTTAAAGTATCTGAAATTAGTCAGGTGGGGTGGAATATGTCTGTAATTTCAGCATGGGCTACAATAGTGAGACCCTGTCAAAAAAGAAAGAAAAAAAAGGAAACAATATAAACTTTAAAAAAAAATCACTCATAATAAGTCCAGAAGTCAGTGGCTCCAGAATCCATTGGCTCAGTATCTAGAGATGTTTGTCCAACTACTCGGTGATTCTCAGACATTTGGTCATGGTCACAATATGGCTGCTGCAACCCCAAACATAGCACCACCACACAACCATGTCCAAAAGCAGAAAGGGCATTTTCTGTCCCAAAACTCTTTTTTCAGAAGGTTGAAAATCTGTCCCATAGTGTCTGCAGATTTTTGCCTTGTATCCCAGTTTCTAAAATTGAGTTTCATGTCTGTTCGTGGCATGAACTATTTACAAAGAAGGCTAGAGCATATCTTAAAGTTCTTCCTGGCCTCTGGGAGGCTGACTTTGCTAGGACAATGGTGATGGGCCATGGATGGCTTACCTGTGCCAAGTGAGAAGGGTGGCCCACCTCTCAATACCTGTCACTCCCCTACCCACAGGTCAGAGGGGTCCCAGATCCTAAAGCCCCAACAAGCCAGCCCACAGCCAGGAAACAAGAATGATGAACCCGAGGCCAGCAGAACCAGAGATGCAGATACCACTCCAGAGGGAGCCTGGCAGTCAGACAGCAGCTGGAGAAGCAGAGCCCCAGGCGAAGGTCTGTCCCCATGTGTCTAGCCTTGCTGCCAGCCCCACAGTCAGTTGCTGAGGCTGTGCCTCATCCTGCTTCAGGGGCTGCAGCATCAGAGCCACCTTCAGGCCCCAGAGAGAACCCCACCCTTCTACTCAGACTGGCTTCCCGTGCCCACAAGGGCCTGTCCTCAGACATCTTCATAAGAAACTGGACCTTGGAAATCTGTGGAGGCACTGGGTCTCCATCTCTCACTCCCAATCTCAGAGCCTCTCACTTTGTTTAACCTACTATCTCTACCCTGCAAAGCCCTACCCAGCTTCCCAACCAGGTCACATGTCCTGAAATGGAACTGATGCTCACCCTTGAAACTGTAGACATATCCCCATATGTCACTTAAGAAACAGAAGAAAGCAGAGCTGTTTCTTATAGGTTCCCATGCAACTCCCCAGGGGCCTGGGCCAGTCACAGAGAGAAGACAGTGCCACCATGGTGGCCTCACTCACAGGCGTTCCTCTGAGGAGGGCTGGCTGGTTCCCATGCCAGGTCTCTGGTCCCCAGATCTCCTGCTTCTCCAGCAGAGGATGAGCAGCTGTTCCGCTCTGTGGAGGGCCAGGCCGCCTCTGAGGAAGATGAGGAAGAAAAGTGGTGGGAAAAGTCAAGGTCCCCAGAGGTCCAGGCCAAGATGCCACTGGCACAGCCCTTGGCCTATGTGAGCAGGTAGGTACCTAGCTAGCCCTGGGCTGGTAGCAGGGACCAAAAAACACGAAGGCCCCAGGACAGCAGCCTCGCCTTGCAGGTGCCATCACACATGCGTGAACATGAGAAACTGATGGCCCTGGGTCACAGCCTGGCTTGGCCACCTGACATCACCGCTGGTGGTCAAGCTCCAGAGGTGGCTAAATATCCCAGAAAGTGCAAGGGTAAAATGAGATGACCCTTGAGCACAGAACTCATGGGTGGATTTAGTTTCCACCAGCTATTATTCCCTTGATCACTGTCCCAAAACCTTCTCCACTGCTGTCACTTTTGGGCTATCCAAACTGTCACTCCCTGAAACACAGTTCACTGCCCCCATCCTCCCCAGTCTGGCCCTGGGTTGATTCATTTTCAGCTACCCATTGTAGCTACACCATTTCAGCTACACCATCTTAGAGAGGAACAAAGATGGGCTCAGTACTCATGAAGATCTCAGACAATTTGCCTGACTTTTCCGGGCTTCAGTCTTCTTGTCTCAAAGATGAGAATGTAAGTCTTTATGAGAACTTGAGGTCAAAATGTGGGTGGGTAGGAGGGTGTTGGAGAGGTTGTGGGTGAGGCCTCTGACAGTTCCTCTGAGAGACATAGGAGGATGCTGAGCAGACAGGCTCCATGCTGACATCCTCTTCCCAAGGCTGGAGCACCTGAAAAGCAGGTCCCTGCAGCTCTGCCCTCTCCTCTGTTGTAGGTGTGAGGACCAGACAGCTGAGAACCTCAAGACGTCCTTTGGCCACTGTGATAGTGCTGACCATGCCTGCACCCTGGAGCTGGAGACCCATGTCACCAGGCTGGGGGAGCAGCTGCAGTCCCGGGGCTGCAGCAGGGAGGCCCTGGGGACAACTGGGGAGGAGGTCAGCAGAGTCCTAAGATCCCAAGAGTCTCACAGCTGGAGGGACTGTGATCCCCTAGCCCATTCATAGAGGTGTAAACAGGACTCAGGAGATGTGGTTTCCTCTGGTTTCATTTTCTAAGAACTTTTGGTTGTAAATTACAGTATCTCATCCCAGATTAACCTGAGTGCAAAAAGGAACTTACCAGGACTTGGAGCTGAGGACCAGCAGCAGGGGCTTCAGGCACACCTGTATCCAGAGGCTTAGACATGATTATCTCCTGTCTATCGCTCTGGAACCTCAGCTTTGGGTCAGAGATATTTTCCTATAGTAAGCCCTGAAAATCTAAGACTCAAAGGACACAATGTTAACAATTTAAAGATCTTAATTGGCTCTATTTGTGATTCTAGAATCTGGCAACACATCAGCCCATCAAATAGTGAGGTCTAGTAGGCGGGCAGGTAGACAGGAAAGGGCTGAGAACAGAAGAGCTAGCCACTTCAGAGCTGTATTCCCTGTAAGGCAGGTCAGGGAGGTAAATGATGGGTAACAGGTAACATCAGGTTCCCCCAGGCAGAGCTGCAGCAGATGGTGGAGACAGAACATCTGAGGATGGAGCTGCAGATGGTGGAGACAGAACGAGTCCGGCTGTCACTACTGGAGGAGAAGCTGGTAGATGTGCTACAACTCTTGCAGAGGCTCCGGAATCTGGTGGGCTCTGGGGGATGGAGCAGGTGGGGGCTGGAAGTGAGATAAGGGGCCAGAGGAAAGCTGAGGGAATGAGAAAGGCCAGGGAAGTCTAGACGGGACCCCAAAGACACTAGAAGAGCCTGCAGGGAGCCAGAGGAGGCTGAGGTGGGAGCCTGATGGGGAGACTGTGTGGCAGATCCAGGGTTCTCAGTGGGTGCTTCTCCACTAACAGATAAAGAGTGGAGACTCAGAAAAGTCACCTGGAGAGGTGTGGGGAATCCCAGGTCAATTTAGGAGGCTGATACAACTGTGATTAAAACCAGATCTGGCTGGCAAGATGGCTCAGAGGGTAAAGGCACATGTTGTGCAAACCTGGCAACCTGAGTTCAATCCCTGGAATCTATGTAAAGATAGGAGAGAACCAGTCACACAAGGTTGTCCTTGACATACATCATGCACGTGCGCACACATACACGCACGCGCACACACACACACACACACACACACACACACACACACACACAACCAATAATAAACCAAAAAAGCTGGGAGTGGTGGCGTACGCCTTTAATCCCAGAACTCAGAGGCAGAGGCAGGCAGATCTCTGTGAGTTCAAGGCCAGCCTGGTCTACATAGCAAGTTCCGGGATAGCTGGGGCTACAGGGAGACCCTTTCTCAAAAAAAACCAAAAAAAAAAAAAAAAAATTTAAAGACCAGAGGGGATAAACACAAGAATTATAAAATAACATCTCTTTTAAACATGGCTACGAAATTATTAAAGAAAAGACTAGCAGACTGGCCACTGTGATGGCTCATCCCAGCTGCCCACAGTAGACTGAAGGAATGAACCACTGACCTAAATAGAGCAGCATGGGCCAGGTATGCAGGACCATGAAACCTGTATGGGGTAGAAGTGGGTTCTGAGTGGGCATTTGCTGTCCCAGTCTGGCCCAGTGTCACACAACATGGGCAGACAGAGAGCTGGAGATGAGCCTGAGACCAATTGAGACCCAGCCCAGTCCCAGAGGCATTGATGTGCAGCAATGATTTTTTTTATTGGTTTGGTTAGTTTTTATTTTAGTGAGACATGGTCTTACTGTTATAGCCTAGGTTGGCCTTGAAATCTTGGCCCTGCTTCCAGATGTGCAGCAATGGGTTTTTTGGTTTGGTTAGTTGGTTTGACATGGTCTCACTGTGTCACCTAGGTTGGCCTTGAAATCTTGGCCTTGCTTCCACCTCCTGAGTGT
This sequence comes from Nannospalax galili, assembly GCF_000622305.1. NCBI lineage: Eukaryota > Metazoa > Chordata > Mammalia > Rodentia > Spalacidae > Nannospalax > Nannospalax galili. The sequence continues at coordinate 339,420 of NW_008333794.1, forward strand.
CAGGATTACAGGTGTGGCCAGCAGGTCTGGTTCTTTTTTTCTTACACCACTTTTCCATTGATTGAAATGCATATAATTAAGTTGTTTGGGGGTTCAAATGAACAAATACCTAAGAATACTTAGCATTTTCCCCAGGATCAGCTGTCTTTGCAAACCTGATCTTTGGTGGAATGGAGCCTGCATACCGTTCCACCTCTGCGCACTAGGGAAGCCAGTATAGCCAGCCTCGGGATGGGAGGCAGAGAGGGAGGACGGGGTTTGGGAAGGGAGGATGGGGCCAGGAAGGGAGGATGGAGTGGGAAGGGAGGACAGGGAGGCAGGAAGGGTGCAGGGGGTGAGGAAGGGGGTACAAAGGGCAGAAAAAGAGGACAGATAGTAGGAAGGTGAAGATGGGGGCAGGAAGGAAGAGTGAGGGGAAGGAAGAAAGGATGTTTAGCTACTTTACCAGCCCCAAGGAGCAGCACAGAAGGCCCTAGGAGCCACCGAGCCCCACCTGCTGAGTGGGGACACAGCAGCCACAATCTGATCCAACCTCTCTTCTCTTTTGAAGAATATATCAAAAAAAGCCCTGGGGAAGATTTTGCTGAGCACGCTGGACCGGAACGCCTCACAGGGTAGGCAAGAGTGCTGTCTCAAAGAAAGTAAATGACAGCTGCAGGGCATCCTGACCAAAAAAATCTAGCACTGTTCTATGTTCTGTCTGCAAAATGGCCACTCTGCAGGGTATAGTCAAAACAGGCTTCAGAAAGCAGAGAGTACTATGTAACCAGAACAGACCTGCAGAAGCCCCAGGCAGTGTGGGAAGCCAGAATGGGACAGGCAGGCAAGGCTGGGTTGCCTGCTGGCAAGTCAGACTGGCATTGCTCTCTGGGTTTACCATAGGCCAAGCTCCAGGGAATGCCTCTGTGGTTTAAATCCCCCAGCTCTGACAGCTGACTTATAAGATAGGGGTTCTCCCCATCACTCATATGAAGAGGCTGAACAGAATCACGTGTTATCCCCAGGCAAGCCCCTGGTGGGCGCCTAAAACACAAGGCTTTGCAGCCCTTGCTGCTCAGACAAAGCTGAGGACAGCAGAACTTCATCAGCATATGTCCCCTGAAGCAGATGGCGCCTTATTAGAGCCTCCTGGGGAGACTGATAGATGAACCTTCCCCTATCAGGATCTTAACAAGGCATTACAAGCTAGAAGCCCTCTCAGGAGTCCTCTGTGAAGGAGGGACACAAGGGGCAGGGACTAAACAGGGCCAGGGAGTAGTATAGGACATGGTGGTAGGGAGAGAGAAGCAGTTCTGTGGCCAAGATAAGCAAATGCCTTTTGTTTCTCTCTAGAGGACACATGTGGCCCCTCGGCTGTCCTGGACACCCTGCACCAAGCCTTGGTTGACTGCGAGCTCCTGCAGAGACAGCCCTCAGCATCAGAATCCACAGCTCCTACACATACCAACCCTCTCCTCATTTCCTGCTGAGGTCCCTGGCCCAGCCTCAGGGCACCCTGGTCATTCTAATCACCATCAGACCAGTCTTGGCCACCATCACACTAGCCTCCACAGTCACCCTGACCACCTTGGGACTAGCCTTGGCCACCATTGGACCAACCTCCACAGTCAGCCTCACTACCATGAGATTAGTCTCCTCAGTCATCCTGACCAACATCAGACCAGACTCTATGGTTATTTAACTACTGTCCTACTAGCCTCCATGGTCAGCCTAATCACTGTTGGACTGCCTTCCACCCTTAGAACAAACACTCTCCACAGGCACTCTGACTGCTGTCACTTCCTCAGAACTCTGACAGCCCAGGCTCCAAGAATGGGTCTTGGACCCCTCTCACATTCCCTCAGAACCCCCACACTGAATCCCTGAAGTTGCTGGATCAGCCTGTACCTGATGTTATCTTCCTTACCCTAGGCCCAGTACAGCTTAGAATCTCTGTGCTAGAGTCCCAGGATCTCTCTCCCTCCCAGAGCAATCCTCTTCCCACCACTGTGCCTGCTGCAAGTAAGCCTGTCCTTCAGGACATGCCTAGTCCACTGGTGAATTCCCCACACCCAAAGAGTGCTAAAGAGGAGGGACAGTGGGGAGTTCCAAGGAAAAAGTACGCTCCCATAGGTTTGCTGGTGGAAGCTGGGCTGTGTGTGAACTCCTCCTAGAAGTAGGAAGTAGGTGGCCACAAGGAAAAAGGGCATAGACAAAGCAAAGGTGTGGTGCCATTAAGGGGCCCACCTATTGTAGAACCCAGGGCTCTTCCTTCTGTTCACCTTGTGGAGCCTGAAGAAGAGCTAGCTCCCACCCGACCTAAAATCACGTTGGAAACAAGGGCATCCTGGCTAGTTGGCACCATATAGGCAAGTCAGTGCTTAATTGAGGAACATTATGGGAGCCCAACCAAGAGAGTGTGTCTGAGCTACAAAAGGATGGGGGTTGTTGGTTTGCCCCAGAGGATGAGGTGTGCTGTAGAGGCAGCAGGGGTGACAGGTGCTGATGTGAGCCAGAATGGGAGTGAAAGGACAGCTCAGGGGAGACTTGAAAGCAGACAGGGATTTAAGACTTGACCACAAGCAAGAGAAAGCAATGGGAGGCTTCTAAGCTGCCATGTGAGGGTTAACAGGAATTAGGAGGAGAGGGGTTGAAAAAGAGGCCATGCAGAGCTGTGGGAGCAAGAAGACTAAAACCAGTCTGAGCCACAGCCTCAGGAGACTGGGGAGGGAGTCAAGAGGAGAAGGACAAGGAGCAATGGGCATTTCTGGGCAAGGGAGGAGAGGGAAGGGAGGGCTTCAAGGGCAATGAAACCAGGCCCTAGCGTCACCCTGGCCCCTGACCATAAGAGTCACGTAAGATCATAGGCAGAAGACACAGGTCTATCCATTTTCAAATGGCTCTTCAGCCATCTCAGAGGACCACTTCTGGTCCAGGTGAGTCAGGCCTATTTGGGAAGGGCCTCAGGATCCTCGGGGGTCAGTGCCCATGGCACCAGAGAAACAGGTCTGAGCCCACCCAGCCCTGCTGCTCCAGGTGAACTAGTAAATAACCACATGACTACCCTATGCCTGTTTGGCCTGCTCAGTGAGAGCCAGTTCTGCACCCTGTTCAGCCTATGTGTGTGCTAGAGCTTAGCATGGATAAATGTGCAAGAAAAAACTCCAGAGGACCAGGCAAAGGAAACCCCACACTTTGGCAAGTCTACCTTAGTGAGCTCTGCTATGACTTCACAGGCAAGATGAAAGAAAAAATCATCTCTTGCTTCCTGAAGGAGGAAGATCAGTGTGAAATCCATTAGCACATTCTGGGTTTTGTTTTGCTGTTTTTCTGGTGTTGAGGCTGAACCCAGGAACCAGTGCTATAAGCAAGAACACCCCCATGGAGCCGCACCCTGGACCCCATTCTGTTCTTTCAATAAGCCTTCCCTCAAGAGAAACTATTTTGCTGGAGCCTGACAGGTACAGGTTTTATCAGTGCCTCAACAAACAGAAAAGGGAAATTCATTCCCACGTCCAGATCCCCAGAGCTGTCCCAGTCAAGGGAGAGAAAAGAAGAGGGCAAGGATGGCCCAGCTCAGACTCACTGAAACTGAGGCCGGATCACAGCACTGTACTAGGTTTTATTGTTTTGCTTTCTTTGAGGAGGGTCCTACTATGTTACTTAGGCCTCAGTTTCAGTGAGTCAGGGCCTGGGCCAAGCTTGTCTCTGGTTTTCCCTCGACTAGGCCAGGCCAGCTCTGGGAATCTGGATGTGGCAATGAATTTCCCTTCTCTCTTTATGGAACCGTCCTCCTGCCTCCCATGTAGCTGGGACAATGGATTATATCACCATACCCAGCTAATCCTGGTACTACACAACACCCAACACCCACCCCTGCCACACCTTTTACTACCACGTCACTAAAGGCTCAGCTCCTGGAGTTCCTTCCCCAGCACATAAGAGTCTGCCTTTAGCAGAAGACATGTCAAACTGAAGAGAAAGTCAGCTTTGACTGGGTCAGGGAGTTGGAAAACATTAGACCAGGAACTTAAACAGCTGCGATTAACAAGCAGGCATTCTACCGGAAAAGCTCAACAGTGTCCAAAACCAGATGAATAACAACAGAGGGTCACGTTCCAAGAAAGAATAATTGCTGGGAATCATACACACTGAACAAAACGGAGACTGCTCTGACAGGCTCAGCAGTCAGCTGGACAGGGCTGAGGAAAGAATCCCAGGATCTAAGGATCTGTCCCTACAAACTTCTAAAACTGAAACAAAGAGGAAAAGACTTGGAACAGGGAGCAAAAAATCCAAGAACTGTCAGGCAACTACAAAACCCATAACCAAAAGAGAAAAAAAGGAGCACAAACAACATTTAAAGCAATAATGACTGAATTTCCCCCCAAACTAATGTCAGACACCAGATCACAGATCTAGGAAACTCAGAGAGCATGAGCAGAACAAATGCAAAAGAAAAAAATTAAAATTACATCTGAGCCAGTCCTGGTGATGTACACCTATAACCCCATCATTTGAAAGGCTGAGGTAGGAGGACCAGGAGTTCAAGGCCTGGGCTATATAGTGAGGACCCACCTCCACCCCAATCTCAAAAAAGACAAGAGGGAGAGGAAAGAGTGGTATGAAATATTTAGAGAGGAGAGAGAGTGAGAGAGAAAGGGTCTAGAATTCACTTTTTTGGTCTTTTTGAGACAGGGTCTCTCTCTGTAGCCCCAGCTGGCCTGAACTTGCAATGTAGACCAGGCTGGCCTTGAACTCACAGAGATTCACCTGCCGCTGCCTCCCAAATGCTGGGATTAAAGGCGTGTACCACCACGTCCAGCTAGAATTCATTTTATCTTGAAAACTTGTCCTTCAAATTGAAGAAGTAAAGATTCTCAGACAAACAACTTTTGGGCTTGTAAGAAATGAAGGAAGTCTTTCAGAGACAAAGGAAATTACACAGACCAAAAATCTGAATCTACCTAAAGAAAGAAAAAGCATAGAAAAAGGACTAAGGGAACAAAAGTTTTTATCTTATTCTTTCTTGGTCTAAGAGACAACAGTTCAAAGCTTGGCAACAGTGCATCGTGCAGTACTTTCTGCTTTTGTGTAAGTGAAATGAGCCACAGCACAGGTACAAGGCCAGGAAGGAACTGGGAATGTTTTGCTATTGTGAGATACTTGTGCTACCCATGAAGGAGTGTGGTGCTGTGTGAAAGTGGACTTGGATTACTTATAGATGGATATTGCAAACTTTATGGCAACCACTAGGAAAGGAAGGAATAAGGGAGAGAGGGAGGGAGGGATGGAGGGAGTACAAGAAGAAACAAGGCATACTAAAAAAAAGGAGAGATGAAATTACATAAAATGCTTTATTAAACCAAAAATGCCAGACTACCAGCAGAAGGCAAAGAACAAGAGGGTTAAACATTAAAAGACATGGAAGACAGCAACCCCAGTCAGTGTCTCCCCAGACACCAATGCTCTGGATACAACAATCAGAAAATGGAGATTTTTCAGGCCAAACTCTATGCTGTCTTCAAGAAATCCACTTTAGATACAAAGACACATGTAGATTAAAGTAAAGGAGCAGAGGAAGACAGTACCTTGATAACAGTAATCAAAAGAAAACCTACTTAGCTATATTAATTTTAGACAGAGCAGACTTCAAGGCAAGGAAAATTATCAGGGGCAAAAGAGGCATCATATGATGTCAAAGGGGCCAGTTCTCCAAGATGACAGTAACATATGCACCAGACAACACCACAAAATACATGAGACAATAATTAATAGAACCGCTAGAAACAGGTGAATCCACTCTTGGAGTTGCAGACTTCAGCATCCTTCTACAGGAAAATGAAAAGATCCAGCTGGTAGAAAATTGATAAAGCTGGACACACCAGTATCACCAACCAAACGGATCTAAAGGACACAAGCCACTTCACCCCACAGCAACACAGTACACACTCTCCTCAGGCTCATACACAGCAGTCTCCGCATTCTCATAACATACAGCTGGGAAATCCACAGAAGAGTAAACACCAGAAAACACATTTAACTAAATGACAATGGAAACACCCCATTAAAAAGTGTAGGGTAGGGCCAGGCGTGGTGGTGCACGCCTTTAATCCCAGCACTCGGGAGACAGAGGCAGGAGGATCTCTGTGCGTTCAAGGCCAGCCTGGTCTACATAGTGAGTTCCAGGACAGCTAGGGCTACAGGGAGACCCTGTCTAAAAAAAAACCAAAAAAAAAAAAAAAAAAGTGTAGGGTATAGCAAGAGCCGAGCAAAGAGGGAAGTGTTATCATCCAATGGATATGTTAGAAAAAAGATGACAGATCCAGAGTCCCCTACCTCAGAAAACTGTAAAAGGAAAGGCAAATTTTAAGTCAAACTTGATCTATAAAATCAATCCAGCACAACACGGGTGGGTGCACTTATCTACACGCAGGCAATACATGCATACGCATAAAATAAAAATAATAAAATATTTTTAAAATAATTTTTTTGGTCTTTTTGAGACAGGGTCTCCCTGTAGCCCCAGCTGTCCTGGAACTCACTATGTAGACCAGGCTGGCCTTGAACTCACAGAGATGCACCTGCCTCTGCCTCCCGAGTGCTGGGATTGAAGGCATGTGCCACCTCTCCTGGCCCCCAAAAATAATTTTTTTTTTTAAATCAAAGTAAGCAAAAGAAAAGAGCAGAAATCAATGAAACTGAAGTAGGAAATCAGAAAAGAAAATCAACAAAACGAAACCTGGTTCTTGGAAAGTTCTAGACAGGCTAATTAAGATAAAATAGAGGCGTCAACTTACAGGTGCATCACTACAGGGCAGATCCCACTGGCGTCACAAGGATATTAAGCATTATTGTGAATAACCCTACACCTTATTAGCTAAATGAAAGGGACCAGTTCCTTGAAAAAAACAACCTGCCAAAACTCACACAAGAAGAAACAGAGATGACAAATATAATTAATAAATAATTGACAAAACAGAAAAAAAAAAAAAAAAAAAAAAAAAGCTCTGGAAATCCCAGCACTCAAGTGACAGAGGCAGGCAGATCTCTGTGAGATAGGGGGCAATCTGGTCTACAAACAAGTTCCAGGCCAGCTAGAACTATAGGGAGATCTTGCCTAAGAAAAAAAAGAGGACTGGTAATATAGCTTAGTGGCAGAATCCTTGCCTGGCATGCATGAGGCCCTATGTTCAATCTCAGTATTGGGGTGAGGGAGGGAGGGAGGGAGGGAGGGAAAAAAAACAGGCCCAGGATAGATTCTCTATTGGATGTTACTGCTGAACTTTAGGGAAGAAACTATACAAATTATCTTCACTCTCTTCCACAAAACATTGCCATCATCACATTGACAAACAGTTCATGAGAAATGAAAGATCAAAATATCTCAAACACAGATGCAAAAATCTTCACCAAAATATGAGCAAGTCAAACCCCACAACATGAGATGGGGGTACAGCTCAGTGGTAGAGTACTTGCCCTTTACTCAGGTCCTGGTTTTAATCCCCAGTACCACAAAAGAATGCACATAAAGAATTGTTTGCTTTACCCAAGCAGAACTGATACACTGCTGTTTGAGAGACAGGAAACAGAGAGACTGGACACCATGGCCTCTTAGGCATCCTTAGAGTAAAGCTGGTACTGAGCACTTCTTAGGCCTTCTGAAACGTGTTTGCTTGCAGCCTTGGCCACCTTTCTCCTCACCCAGTGTGGAAAGGCCTTGAACTTGGATGGGACAAAGACTCAGGATGAGATGTCTTCAGTGGAACAGGGGATTCCCTGGTGACAGACCTGGGCCAAGCCCAGACCATTAGCTGTGAGCAACAGAAATCACTGTGGGGTTCCCTCACCTCCACTTCCACAGAGCTCAACAGCAGAGCTCCGCCTACCTGACCCACAACCAAGGAACAGGCAGGGCCCTTACTAAGCACAAAGGCCTAAGACTGTGACAGGAAAGAAAGCAGGAAGGTGCTTCACAAGAAGATGGACATGCTGTTCCAGTTGAGCTGAAGGCTGAGGCCATGTCTCCAGAGAGGTGCTGTCATGAAAACCTCTGTGTCTCCTTGAGTCAGAAGCAGTGTAAGTAAACAACTTGAGAGGCCTTCATTCAAACAGAGCCTCCCTCAACATGTGAGCCAAAGAATTTGCCACAATCTTGACCCAAAGTTCCTTTTACTTCCTGTGGATCCTGGGACTCACTGTGCACCGACTCCTTGACCTCAATAGTGTTGTCCAATAAATCTGCAGCTTTCGGGGGCTAGAGAGATAACTCAGTGATTAAGAGCACTGGCTCGCACATGGTGGCTAACAACCGACCATAACTTCAGTTCTAGGGGATCTGACACAACACCCTCTTCTGACCGCCACAGGCATTGCATGACAAGGGTGCACTTGGGTGCAGGCAATACTCTCATACACATAAAATAAAAATAATAAAATTAAAAATAAATTTTAAAAACTCTCAGCTTTCTTCATAGAGACCTTGCAATTTATGTGAATGAAAATTTCTTGAGCTCATTGGTAGGCACCTGAGCATGAGTGAAGTGTTAGGGTCCACCTCAGCATTAAAAAAAAAATTCTTGTTTAAATATATCCACAAAGTTGTTAGCATTCTTCTTCCAAAATGGAAGAGCTAATTCCTTCCTTGAAAGTGAACAAGCCCAGTGACTCCCATCTAACAAATAGAACATGGTGGAAGACCCAGCCCACAGCTTGGTGGTACCTTTCCTGCTGTCTCGACCACCGTGTTCTGAGTGCTCCAGGTAACCCTGTACAAAGTCATCTCTTTGAGTCATCCCAGTCTGTCAATAGCTAACAAGGAACTAAGGAGTCCTCCAACAGCTCAGGCTCACATTATCAAGTCCAGTCATGTCTTCCAAAGACAACAGCACCAGTCCTGCTGAGATCCAGACTGTGGTATCTAGAACTCTTCAGCCAAGGCATGTGTTTTTGACCAACAGAAACCACGTCAGGGTGAAGCTGCTGTTTGGGGAGTGGTGTGTTACACAACAGTAAATAACAATCACATTTCTTACGGTAAACTTGTGTTTCATCAGCATACAGGGTGGGGTAGGAAAAACAGTAGAGGGTGCTCCCCCGTATGAGCACCACAAGAGGCCTGACAGTGGTCCCTAGACAGGGTGAAAGGAGGTCAAGTTCCCCTACCCCCCACCAGCGTGAAGCCAGCCGAGGGGCATTTACTAGCAAAGAGATGCTGGGGAAGAGGAGTGCTGTCGCATACTTGTTCAGATCTGATGCTTCGGGTTCACATCATATACAATTTCACCCTGGCCAAAGTCTAAATGGGAGTGGGAAAAGAGGGGACCAGGTGTGCACTGAGACTCCAGAACCCGACCCCATGCATGCCCAGTATGCACTTAGAAAACACAATTCAAAGATAAATTTGTTTCACATTTCAAGAAAGCACCCCAGAACTTGAGACACCCAGGGAAGAGTTCTTGAATGAAGAGTAATACACTGGACAGGCTGGGTGAGGAAAGGGGAGGGCAGGAGAGGCAGTAATCCCACAAGAGTTCAAGAAAAACAAGAGAATTAAGTGTTTGAGAGCAGACTTCCTATCTACCACTTTTCTTTTGCCTTTTTTCTAGAAGAGCTTTGGAATTTTTCAAATTGTCAGTAACTTATTAAAAATATTTTCTGGGGAAGTCTAACCAGTGTCCTTGTCTCACCTTCTGGCAAAAATACTCTCTTGACCTTAAATTGCTTCCTGCCCCTAACACTGGGGAGGAGGGAGATGGTGTAGTTCTATACTATTACCACTAGGTGGGGAACTCACTCACTAGATGGGAGGATAGAGAAACTTCCAGATCTCCAAACCTGAGGTCAGAGTTCAACTCCTGAGGGCCTTCCTAAGGTATCTGCTGTTCCTTCCCCTTTCCCGTATATTCCTTATTTCTTAGAATTGTCTGTGCTTTGGGGGGCTGGAGAGATGGCTCAGTGGTTAAGAGCACTGGTTGTTCTTGCAGAGGACCTGGGTTCAATTCCCAGCACCCACAGGGTGGTTAACAACATTCTATAATGAGTTCCAGGGGAATTTGACACCCTCTTCTGACCTCTGCAGGCACTGCACAACACAGATGCACTTAACATACATGCAGGCAATACACTCATACACATAAAATTAAAAAAAAAATTTGACAACCCGCCAGCCTCTCTCCTGGCTAAGAGATGGAAGCAACCCAAGTGTCCCTCAATTGACAAATGGATAATGAAAATGTGGTTCATTTATATGATGGAGTTTTACTCAAGCAGCAAAGAAAGATGAAATCATGAAATTTGCAGGTAAATGGATGGAACTAGAAACTGTTATACTAAGTGAAGTAACAGACTCAGAAAAAAAACACCCATGTTCCTCCTCATATCTGGATCCTAGTACCAAATCATTATATGTGAGTATGTATCCAGATAAAACTACAGGAACCAGGATAATGAAAAGGAAACAGGGAGGTAAAGGAAAAGAAAGAATCCGAAAGAGAGGAACAGTAGGAGACAGGAGGAGATATGGATAAAAATTTGGGTTAGTTTAAGGGAGGCGGGAAGGGAAGGGTATACAAGGAACCTAGGGGATAAAGGGAAAGAAGGAGCTCAAGAGAGGTAGGACCGTAGGAGAAGGGTATTAGTAAGGGATAAAGGGGGGAAATGGGGGCACCTTAATTGGGGAAATCATGGGTTAGACAATTCAAGAGATAAATAATGCCTAGCTAGTTTTAAAAACCAGAGGGAACCATATTAGTCTAACAACCTACTGACAAATTATATATACCAGATCAATAAATATATGTCTAGGCAAGGTTTATCTGAGAACAATTGGTCTTTGCCCAAGATTTATCTACATGGCACACAGTAATTAAAAGTACCAGACTGGTAGAACTAACCTTCTTCAATGTTTAACAGAGATACTTTGAGACCTTTACTAATTTGGTCAGAGGGACATATAGGACAGTTTTTGCTCCTTGCCCTCCTAGGTTGACTAGTTCCAGGGGACTATGAGCATCTCTCAAAATGTCCTGTAATTGTGGTGGGTCACCTGTCCTCTTGATCAAGGAGGCCGTGGAGACCCACAAGATGGACTTGAACCAGTGTCCAGTCTACAAAGAGGAGGGTCAACACAGAGGAATAATTTCCTCCATGCTTCCAAGCAAAGCCAGCCATGGTTGAGCAGGACCTTTGACTTATCTTCACATAGATGGAACTGGTAAAAGAAAGGAGCCAGGAGCTCCTCCCAAGTCCATGTTACCCCTGAGGAACAGAGCTTCAAACGACCCTTAGAGTAAAAATAAATTGGTTTATCTGGGCCAACTGTAGGGTCTTAAACACC
>NW_008333794.1:351568-357817 GCF_000622305.1 Nannospalax galili
ACTCAATTTTATGTCTTACAGGGCTTACACTGAGTTCAATATTGTATAACTGTATTAATTCAACAGTGAACCTAAAAATTTTATAGTCACTTTTGTAAGGGATATGTATCTTTGCTCTGGAAACTGTTATTAAGTTAAAGATGTAATGAAATGTTGCTTCTTGCATGTCAATGCTGTTGTCATGAAATGCTTCTTCTAGTTATGTGGTTATTAAATAAATAATTTTTAAAAAGTACACCTTGAATGTCTTGGTGCTCTGGATTCTTGGGGTCCAGATTAGTTTGTGCATGGTTTCAGCTAGCCTAGACTGAAACAGGGGAAGGTTTTCTGAAGTTCCCTTTGTTGTTTCCCAGAGCTTAATAAATTTAAAAATAAAATTATTAAAAAATAAAAAATAAAAAATATTTAAAATAAATAAAAATATTTTTTTAAAAAAGAATTACCTCTGCTTTTAAACTTTTGCATATATAATTTTTTTAAACTTATATGTTTCAATGTTTTGTTTTTTTGTCATAGGGTCTTGCTAGGTAGCCCAGGCTGGCCCCAACTCTCAATGTTCCTGCCTCAGCTTGCTAGGAATATAGGCTGTGTAATATAGTAGTTTCCTCCAAGTTCACACATTCCTTCCAGGAGGGAGGAGGTGTTCATGAGACTCAGGAGGTAAATAAGCACCACATCCCTGGAAATCAGAAACTTTCAGGAAAATTAGAAACTTGACAGATTCTGGGAGTTTCCTCTCCAGCTTTCTAGAAGCAGTAAACAACAGCTGGGAGAGGAGATTTCTAGAACCTGTGGCATCCTGTCCAGCTGCCTACGAGGTGTGTAGACAGCTCCAGGATTGAAGCTTTGGTGATAAACACCCTGGGCTGGTGTGGCCTTTTTGGTGATACAGCTATATTTGATTCGTCCCTGCTCCTGTATGGAAATTCTCAATCACACTCCTGTTAGTAACCCCAATAAAAACTTACCAGTTCGCCAAGTTACACTTTTGTGCAGTTATTACTTTGGTCTGTCATGGGTTTCCTTTCTGGGATGAGTAGATATTTATGAGTCATGTCTCCCCAGGAGAAGTCTACCACAGAACAGTGTAGGCCATCATGCCTAGCTAAAATATAAACATATTTTAGGAAGGAAAGTTTATATGCACTAACTTGAAAAGCCAGTCTCACCTGCCATACAAAGAAAGTAATATCACAATAAGTTGAGAAACAATAAAACATCATTTCTGATCAGATGTGGTTGGCTCCCAAACCTCGGGATGAGCTAGGCTGGCAAGTCAAAGTAAAGGTGTTTAAGGCCAACAAGATGGCACCCCTTTTCAAGCTAGACTATGCCTGATCTTTAATCACAAGAGGAAAAACAATACTCAGTCCGCAGAGGGCTTAGAGGGTAGCACCTCCTCCCTCCCCCAGATAGAGACTTACCCATCCCCTACTGCACACAGGTCCCTGCTAAGCACCTTACATACTTGACTAACTCCATGCTCACAGCAAACTGGGGAGGTGATGAATTTGATTTTCCCCATTTCGCCAATTCGGAAACAGGGAGGAAGACTGAGACTACTACTCAAGGTCACAGAGCTAGTGGGTAGGAAGCTGGGTCTGAAAGCCAGGCATACTGCTCCTCTGCCTGGCCCTGAGTCCCTGAACTGATAAAGCTGTGTATCACCAGCAGAGGCCCTGCAGCAGTGGGCAGGGCCTCGCCATTTCCTCCTGGCTGCACATAGGTCTCCACTTCTTAATGAACTCTACTTCTCATGAAAGGGATGGGGGAGGGGGTGTAGACTATCAAAAGATTCTGGCTTCTTAAATAAAGGTTATCCTAAGTAGATTCCTTATAAGATAAATTACCAAGCTAGGGGTCTCCTTCAGGTCAGGGGATGAGGAAGGAGTAAATCTTCCTTGTGATTCTCACTGCTTAAGGCACAGCTATGTATCACCTGAAACACCCTAGTAGCCTCAGTCAGGCTTCAGCCACTCTGTGAGTAATTACACAAGACACAACAGTTCCCCTGGGGGTGATGAGAATCTCAAGGAGTTCTGGGCTCATGGACCAACAGACAAACAAATAGAAGTATCACTCACTCCAGAAGAGTGAATCAGGAAGGACTTCCTGGAAGAAGTCATGCCCTTGATGAATCTTGAAGGACGGAATGTATCAGAAGTTCAGGGAGGATTCCACAAGCAGGGGCTAGAATCACACATGATAAAAGAATCAGCCCAGCAAGAAGATTAACAATTGTCTATACATGCAGCCAATGTGGACCACCCACATAAACAAAGTAACTATTATTAGATCTAAAGGGAGAGATGAATTCTAATGATAGTTGGAGACTGCATTCGACTTTTATGTTGCTGTGACAGAATACCTGACATAACTAACTTAAAGGAAGGACCTATTTGATTTAGCTGATGGTTTCAGATGTTGGAGTCCATCATGGAGCAGAGCAGTTCGCATCATCATAGCCACAAGAGGGAAATGGCCAGTCAAGATACAGCCTCCAAGGACATGCCCCTAATGACTGTCTTCCTCTAGCTAGGCGGCTAGGCCCTACTTTCCACAGTTCCACTACCTCCCAACAGCCTATTCAAATTTTCACTCTATCAATAGATTTATTTTTTTAATTTAAGTTTTTTTCATTTTATGTGTATGAGTGTACTGCCTGCATGTATATAAGTCTACTATATGTGTGCAATGCCAGTAGAGGCCATAAAAGGGCATGAGATCCCCTGAACTGGAGTCATAGATGGTTGTTAGCTGCAGTGTGGGTGCTGGGAACCAAACCCAGGTCCTCTGCAAGAGCAGCCAGTGCTCTTGACCACTGATCCACCTCTCCAGCCCTCACTCGATGGATTTAAAACTTTCCTTAGAGTCTTCATGACCTGACCTGATCCTCTCTTTAAATGCCTTCACAGACAACCTACAGACATGTTTTACCAAGCTCCTAGGTATTTCTCTGTGTGTGTGTGTGTGTGTGTGTGTGTGGTGCATGCACATGTGTGTATGTGTATGTTTGTGTGGTATTTATGTGGTATATGTGTGTATGGTGTATACATGTGTGTGGTGTGTGTATATGTGTATGTATGTATATATCTGTGCATGTGTGGTAGGTGTGGTGCATACCTGTGTGTGTGATATACACATGTGTGTATGTATGGTATGTGTATTTTTGTGTATATACACACATGCACACCCATGCATACACATGTGGAAGCCAGAGGGGCAGCATTCACTGGTGCTGCATGACATGTTGGCCTGAACAGTGCAAAGTGCTCAGAAGCAAAGCTGCAGTGAAGTCACACAACACTGCATGGCTAAGCACCACCAGGAATATCTCCAACTCATTATGCATTTGATTCTGAATTGATTTTTCATCATTGCACTGACGGAAACCTTTTACTCTTACCAATTTTTGTGACTCTCACACTCAATTACGCAGCTCCACATGGGGGTCCCTACCCATAGTATAAGAAACTGACTGGCTTAAGAGGTTCACAGATAGTAAAGAACTGTCTTCTGAGGGAGCAAAAACCTGGAGTGCCAATGGGTCCTGAGACTTTTGGACAGCCTGGGATATTCTGCCCAGCAGGAAGGAGATCTGGACACAGTTTAGGGCTTCCAGTGGAAGCATGTGTGGGCACACTACAGAGATATGGGTTCAAATTACTCAGATCACAAAGTAGACCAGCTACAAAAAGTGACTAACACCAGCAAAACCAACCCCAAAGACAAAACACATGTACCCAGAGAAAAGATCCTCTGGTGGCATGCCTCCCTGACCTGCCCTTTGTCAGTTCTACATAACCACTGCCAGCTGTACCAGAGGCAGGAGACGTGGACCTGGGTGTTCCCTTCAACATCATTGATAGATAAAAAAGTAGCAATATGACGAATAGGGTTGATCAGGAGAAAGCAGAGTTTATTAGCAAAGGAACACATGGGGCAGATTCCCTTCCAGGCAGGGAAAATGTCTGCCCCGGGTTGGGTCCTGAGCTGGGGTCTTTTAAGGGGGAGCCTTCTGCTTCCTGCAGAAGGTGGGAAGCTGTATTTTTTTTTAAGTTGGGTGGGGAGAAGTGGTAGAGCAGGACTGTTAAAACCTGTCCTCTTTAGAGATCAAAGGGGAAGCCTACTGTGTTGGCCAAACAGTGGAGAAAAGTCTGCTTCTCTTGACTTCAAAGACCAAGGTGCTTATCAGCTCAGTTCCCTTTTTTCAGGCTTGAGAAATCCGAAGTCCCTGGGACCCTGTTGGGGAGGGGGGAGGCTGCTATGGTTTGAAACCCTAATAATCATCAGCTATGCCACATGACTGTGCATATCACCTGCTGTTCAGTGACTTTGTCTGTGAGATGCACACATTTATCTGAATCATATTGACCCACTGAAAGTTCAGATTCAGTGAGAACCAAGACTCTTCCAAAGCTCGAAATCCGCCAAATAGTGGAAGTAGTGATGATGGCTTCAAACTGAAGACTTTCAGATTAAGAATACAATCCACATCTGACAGTTAAAATAGAAATAGATGTCTAGAGCACCTGTGAAGAAGCTAGTGAACTGGCAGTCTTAGGATGAGCCTGATTTCCATGTAAAAGTTCTTTTTGTTCTAAAGGAAAAAGAAACCAGATTAAAAATCTGTGTCCTATCAGTTATTATTCACTAATTTTTAACAATTGTCACTAGTAGATATAACTATTTCTTTTTTCTTTCTCTGAAACAGGGTCTTGCTATGTAGTTTGGCTGGCCTGGATCTAACCATGTAGACCACACTGGCCTCATGAGGCAACCAATCCTCCTGCAGCTGCCTCTCAGGTGCTGAAATTATAGACACACATCATCACACCAGGCATGACTGTGTCTTTTAGTAATAAAAGACCTGGAATTTGGTTAATTGTCTGAGGGTTCATCAAAATGTTGAGATTATGAATAAGGTTTACAGAATGACTACTTAATGCTCTTTAAAAAATGCGCAGACATTTCAATGCCTTTTCTTTATAGATAAGAGTAGTTGACTTCACCGATTAAATAGGTATATGCTCAAACATGAAATAACACCATCAGTTATCATATAATTTGCTTATAAGCATTTAAACTTATTTTTTTAATATTTAAAATTCTTTTTTTTTATAAGGTTTACAGAATGACTACTTAATGCTCTTTAAAAAATGCGCAGACATTTCAATGCCTTTTCTTTATAGATAAGAGTAGTTGACTTCACCGATTAAATAGGTATATGCTCAAACATGAAATAACACCATCAGTTATCATATAATTTGCTTATAAGCATTTAAACTTATTTTTTTAATATTTAAAATTCTTTTTTTTTTTTTTTTATTCTGTCTATGCTTCCCACGTGCTGGGACTAAAGGCATGTGCCACCACACCTGGCTTATTTATCATTTTTATTTTATGGGTATGCATGTATTGTCTGTATGAGGGTAAGTACACCCATGTTGTGTAATGCCCGCAGAAGACAGAAGAGGCTGTTGGATCCCCTGGAACTGGAGTTACGGACAGTTGTTAGCTGCCATGTGGGTGCTGGGATTCGAACCGGGTCTTCTGAAAGAACAGTCAGTGTTCTTAACAGCTGAGCCACCTCTCCAGTCCCCTAGTTAAACTTATTTTTATATATTGCTATAATAAAGAATTATTCTGCATTTAAAAGGTAGCATTTCATTCACCAGTGATGAACTTGCTAAAAATTCACAATAGCAGTAAATACGTAAGAATAAATTTAACCACGGAAGTGAAAATCCCTGCAATGAAAATTAGAAAATGCTAGTGAAGAAGATATAGAAGAACACATTCTACTTCTTGTTTTTTTTTTGAGGGGGGGTGTGGTTTTTTATTATTTAAATCCTCTGGAAGAGCAGCCAGTTCTCTTAACCACTGAGCCATCTCTCCAGCCCCTCGTTCTATTTTTTGTAGAATGAAAGAAAAACTTTAAGCTGCCCCAAATAAAAAAAGTAATAGTTACCAAAAGCATGCTCTGTCTTAGTGTGAGTTAAGTTACTGTATTTATTGTAAAGGTGAAATTTTAGTATTCAATGCAGTTTTCAATAAAAAGTAATTTAAAAGAAAGAAGGCTGGTAAGGTGGCTCAACAGGTAAAAGCTCTTGCTACCAAACCTGGTGGCTTGCATTGGATTTTCAGAGCCTGAGTGGTAGAAAGAGAGAACTGACTCCTGCAAGTTGTCCTATGACCTCCGCACATAGGAAGGAA
Source organism: Nannospalax galili (assembly GCF_000622305.1). Lineage (NCBI taxonomy): Eukaryota > Metazoa > Chordata > Mammalia > Rodentia > Spalacidae > Nannospalax > Nannospalax galili. The sequence goes on from NW_008333794.1 coordinate 357,785, forward strand.
AGAAGGAAAGAAAGGAGGAAGGGAGGGAGGGAG
>NW_008333794.1:357855-375146 GCF_000622305.1 Nannospalax galili
GGGAGGGAGGGAGGGAGGGAGGGAGGAAGGAAGGAAGGAAGGAAGGAAGGAAGGAAGGAAGGAAGGAAGGAAAGAATTGACTCCTGCAAGTTGTCCTATGACCTCCACACATAGAAAGGAAGGAAGGAGGGAGGAAGGGAGGGAGGGAGGGAAAGAAGAAAGGAAGGAAATCACAGATGACACACAAAAAATGGAAAGATAACCCATGTTCATAGATCAAAAGAATGAATAATGCTAAAATGACCATACTAGTTAAAATAACCTATAGAATCAATACAATTCCCATCCAAATATCAATGACTTCCTTCACAGAAATAGAAAAAAACAATACTGAAATTCATATAGAGCCACAAAAGAGCCAGAATAGTAAAAGCAATCCTGAGAAAGAATGAAGCAGGGCGGGGGTGGGGTAACTTCTCTGAGCAGGGCATAGAGACGCATACCTATAACTTAACCATTGGGAAGTAAAGGCAGGAGGATTAGTTCAGGTCTTCCTCAGTTACACAAGGAGTTTGAAGCCAGCTCTCTCTCTCTCTCTCTCTCTCTCTCTCTCTCTCTCTCTCTCTCTCTCTCTCTGACATAGGTAAAAATGGTGGCTAGAATTCACAGGAACTAGTGCAAGCCAGAGTTGTATTTTGGCAGAAAGCAGCTGTGGTTAAGTGCAGCTTTCTCGAGGCATGCACAGGGTGCTTTCAGCTCAGCAGGAACGCTCTGAGAGCAGACAAGACCAACTAGAAAAGAGGAGCTGCTGGCAGTCCTCAGCCCAAGCTGTTAGGAATAGGATCTGTCAAGGAGCTCTTGACTCTTAGAATCATTTACAAAAAGCATTGAAAAGATATTTACCGAGGAGTCTTACAAAAGCCAAACAGAACCAACAATTTTAATAGCATTTAGCAGTTTATAGTCTTAACAGAGCTCACCTCCTGTCCCAGGGCCCCAGGAAGGGAGGGGTCCTCTGATCCAGCTCAGTACCACAAAGGCCCTGTACAACTGCGATAAGAGATTCCTTAGGGAAGCCACAGCATACAGCGGGTGCTGAGCCTCCATGAATGACAGCAGCATAGATGTGGGTTCAGTCAAAAGTGGGAAAGGGAAGCTCTAGGACAGTGTAGTCTCTGGATAATCCTATCTGAGTAAGAAAATACTTGTGTGTGTATATATATGTCCTGGGACTCTAAACCCAGGACCTTGCACATGTTAGGCAAACACTCTACCATTGAGCTATACCCTCAGCCCTCCAAAAGGCATTCTTTTTTTCTAATTTTTTTATTTTAATTTTATATGTATGCGTGTATTGCCTGCATGTAGGTAAGTACACCTGTGTCATGCAATGCCTGCAGAGGATAGAATATGTGTGTATTGCCTGCATGTACACAAGTGCATCTGTGCCATGCAATGCCATTGAAAGTCAGAAGGGGGCGTCAGATCCCCTGGAATGGAGTTACCAACAGTTATTAGCCACCATGTGGGTGCTGGGAACCAAACCTGAGTCCTCTGCAAGAGCAGCCAGTTCTCTTAATTGCTGAGCCTGCTCTCCAGCCCCCAAAAGGCATTCTTTTATTTTATTTTATTTTATTTTTATTTTATGTGTGTGCGTGTATTGCCTTCATGTAGATAAGTGCACCCGTTCATGCACTGCCCACGGAGGTCAGAAGAGGCTGTCAGAGCCCCTGGGACTGGAGTTACAGACAGTTGTTAGCTGCCGTGTGGGTGCTAAGATTCAAACCTGGGTCTTCTGCAAGAATAACCAGTGTTCTTAACCACTGAGCCATCTCTCCAGCCCCAAAAGGCATTCTTATTTAATGTTGGAGTTCAGGAATTTTTTTTCTTCTTCCTATTCTTTTAAACTTCCCAATTTTTACATGATAAAAATAATTTGTGTGGGTTTTTGTTGTTATAAGTTTTATCTGCTAAAAATGAGGAAATCTCATGAACCTGGGTAGAAGATAGCATGGGCCACACAGTCCTGGTCAGGACACAGCTTGGGGGCTGTGAGAACCCACTCACCAAGAGACTCTAGCCCCACCTTAAGGGAGGGATTAGCTGCCCTGAAGATGGGCAGGGCAGTGAAGATTCTAGACGCCCATGGCTCTACCAGGAAGGGAGGAAAAGATCATGGAGACTGAGGCCTCCAACCAAGGACAGAGTCCTGGCAACAACCTTCCAGTGACTACACAGGTACAAATAGGCTGCAGGCAGCTGTGACCTCAGGCACTCTCTCTGAGTCAGAGAGTTAGTGAAGCTGGCCCTAGGGAATCAGCACTCAGTTGCTGTGGGATCTGTGATTGTCCAGGTCCTCCAAAGAAAGCAGAACTGGATAGAGGCTGGGGAGAGAACAGGAGGTCCCTATGGACCTAGAGGGAGACCTACTCCTCTCCCAAAGGCCTAGTCACCTGGCAGGATAGAAGCTAGTTTATCAGGGGTAGGGGAAGGTGTGTGGTACAAATAAGAAGAGGGGCTATCCTGTGCCCTGACTCCTCCTGGCCAGTAGTGCATGGAGCTTGCTTAAGAACCAGCAGAGGTGCAGCTTGGTGGCCTCTCTCAGCCTGCATGAGAGCTGCCCTGCTGGACAAAATCTAGTGTGACCTAGGCTGATGGCACTGCTGATCCCAGCCTTAGCGTCCCTCTCTACCTCTAAACCCTTTTGAGTGTCTCCAGACCAGACCCAAGACCCAAGATCCTCTTCCTGTATTTGATGATTTTGGCCAACATCAAGAGTGACCAAGGGGTTGGCCAGGGGTCCTTCCTCTCCCTAGTGGTCCATCCTTCCTCCCATGACCCCAGGAGCTTCCAGCCTCAGCATCCCACAGCCTGGGCTATTCTGATGGAGGAGTCTGTATTTGCACTGAAATGCCTCTGGGTAATCCCAAAGTGGCTCCAGCCCAGAATTCCAAGGTCATGGCCACCTCCCTTCTGTGTGCATGAATTCTGCCATCTACAAAGTATCAACTGACTAGGCTAATATAGTCCCACAATTGTAGAATTTCTATTATTTATTGTAAAATGTGCATATTTGTATTTTAATTTCATAAGGATTAAATTTCATCATTAGATCTGATTTTTATTAATGTTATAATACTTAAAGCATTAATTAAATTAAAAATACATTTTTAATTTATTATTTTCATTTTATGTGTGTGAGTATATTGCCTACATGGTGTATAAGTGCTGCACCCCTGTTGTGAAATGCCCACGGAGGTCAGAAGAGAGTGTCAAATCCCCTGGAACTGGAGTTATGGACAGTGTTAGCTGCCATGTGGGGGCTGGGAATCAAACCCAAGTCCTCTACAAGAGCATCCAGGAATCTTAACCACTGAGCCATCCCCACAGCCCCCAAAATACATTTATTTTTTAAAGGGAACATTATGCCACTATCACAAATAAAAGAATGCTATCATACTCATGAGTGAAAGGTAGCTATGAAAGTAAACATGAGGCAAATAATGATCTTAACCTGCAGTTGACTTTACCTCTGAGAGGTTTTGAGCTGCAAACCTGCAGCTTTCATTAGAAAAAAGAATGAGTAATGTCCCAACAGATACTAGAGACACCCTGGGACCAAAAGGAGGGTCTCTCCTGGTCTTCAGAGGAATGGAAGACTAAGCCTTCACCCGCTCTTCTCACTCCCAGCCCACACCTCCAGGAAGTAAGCCCCACAGGCTGTTTCCACATTTATCAAATAGGAAAACTTACAGCCAACTGTCACTCATCTCAGGGTATCCTCTAGAAAGTGCTGCACTTGGGGGATAAGCCATGCTATTTTCATCACTTCCTTCCTCCACACAAGCAGCAGCCTAGCCACCGCTGCCAGCTCCAGCAACGTGGCTCCCACAGCACCAAAACAGCCTCAACCCAGACGATGCCAGACAACAAAAGGTGTGCCTCAACCAAGGCCTCACAGGTGAGTGGCCTCCTTATACACAGCATGACCTCCTGCTCAATGGCCTCTCCAACTAGGCTGGCAGAGAGCAGACACCTCTGTCCTCTCTCTCCTAAAAGATGGGGGAGGGGGGTTTGCGCCAAGATTCGTGAATCATTCATTGAACACTCCCTGAAGCCTGCTGTGGGTTGGGCCTTAGCAGCAGAGCACAGTTGAGAAGGGGAAATAGTCTCTACTTTTAAGCCTAGAGGGAAGGCAAACGAGGCAGAACCAGATGGTTATGAGACATTTACCTGAGTTCAGACCCTGGTATGGACGGCTGGATGATCCTGGAAAGTGCTTTCCCTCCGTGGGCCTCCATTTTCCAGCTCTGAGCATTAGCCTAGATATGTGGCTTTCTAGATGGGTCCCTGTGAGCTCCCTTTCCTGCTGCCACCTGGCAACTTTCCACTGCAATTTTTTGCATCAGGCATCATGGGAGAGTGGCCACAGTGTAGAGTATATCCCCTGGCCTGACCCCAGGCTCAGGTGGGAGCTTGGTACAGCCTGGGAGGAACTTTCCTGGTCTCTGTGGAATAGAAGACTTTAAGCAATTACCATCTCTTCGTGCTCCCAGTGCACCTCTTGGGGGTAAGCCCCACAGCCCATTTCCATATTTCTAGAGGAGGAAAATTTATAGCCTGCCAGGGACTAGGACTGGAGTCCCTTAGCAGTCTCCTGCTCACCCATCTGAGCAGGGCTGGGAACTTTGCCAGGGACCAGGCAGACCCCGCCCCTCCCTACCACCTTTCCTGAGTTGCACCGTGCACCCCACAGAGGCCTGGGAAGGAGGTGTACACCCTTGTCTAGCTCAGGTATTGCTGGCCTTGGGGTAGGGTACAGGCTGACAGGTCCTCCTCTCATTGCTCTACCCACAGCCTGCCTGCCTGATGCTTGCCTGGGGGCTCCTGTTTTTTCTCTGGCCTGTGACCACAGCCACCCAGGGCTGCCCCATACCCTGCACCTGCCAGATCTTGGAAACCATGGGGCTGAGAGTGAACTGCAAGGGGCAGGGGCTCACAGCCCTGCCTGTGCTACCAGCTCACACTCGCCAGCTCCTGCTGGCCAACAACAGCTTGCGTTCTGTGCCACCAGGCGCCTTTGACCATCTACCCCAGCTGTGGAGCCTCGATGTGACACAGAACCCCTGGCATTGTGACTGCAGCCTCACCTACCTGCGCCTCTGGCTACAGGATCACACGCCAGAAGCCCTGCTACAGGTGTACTGTGCTAGCCCTGACTTCGTCACCACCCGCCCATTGGGCCAGCTGACAGGCTATGAGCTGGGCAACTGTGGCTGGCAGCTGCCACCATCCTGGGCCTATCCAGGGGTCTGGTGGGATATAGCACTAGTAGCCATAGCTGTGCTGGGCCTGGCTCTGCTGGCTGGCCTACTGAGTACCTGTACAGAGCCCCTGAACTGAGCCTAGGCACAGAATGATCCTGGGCCAGTAGTCTAGACCTAAGGCAGCTCTCCCGACCCACCAGCCCCAGTCAGCCCATGCTATCAAAAGCACACAGGAGGGGTTGGTGAGATAGCATAGTGGGTAAAGACGCTGCCCACTCTGAAGACCTGAGTTTGATCCCTAGCACCACATGGTGGAAGGAGAGAACTGAATCCCTCAAGTTGTCCTCTGACCTCCACAAGAATGCCATGCATGCACACACACAGACGCAGACACAGACACACACACACACACACACACACACACACACACACACACATAAATAAGTGTAATTTTTTAAAGCCTACAATAAACCCATAGCCATTTTGTGTGAGCTTAAAATACTAATTTTCCTGAGTCTGGCTCCTTCTAGAAACCTGGGTTCATTATGTCTTAACCTGGTATTAGTAGGGGTTTCTCTCTTCCTGAAGCTTCCCACCCAGTCACCCCAATTCCATAATCTCTGAATATCATGAGCCAGGACCTGGGACTGGCTCTCATCAGTGCAAAGCAGAAAATTATTCCCCATCAAGTTCTGACACCAGCAGACCCCAAACTCTGGGTTCCATCCTGCCCCAAGTAATAGTCAGCAGATTCTTCTCCTGGACAATTCTCTCCTTCCAAGGACTGCATGTAGTTCCACAATGCCCTATGAACTAAGAACTGTAGCAGCCAGGGTGGGCCTGTGGGTCAGGGGCTCTACCAGGAAGGCCAAGAGAGCAGAGTGTACCACAGGGCACTAACCCACAGAGAGCAGGAAAGGCCATGATCCAGAAGCTCAAGAGAGAAGACAGTAGGGAGTGGTGGGAAATGGGACTCAGACAACCTGGGGTCCACCCAAAAAAGCTTGGGCAATACCACTAGAGATTTCTCCTTAACCCTGAGCTCCAGAGGCTGGAGAAAACTGCCCATATTTGAAGTCTCTAAATTCTTAAGTATTGAAAAGTCAATCAGACTTTAAAAAGATCGGGGCATGGTGGCTATACCTGTAATCCCAGCACGGTGCAGGCTAAAGCGAGAGGATTGCTGCAAGTTAATAGTGGGCTACATAGTGAGTTCCAGTCCAGCCCAGGGCAGACACATCAACCACCTACATGGAGCCCAGGGGCTGAGAGCTGTGGCCCATGTTAGAAATCAGCAATTACATGGCCACCAAGTGACAACAGTTATAAGTTCCAACATCTGCTCTCTGGGCCTAAGGCCTGCACAAACCACCTCACATGAGGCATTCTTAGATATCTTGTAAACAAGGAGTCTTCCTGGCATAGAAGAGGATGTGAGCCCTGAACCACTGACAGGGAGACCTCTTTTACATGCAACAGCTTCCCTTAAAGGCTTCTGGAGCCTGGCGTGGTAGAACACTCTTTAATCTCAGCACTCCAGGCTATATCCCTGTCTCAAAAAATTAAAAATAAAGTAAAAAGCTTCTGAACTCTTGCAGGTTCCAGGAACCAAGTCCTTCAGTTCCCAACCCCTACATGAGGAACAACCTAGAATCCCCCCACCTCACCCCTAAATTCTACCCCTTCCCTCTCCTGGCACTCTAATGTGCATGTTGACAGTTACAGGCCTCCGCCCTGTTGGCCAAGCTGTCTCCATCCAGTGAGAATCTGCCAGCCACCCAAGCCTTGTGAGGTGGGAGTAGGGTATGATTTTCCAAGGCTGAGGAAGGGGAGGACCTGCAGTGACCAGGCTAGGATTTCCCCAAGGTGGAGAGATGGTCCACACAAGAAGCCCAAGAAGCAGGTGTCCTGGGATGTTCGGCTTTGCCTTCTCCCATGTATGCTATTAGAATGAAATACCACAGACTGAGTGCTGCAGTTTAGATCTTGCAAGTCTCCCAAAGGCCCATATATTGAAGGCTTGCGGGCCTCAGCCTGTGGTACTGGAATAATTCTCTCTCTCTCTCTCTCTCTCTCTCTCTCTCTCTCTCTCTCTCATCTCTCTCTCTCTCTCTCTCCTCTCTCCTCTCTCCTCTCTCTCCTCTTCCTGGTCACCATGGAGTGAGCAACATCAACCATAGGCTCCTGCCATGATGCGCTGCGTCACCCACCACAGGCCCAAAGCAACTAAAACCATCAGCCCAAACTAAACCTTTCCTTTTTGTTTTACTTTTGTGTGTCTATATGAATGTGCTGTGGAGCTAGGGGGTATAAGTATGTGTTCCTGTGTGTCTGTGCATATGTGTGTGCAGGTGTGTGTACACGTGTGTGAACAAGCATGTGGAGGCCAGAGGTCAATGTGTCCTCTACTGCTCTCCATATTATTTTGGTGAGTCAGAGTCTCTCACTAAACCTGGAGCTCACCAAAGCATGGCAACTGGGTGGCCAGCAAGCCCCAGGAATCCTCCTGCATGTGTCTCCTCAATAATGGGACTAGGAGCATGCACTTCCACACTTGCCATTTCATGTGGTTATTGGGGATCAAAACTCAGGTCCTCATACTTACATGGTAAGCATTTTACTAGCAGTGCCGTCTCCCCTCCCCTTTCTTCTTTTTTTAAAATTTTTTTAAAAATTTATTTAATAACCACATAATTAGTACAAGCATTTCATTACAACAGCATTGACGTAGTCAATAACAGTTTCCAGAGCAAAGGCCCTAATCCCAGCCACAGGGCTCCACCTCTTTGGTCAGCTCCTGAAAACTCCACCCCCGTATACTGTCACATTGGGGTTTAGGTTCAGCATCTGAATTCAGACTACAGCTCTATTGCTATCATCCCTACAATTGCTATCCCAGGCTGGTAGGGCCACCACCACAGAACCACCTGCACAAGATCACCCGCTCCATAGCACCACCCCAGGTGAGCCTCCCACGACCACACCAAGCATCCACTGTTGCTGCCTTCCCTCCAGGACAAACCACAGTCAGCCATACAGGTAGCTATATCATGTGGGCCTTTCTCCATGGCCCCAAGCACTGTGCATGCTACTACTCACCTGCTCACTCTATCACGGCTGTCTCGCTAGCCTCACAATCTCTGTTGGTCTGCTTTCTCTTTATGGCCCAACATAGCCCCATGCAGTGACCACCACTGTTACCACCACTACTAACACTGTGAAAGCTCCTCCCAGGGTACCTCACTGCCTTTATCAGCAACATGCTGACTCTGCTTTGGCCATCTGTCTACCCCAGTAGTGTCCACAGTGTCACTTTATGAACCTTTCCTTCACCTCCTGCCTAGAGGTGTAACCTATGGTTCACCCTCAGCACGGACAGCAGCACATCACAGGAGGCTGATCATAAGGATCCACTCCTAAAAGCCCAGCTTGTAGACTGGCAACTCTCTGCTATCTTCCATTCTTCTCTAGCCACATAGAGAAACAAGGACAAAGGGACTTGTACACCATGTGTGGCCTGTCCGCACACAGACCACACTCCAGGCATTCTGTGTTTAGAGCCAAGTGCTACACATCTCTCTATAGGTGGGGTCTGGAGTCTCCTCATGCTGCATGCCAGGAGCATAGCTGTTGTCTGTTCAAAGCTTGATCAAAAAGACTACTTCTAGGACTGGAGAGATGGCTCAGTGGTTAAGAGCACTGGCTGCTCTTGCAAAAGACCCAGGTTCCATTCCCAGCACCCACATGGTGGCTAACAACTGTCCTTAACTCCAGTTCCAGAGGATCCAACATCCTCTTCTGGCCTTTGTGGGCATTGCACCACACAGGTGCACTTACATACATGCACACAAAACACTCATACATATAAAATTTTAAAATGGGCGGGGCGGGCATGGTGGTGCACGCCTTTAATCCCAGCACTTGGGAGGCACAGGCAGGCGGATCTCTGTGAGTTCAAGGCCAGCCTGGTCTACATAGTAAGTTCCAAGCCATCTGGGGCTGCAGGGAGACTCTGTCTCAAAAAGACCAAGAAAAAAAAAAAAAAACTTTGCTGCTTAAAATTGAATGCACTAACTGGTTATGGTGGCTCATGTTTATAATCCTAACACTCAGGAGGCTGAGGCAGGAGGACTGCCACAAGTTTGAGGCCAACCTATGATACACTTGAAAACAAAAACCAAACCAAAAAAAAAAAAAAAACCCAAGAAATTACATTGAGAAAGAGACATGTAGATCCTATCCTACGCATTTTCCTGTGAGTAGCCATGAAAAGTGGAGAAAAGGAAGGATGAGACAGAGGTGCTCGGTAGCTGTTTCTTACACATGGCAGGACACATCCACCCAGAGAGTACAAATTAGATCTGTGCTAAAGAGCTCTTCCCAGGACCGGAAGACTTTGAATCGGTGGGAAGAATCAGACAGTGAAGCAGAGAGTGAGGCAGAGGTGACAGAGAGCCCTCCAGTCTAACCTTTACTACAGAGGAGGGAGAAATCCAAGATTTAACATGCAGATGAAGGCCTTAATAATTGCCCAGTACGGGAAGCTGTGATAACAGAGGGGCTGCCCTGCTTCTGAACTGCTTGAATTGGGAAAGACTGTTTTTTTCTTCTTCTTTTTGAGACAGGGTCTCCCTGTAGCCCCAGCTGTCCTGGAACTCACTATGTAGACCAGGCTGGCCTTGAACTCACAGAGATCCGCCTGCCTCTGCCTCCCAAATGCTGGGACTACAGGCATGCGCCACCACGCCCGGCTGGGAAAGACTTTTCAACAAGAAATGAAAGAGTCCCTCATAGCCTGGCTGTGGATGGGGGTGCGTGGAAGCAGTCTGTGTGCTGCAGAGGTAGAAATGCTGAGAACAGAACTACCATTGCTCCTGAGACAAAGGCCGCATGAGCTGAGGAAACAGAGGGAGATCATCCCGGTGGACGTTTGGGACACTTGGTTGTCACTAACTGAGGTCCCCATGAGTATCAGGGACTGGAAAACAACAGAGGAAGGACAGGCACTGCTGAGGAAACTGGGCATGAGAGGAGATGTTTGATGCCCAGCTTACTGGGCTGGATAGGACTGTAATCGCAGGGGAGTTTAAAAAGTTGAGGACTGGCGGGGCATGGTGGCGGCAGGCCTGTAGTCCCAGCACTTGGGAGGCAGAGGCAGGCGGATCTCTGTGAGTTCAAGGCCAGCCTGGTCTACATAGTGAGTTCCAGGACAGCTGGGGCTCAAAAAAAAAATAATAATAAAACATGGCAGGAAGGAAGGAAGGAAGGAAGGAAGGAAGGAAGGAAGGAAGGAAGGCAATAGGTGTAGAAGCCCCTGGGAAGGGAACACAATCTCTGAAGTATATGCCAAGTCAACCCTGAGCCAAAACCAGGCCCAGCACCCAGCACAGTGCCCATCTGGTGTCACTTGGATATATGGCATAGCCATACCTCTGATGAGCACACTTTGTGTGTATGCGCACGCGCACACACACACACACACACCTGCATACAGAGACTCTCCCAAGGACTTGTGCTATATTCCACCTAGGACCTTCATTCACCTCTACCCCAGAGGGATATAAACTGGATGACAGCAGACTGCCCTACTGGACAGAGTCACCAGTTTCCAAAATAAAAAAGGCCTTCTCCAGCCCCAAGCCTTCCTACCCTGAGCAGGCAGTACAACTGATGCTCAAGGGCCCACCCCACATCTGGCAGGTCTGTTCAGGGGCTTCCTGCAGCAGAGAGCCAGGAATGTCAAGCATTGTCTTCGGATCCAAGGTAGAAGGCTGAGTCTAACCTGTATCTAGCAAGTCACACCAGGGCTATCCTAGGAACCATGGCAGGCAAAGGAGGCAAGACTAGGGATTTGGACTGGGGTACAGCTCAGTGGTAGAGTATTTGCCTAGTATGTGGGAAGCTCTGGATTCTGTCCAGAGAGGAGGTGTGGAAGGGAAGGACAGGAAAGAAAAGACGGAGAGAGAGAGAGGGAGTGAGGGAAGGAGGGAGGGAGGAAGGGTGGGAGGAAGGGAAGGAAGGATGGTAAAAGAGGGGGAGAAGGAAGAAAGAAGCCCTGTCTCAGCCCATTTTCTATTGCTATGAAAAAACACCTAAGACTGATAACTTATAAAGAACAAAGATTTATTGAACTCACAGTTTGGCAGCATAGAAAGCCCAAGAGGACAAACACCAACATTTTTGAGACATTTGCTGGAGACTTTCCGCTGTACCATACCATGATTGAAAAAGAGGTGATTAGAAAAGTGTGCCAGAGGGAGCTGATTCTCCAGTTCTTAAGGACAGAGTCCTCCTGACCCATCACCTCCCAAAGGTCCTCTGTCTCAATACCAATGCACAGGGATCCAAGTTTCCAATACATAAAATGTGGGGATACATTCAACCACAGCGGAAACTGATGAGATACAGATACAAGACTTTACCCAGAGTACCTCGGGGTGAGCTGGGCTGCAGGTAGCCCTGTTCTCCTCCCTCCTCTGTTATTAAGATACCACCCTTCTCCATCACAAGGCACTCACTATCTGGGATACACACCTCCACATGCTAGGACCCTGCAGGATCTTAAGACACTTTTTCTTTCCACCTGATGCTAGACTATTCCATGAGGGGGGAGCCTTCACATTCAAGGCAATGGGTTTCAGGGTCTCTGCATAATTGCCTAGGATGCACAGGCTCTGAGTTCAATTCCCAAACTAGTACCTAAATATGTTATTTGGAGAAGCAATTAACATAGCGCACACCCTCCCTGCTCTAGTGGTAGGTCACTGATGGAATGTATGTGCCCGGCAGAAATACTGCTGTCTAAAGCAGATGTTTATGCAAACAGCATCATGTCTATGGTTTCTTCTAAAAATGGCATTTTTATGGCTGTGTGATTTAATGAACTACCCATGCTGGCTCCAGGCAGCCTTCCTCTTCCAGCCATTTCAGTACTTCATGGTATCCCCTTTACAGAATTCTCTATTTCCACCACCACTGGTTCCTATGCCACCTCTGCTCTGCATCATTTCTGCCCTGGATGCACTTGAACTCCTCACCATCACTGCTGCATCACTCTGCTCCCACCACCCTTGTCTTCTGCTGCAGCTCACCTTGCTCTGCTAATGATGAAGATCAAAAGTAGGCAAGATATCAGAAGCAGAGGATCAGTTTGAGGTTATCCTAGGCTACATAGTGGGTTCAAGGCCAGACCGGGATACATAAAAGCCTGTCTTAAAAAAAAGAAAGAAAAAGTGGGCAAGAAAAGACTACTCCAGGGCCGGGAGTGGTGGCACACACCTTTAGTCCCAGCACTCCGGAGACAGAGGCAGGCGGATCTCTGTGAGTTCAAGGCAGCCTGGTCTACATAGTGAGTCCCAGGGCTACAGGGAGATCCTATCTCAAAAAGACCACAAAAAAAAAAGAAAGGAAGGAAGGAAGGAAGGAAGGAAGGAAGGAAGGAAGGAAGGAAGGAAGGAAGGAAGGAAGGAAAGACTACTCCAGCACAGCTTTTTAACCAGCCTGATGTGACAATACCAGGGAGTGACACAGACAGGAGACAGCTCACAGCTGACCTCAAAATTGAGCACAGTGGCCTTGCTCACTGTAGCCACAAGGGGTGTGCAAGGGTATCTGCACCAACCACAATACAGTCCCTCTCACAAATGAAAGACTGTGCTCACACCAATCAACAAGCCTTCTGCTGAGCCAGGGAAGTGGAAATGGCTATGAGGTCATCTAGAGTTCAGAGCTTGGGATGGCAAAAGCTCCCACCTAAGCTGTTTTGTGGCTGGAATATTGCCTTCAGGAGCCAGTGTTGTGCTTCAGCAGCAAGTAGTTACTGTTGCCATGACAGCAATCCTCCTGGCTGCTTGACTGATAGTCTCTGACCAAGGTACCTGGACACCAGGGCTAATGTTGCCGATTTAAGAAGCCACGTCCCTCGGCTCTCAGCTTATTTAAAGGAGAAAAAAAAAAAAAAAAAAAAAAAAAAAAACAGGCAAAAGGGTGCTTACAATAAAGGCTTATTGTCAACAGTGAGTGCTTTAATGGTTGTTAACAGTGCTTCACAGAGGGCCCCCAGACAAGGAAGAACCTTGGAGAGGGCAGTACATGAGTTCTAATCATTAAGAATTGGGGAGGGGCTGGGAACGTGAGCAGAAAGGTCCCCTCGGGCATCAGCTGTGTCCCCACTGCTCCTGGACTGAGAAAAGTATATTGGGCAAACACCAAAGTCCCAGGCAGCACAAGAACATCGCTCATTAAATCCTCAGAACACCCCCACAGCAGTGAATGGGGGTTCCATCATCATCTTCCTCTTGCCCATTTTACAGATGCAAAAACTGAATCTAAAATGGGTAGCAGAGATGGGATTCGAACCCTAGGCAATAGTTGCTCACAGGCTCTCTAGGATCACAAGTTAACTGGAAAAATATGTATCCAAAATGAAAAGAAAAGCCACAGGTAATATACTAAATGTCCCACGAACTCTACACCTTCTCTTTCACCCACTCAAGTATTTGATTTTGAAAATACAGGGATCCTTCCACAAATTGGGCATTCTTGGTCATTCAGATGCTAGGCAGTATGATGTCCAATGTGAAGAGACCAAAACACTCCTCCACTCGATGGGATGCTTGGATGTGGCTCAGTGGCACAGCGCTAGGCCCTGGTTTCCATCTCCAGAAAAGGGGGGGGAAGGGGGCCGGTGGGGGGGGGGAGAGGGAGAGAGAAATAGAGAAGCAGTTGGTGGCAGCCCCTGGTGGTGGCTTGTTTTGTGACATCTCTGCCACTCACCACCAATCAATCCCTCCTCACCCACAAAAAATTTGGCCACACAGGACTTTGAGGGGATCTGGTTTTATTGTTTTGTAGATGATGTGTCATATAGCCCAGGCTGGCCTCAACCACACTATGTAGCCAAAGCTAGACCTGAATTGCTGATATTCCTGCTTCTGCCTTCCAAGTACTGGGATTAGAGATGTGTAGTACCATGCTTAGATTTTTTTTTTTTTTCTGAAACAAGGTCTCATTCTGCAGACCAAGCTGGAATGCACTATGTAGCATAGGCTGGCCTCAAACTCATGTCAATCTTCTTGCCTCTCAAGTGCTGAGATTACAGATGAGCTCTACCACATCCTGCTTAGAAGATCTGAAACAAATCTCAGGTACTGCAGGACACAATGGCATAGGCCTTTAATTACATCACTCAGGAGGCAGAAGCAGGAGGATCCCTGTTAGTTTAAGGTCTGCTTGGTCTATATATCGAGCATTACATAGTAAGACTCTGTCTCAAAACAACAAAAAACAAACAAAAAGCTCAGCGGCTAATACCACTGGCTGATTGCTCCGTCCCAGAATCCCAGAGGTGCTAGGCCACAAAGACTCAGGCACCAGAAAACAAATTTTTCTAGGACTTCACTCTAGACCCAGAAGAAAGGGGACTCCTGATGACACCAGAAAACTATGTGTGGTTTCCTCCACATGGTTTCCCACACGATGAAGACAGAAAAGTAGCTCCAGGCAACCCTTCCAACCAGGTTCTGCAACTACATGCTGAACCAACCACTAATCAAAATAGGCCCAGAACACTGCAACTGTACTGAGCATGTGCAGACTTTCCTCTTGCAACCCTTGAACAAAATAGTGCAACAACTGTTTCACAGCACTCACATTGCGACCTAGATATGATTTAAAGTGTGTAGGTATTCCCTACAGGCTTGGAGGCTCAGTGTTGTAATCCCAGCACTCAAGAAACGGAGGCAGGAAGATGATTGTGAGTTCCAGGCCAGCCAAGACTACAGAATGAAATCCTATTTTGGAAATAAAGAGCGGGGGGGGAGGAAGGGAGGGAGAAAAATAAAAAGAAAAGGAAGAGGGGAGCAAAGAAAGAAAATAGAAGCATTACATAAAGGACTTGAGTGTTTAACATTATTGCAGGGGCAGTCCTGGAACCAATTCCCTCCCATATAGAAAGACATCTGTATTTCTTTTAACACCCCTGGGCTGGCAAGATGGCTCAGTGGGCAAAGGTATTTGTTGCCAAGTCTGACTACCTGAGTTCGATCCCAATACCCACATGGTAGAGGGAGAAAATTGATTCCCACAAGTTCTCCTCGCAGAAAGCAAACTCTGCTTCTCGAGTGAGTCCACCTCAGTGCAGGGTGCTAGGTCTGTGCTGCCTAAATAGGCACCATTTAAATAGTGCAAGTCTTTCAGGCAGGGCCTATTTTCCTCTTTCAGTTCTCACCAAACTGCTATGACATCTGTTCATGAGAAGAGGTTTGTGTTGACAGCAAAGAAGAGGGCTCCACCAGTAAAGGCACTCACTGCCCAAGCCTGAAGATCTGAGTTCAATTCCCAGGCCCCACACAGTGGAAGGAGAGAACCATTTCTCACAAGTTGTCCTCTGACCTCTACACATGAGCTACAACACACACACACACACACACACTCACACACACACACACACACACACACACCTAAAGACCTGTAAAAAAAATTTTTTTTAAAGAGTACTGAAGAATCAGTGTGACATAAAGTTCCCAGAAGGGTCAGATTCACAGAGACCAGGGTCAGTCACTTGTGCTGGTGGGGACAGAGCTTCAATTTAGAAAGCTGGAGAAGCTCTGAGAAGATAGTGTGTTTGGTGGCTGTACAAAACTTTGTGTGGAATGCCACAGAATAGTGCCCTTTGAGCAAATGGGTGAATGGTACTATGTTATGTATATTTTACAATAAAAATATCAGTGGGGCCAGGCATGGTGGTACATGCCTTTAATCCCAGCACTTGGGAGGCAGAGGCAGGAAGAGCTCTGTGAGTTCGAGGCCAGCCTGGTCTATATAGTGAGTTCCAGGACAGCTGGGGCTACAAGGAGACCCTGTCTCAAAAAGACACACACACACAAAAAAAAAAAAAAAATCAGTGGGAACTGGGAATATAGATCAGTGGTAGAAGGCTTGCCTAACTATATGTGAGGCACTGGTTCAAATCCTAGGATCACAAAAAAGTTAGTGTTTAAAAGGTAATGCAATATATCTCTGGAAGCTCCTTCTGTGGTATGAATGCTTGTCCCTCTTTTTTTTTTTTTTTTTTTTTTTTTTTTTTTTTTTTTTTTTAAAAAAAAAAAAAGAGGACGATAAATCTTTCACTGTGATATATCAAAATAAAGTAGCTGAGTATGGCCTTGAACCTGATGGACTGCCTCCGCCTCTCAGGGCCGGGATTGCATGCTCTGCCACACCCATTTTGCTTTACCAATTTTTAAAAAATATTTTATTTATTTTTATTTTATGTGTATAGTGTATTGCCTACATGTACGTAAGAGCACCCATGTTGCGCAATGCCCTCAGAAGTCAGAAGGTGTCAGATCCCCTGGAACTGGAGTTACAGGTGATTGTTAACCACCTTATGGGTGCTGGGAATCAAACCCAGGTCTTCTGCAAGAGCAGCCAGTGCTCTTAACCACTGAGCCATCTCTCTAGGCTCTGTCCCTTAAATTCAGTTACCATCATAACAGCATGAAAGGGCTGTCCCCCTCTAAGAGGTGATGTAGTACAAAGATGAGTTCTGCCCCATTTCCTCTCTCCTGCCATGCAATGCCTCCACCGTGTTAGGACGTGGCATGGAGCCCTCACCACACACCCCAGAACCATGAGCAAATGAGCCTCTATAGTTAGAATGGAATTTAGATGCCCAGACAAGACAAGCAAGGTTAGGACGCTATTCTAAACATTTTTAATATATGAGCTTCTCTCTTTTCTAATTCTGAAAAGAATGCATTTTGTCTGGAAGTAAACTAATACCAACTGACATGGGAGGGTGGTCCCTAGACAAAGGGTCACAGTGCTTCTTTCTGTTGTCTTTTCTAAATACCTGTGTTGTTCAGACTGTAACCAGGCAGGTTATTTTTATTTCAAATTCTTCTTTTCTTTCTAAAATTTAGTTGCTTTATTGGCTTTCCTGACTATATATAATTAAACTCATGATCACAACTAATAATTAATAGAGAAAACTGTAAAGAAAATTTAAAGCACTGAAATTTCTACCCCACTCCACATCCCAGGAACTATTTATTACTGATCCACACTGAATATCCTATCAAA
>NW_008333794.1:375215-435319 GCF_000622305.1 Nannospalax galili
TATACTTTATAATACCTAAATTTTTTTACTTGCTAGTATAGTTGGGAACGTATCCTCATGGTTCATGTGTATTTGATTAGTCATTCTTTTTTGTTTTGTTTTGGCTTTTAAGACTGGGCCTCAAACTTGCGGTGTAGCTCGGGCTGGCTTTGGAATTCTGATCCTCCTGCCTCTATCTCGTGAGTGCTGGGATTACAGGTGAGTGCTAGCCTTTAAGGAAAGCTCCATTGCATCATGCTCATCACTTAGTTTTATTCACTCATCTCTTACAGATAAACATTCAAGTCTGAATGGAAAATTCAGTCATGAATGGTTCCCAGCTTCTTCTGACACATTCCCGTATTCCAATGCATACTTCTTGGAGATCATTTCTATACCATGCCTCTCCTGGGACACTCAGATTATTTCCTTTTTTAAAAAAAATAGTTATTTTACATCATGTTAATTAGTAGAGGTGATAGACATTACCATTGAAATCTACCCAATAACTTCATAGACATACACAGGCACCAAGGATCCAAGTGCAACTGATTATGACTAGTAATAATCAGATACATACAGATTACAGATGCATGTGCCAACATCTCAGTGTTAGTAGCAAAAACGATGAGTCTTTCTGCAAGGAACAATATATTCTAAAATGAAATGGAGATCTTTTTTAAAGGTTAAAAACTCATTCAATTTTATGTCTTACAGGGCTTATACTGCGTTCAATATTGTATAACTGTATTAATTCAACTGTGAACCTAGAAACTTACAGCCACTTGTGAAAGAGATGTACTCTGGGGTGTGTTACTGAATATGTTAAAATTGTAATGAAATGCTTCTTCTAATCATGTAGTTATTAAAAAAAATTTTTTTAATTTACTTCATGTTAAATAGTAGAGGTGATAAACATTACCAGTGAAATCTACCTGATGACTTTATATCCATACTCAGGTACTAAGGATCTGAGTGTAACCGACTGTGACTAGTAATAATCAGATACATAGAGATTAAAGACACATGTGCAAACATGTGTTAGTAGCATTAAAAATGTAGGAAACAGCATATCTTAAAATGAAATGGAGATCTTATTTAAAGGGTGAAAACTCATTCAATTTTATGTCTTACAGGGTTTATACTTAGTTCAATATTGTATGACTATTAATTCAACTGTGACCTAAAAATGTACAGTCATCTTTGAAAGAGATGTATCCTTGCTCTGGAATGTGTTACTGAGTATGTTAAAGCTGTAATGAAATGCTTCTTCTAATCATGTGGTTATTAAAGTTTTAAAATTTTTTTAAAATTATTTTTATGTGTATATGTGTTTTACCTACATGTATGGAAGTGCAGCCATATCATGCAACGCCCACCGAGGTCAGAAGACGGAGTCATCAGTTCCCTTGGAACTGGAATTACTGACCATTGGTAGCCGGTGAACCCAGGTCCTCCCCAAGAGCAGCCAGTGTTCTTAACCACTGAGTCATCTCTCCAGCCCTCATATTATTTCTAATTCCCTTCTCTTACCTAAAAAAAATATTCATTACAATTGAAACATTCATGCAAGAAATAAAAAATTTAAATGTAAAGATAAAATTTTGACTCTGACTCAAGAATGTGGAGTGGACATACTGAGTGCTTCTCTCAACCTTGGTCAGGAAGCTTCTCTGCAGTGAGCAGCAGTCAATGCAGAGACCCAGAACTGGTTGAAGCGCTGAGAGTAAGTGACTGTTGCGTGCTTGGTCCTAAATGAGACATCCTTATCAACCCTCCCAAGGCTCAAGGAACATCGAGGAAGAGGGAGCAGAAAGCACATATGAGTCGGAAGATGGGAGGGGGTGTTGTGAAATGCTGTCTTCTGAACATGACATGGCCATTGTACTTATGAAGTCACAGCAGTTATGGTGACCTGCACAAGATCAGTGCAGTCAATAATTCCAACATGGATGGAGGAGGGGCTCATGAGTCTCGAGGAACTATTGGGAAATGATGATTGTTGGAGAGGGAGAATCATTTTCTTCTGAAATGTAGCTGCTGATAGGTTGCCCATGCAGGCAGCAGTAATTGGACTCAGTGGGTTATTTTTTTTAAAAAGAGAGAGAGCCAGGTATAGTGGGAAACATCTTTAATTCCAGGACTCTGGAGACTGAGGCCGGTGGATCTCTATGAGTTGGAGACCAGCCTGGTCTACATAGAGAGTTCCAGGCTGGCCAAGGGTACACATAGTGAGTCTCAAAAAACAAAACAAAAAACAAAAAGAAGACATGAATGTGAGAGGGACATGTGTTGGGAGAGGTCCAGAAAAGGGGTGTTTGGAGTGGATATGATTGAGATACATCGTACATATGTTTGCCATTGTCAAAGAATAATTTTTTAAATTTCGTTTAAAGAAGCTGGGAGTGGTGGTTCACCCCTTTAGTGCCAGCATTTAGGAGTTAGGGGCAGGCAGATCTCTGTGAAATCAAGGCCAGCCATCTATATAGCAAGTTCCAGCTGGGACTACAGGGAGACCCTGTCTTAAGTGAAGGAGGAGGAGGCAGGGGAAGGAAGCAGGAGAGAAGGGGAAAGGGAGAAGAAATAATGAGTGAATCTGGGGGCTAGAGAGATGACTGAGCAGTTAAGAACACTGTTTAAGAACACTGTTTGCTCTTGCAGAAGACCCAGGTTTGGTTCCCAACACCCATATGACAGCAAGTTGGTCCCACTCTCTGCTCCTAGAGCTAACTATGGCCTCTCACCATCCCCACCTCCTCTCATGGCTCCCTGATGAGCTGGACCCTGGAGCTTCCTGGCAAGCTGGAGGGCCAGAATTCAGCAGACATACTTGTTATCATAAGGAGCAAACCTCTTTGAATGTAAATTGGAAGAGAATCCTTCTTGTGAGATCAGTTCTGGAAGGGCACCGTGTGCAGAGGGAGCTCCCTAAGCACCAGACGGGGTGTGATAGGAACAGAACAGATCCCAGGCTCCATCTGGGATGGAGGCAGGGCAGTGTCCTACTAGACTCTTAATGTCCACAACGAATGTCAGCTGTGCTCTGGCATGTGTGGATGTACTTGGTGGACACCCAATGGCTGAGTCCAAAGCACCACTAGGTCTTTGCTACGTATCAGGAACCTCCTACAAGGATGACAGCCTGGGAGCAGGGAGAACATCTGGGAAGCCAGAGTCAGGGCAAATGACTGTCCCTTGACATGACAAGGATGTGGGCTGCTTAGCGGCTGGGGAGGTTCTGAAGGGAAGTGAGACCTAGTCAATGGGCAATTTGCTCTTGGAAGCTCCCTGAGGGAGGGGCTGTCAGAGACCCCTGAGCCCAGGCTACTGTGTGAGGGAAGTGAAACGTCCATGGAGGGACATTGGAAGCTCTCAAAGACAGACAGGGCAGGCGGTAGAGCCAGAACTCAGCCTGAGCCTGGCTCAAGTCAGGAGAGAAGTTGGGACTTAGAACAAGCCCTTCTGGGGGCTCCTATTTCTCTGCTGCAAAATCCAGGACTGGACCTGGTGCTCTGACTTTGCTCAATGGTCTTAACAGCCCTGTAGTGTGGCCAGAGACATCAGAGAATCCTGGGGACAGACTAGTTTAGGTCTAAGCCTTGGGAATGGGTAGGGCATGAGATGGCCAAGTTCAGGCAAGCCTTGCTCTGGGTTTACCTTCTCAGAGGCACAGTGGGCTGTGTTGCTTCTTCTTGCCCTAAGACGAGTAGGAAGTTTCTATACCAGGTGTTCTTCCTGAGAAGATATGCCCCTTTTGAAACCTAAGGATTCTGAGCCTTCAGTGTTCTAAGCTCTTCCCTGTTGAGGGTACCCAGTGCTTCCTGGAGTACTGGTTGGACCAAGTGGATCCTATATTTGTGGCCCTAGGAAAAGAAATGTCTTAACCCAAGTCACACTAGCAGACGGACCTGGAATTTCAGGCTTGACTGTCTCAGAGCTGGGGTTGTCAAGAGGAATGAACCCTCTCAACCCCTTCTTCAGAAGACAGGCTAGCAGCCAGGCAATCTGAAAGCTCCCCCATCAGCAGAGGAACCCTGTCTGATTGACGGGAAATGGACTCTTGGTGGGCTACCAGTTCTGAGTCAAGTACCTGACTTGGGCATTCACATCCTGAGTACTGTCACCTGATGGGACTGTTTTCTGTTGGGAAAGGAGCACCAAGAAGTATGTGCCCACTGTGGGCTCTGAGCCTGACTTGGAATAACAGCTGTTTCCTCCTAGCTGCCAGGCACCAGTAAGGTTGTTCTCTCCGAGACCCTTCATGCCTCAGTAAAAAACAAAAACATGATTCCTTCCTCATGGACTGGACCATCATCCACAAGTTCTCCTTAACATAATCCCATCTAAAAGATACCAGGGCCTAGGGAAAGGAAGTATCTTGCCCAAGGTCACACAGCTGCCCCTAGCAGAGATGGAACCTAATCCTAGGTCCTCCTCTTGTCCCTAGGCTCTGATTCCTTCTAGCCCAGGAGCAAAAGATCATAGACATGGTCCTAGCCCCAGATCAGGCTGAGCAGCAAATAAATGCACCCACCTACCCATCTCAGACCTGAAGACTGGTTTAAGAGAAGTCACAGGGCTGGGCAGGGCAGGGCAGGAAAGAGAATAGTCCACTAAGCTGGCTCTAGGCTGAGATGAATCAGGCATGCACACTGTTGACTCAGTACAGAAATGTTTAATGGCTGAATTGTACACTGGCTCTGTGATATCTTCATAAAGGCAACTTTCATGTTTCAAAAATAGATCTGATATATTTACATATTCATAAATAGGTAATGTGAAAATGTCCCCAATGCACATGGCATCCTTGGGCTGGCAGTGCTGCATCTGTCCAGGCCCTAAAGGGGTGAGAATCTGGCTAGAGGCCCACTGCTGGCAACATCCTGGAAGCAGGTGACCAATTCAATGAGAAACCGGGGTTCCCTATAGCTCCCCCCAATTGGGGCCTGTGCCCTTGGGGACAGACCCTTACCCAAGGGGACGTGGAACCCTTTCTCTGGTACCTTTAGTGGCCAACACCTGAGACCTTTCCTCTCTACTCCTACTACACTCTGGCCCTACCCAGCCTTTTCCTGTGGGCAACTCCTTGCCTCCCCAGCACTCTAACCTCCACCTGCTGTTTGGTAGTTTATAAACAAAGGAAGATATTAAACTTCTACTGCCCCAAAGGCCCCAGGCTACTGGGGGCCAGTCAAGCCTGCCCAGGGGAAGCAAAGCTGATTTTGTTTTCCCAGTTCACACACTTCGTTTTCTAGCACTCAAGTCCAGGCCTTTAACAAAGCCCAAGGCCCAGATCAGGTGCCTCTGCTGAGGGCCTGGGCCTAGGACCCTGGCACTAGTATCTGAAGATGTGAGCCTCTGAAGGTGAATGGGATGGCCAAAGCTGCTCTGCAGGAACCAGCTTCAGTCCAGACTTGTGGCCCTCCCAGGGTACAGAATGAGGAGTCAAAGAACTGTCCGACAGGGCAAGTTCTAGAGATAATAAGGCTTGTGGCGGGGGAGGAGCCATCTCCCCTTGGAGATGTGTCCACTGGGTCATTTGTGGGATTCTGTGCTGTGAATAGAAGGCAGGCAGGCAGAGGTCTGGGAGAGGGAAGCCAGGCTGACTCAGACAGGACAGAGTAGAAAGAAGCTGGACAGGCTGTGGAGGCCATGGTTATCCACACTGATGGCCCTAACTTAGGGCACTGGCCTGGCCTGGCCTTCCAGACCTGCTGCCTGGCAGTGGAACTGGGGCCACTGAGGACAGAAGGGTGTTTAAATGAGAGGACAGGGTGGTCATCGGGGCAAGGGTGGGGGGATACAGGGCTCAAGGGGATGTTGGTGTCTGGCTAAACTCTTGAGAGCAGGGCTGCTCCTGTTCAAGAGCACAGGGGCAGAGCCTCACACCTTCAACACCTCGGGATTGTGAAAAGGAAGTGAACTTCCTGAGAACGGCGAAGGATGTGATCTCCCTGGTTGCTGGGTGAGCCAAGAGGCCATCACAGAAAAGGCTCTATGGATCCAAGCAGGGCTCTGTTCTCTTCCGTTTTGAGTTAGCCCTTGTGGGATGCATACCTCCAGCCCTTCGAGTGTGAAAGAGGCTCATGGCCCAAGGTGGCAAGTGAGCCCCATCACCCGTAGGTTGCCATCCTGTGAAGGAAAGGGTAGAAATCTGTATAGAGCAGGCTCCTGACCTCCCTTCTCTAGGCCCTGAGGATGAAAAGGGCCCCAATGTCCTGGCTGAGCCCAACCCTGATACTGCTGCAGAGAAGAGTGAAACTTCTCTAGTGTATAGCTATGGCAGGGTCAGTCAGTACCTAAGCTTGGATGGCCAGGCGTGTCTTGAAAACAATTTCTACTTGAACACCAGACACAGGTCCAAGATGTGTGGCAAGCTTCCCACCATTCCACAAAAGAACAGGGTTCTGAGAACTCCCCTTTCAGCCTGAGTGTATGCCTCAGCTCTGCCTTCCTAACCCCAGAACAGCAGTCTCAGAGTGGCTCATGGAACACGATGTTCCAGATGGTTCCATGTACAGTCTGAAGGACACTCTCAGTGCTGGGAACTGTGCTCATGAGAGGAACCCAGGCTCTACCAAGGAGGGGTCAGAGAAGGAACCAGCTCTTTCTGCCAGGAACTTAAGCCAACTGAAACCAGCAGGCACAGCCCACGGCCCCACTCTATCAGGTCCAGGAAAGCCAGGCAGTTGCTACTTGTACCTCCCACAGTATACAGCCAGTAATCCTACCTGCAGCCCTCAGAGCAAGTCCTGACACACTCAGGGACCTTCCTCCTCACTAGAACCAGGCTCAACCATCCCACAGACTGCCTCCTGACTGGAAGGGGACCCGTAGGTGCACATTCAGCCACCAGTGTCTAGCTCTGCTTATCTCAGCCACCACATTCTATCTCCTTAGCTGGATACAGCTGCCGCAAAGCCCTGCTTCTGGCCATGGCCAGATCTGCCCAGGAAAGGGATGGACAGACCGGAATGTTCAAGGTGAGCAGCAAGGATAGCCTTGGGGGTAGCACAGCCCCTCTCCATGATTGGACTGAACCTGGCCCAATGGCTAATGTGGACTCCTCCTGGGTCTAAGAGAAGTTTCTTGGGAATGCAGGGGGACGGTCTACACTGAGGGGGTAGAAAGGCATAACAGGGTTAACATGAAGAGTCTAGGATTACCTTGGAAACATCCCCTGGCTCCCCAGTCCCAGATCCCTGCACCCATTTACTTTGATCTCCAGTTTTTCCTTCTAACCCAAAGAGACAGTGGTAAGGACTGGAGGTGGGGGCAGGAGAATGGCAGGATCAAGGACTGCCAGGACCTCATGTTTTTCGTTTGAGAAACTGTAAGCCAGACCAGGATGATCAAGGAACTGGAAGCAACTGACTATGGCAGGGAAGATTTCTACATAGTAGGCAGGGCTGGTGTCCACAGGTCCCTCAGGCCTCAGCCTCTGGGACACAACATAAGCTGCTTTTTTGTTTTTGTTGCTGAAGAATGAACCCAAACACTAAGCATCTGCCCGACCAGTGAGCTGCCCCCTGCAAGTTGCTTCTTTTCCCTTAAACATTCATTTTCCTATCTCACCTCACCCCCCAACAGCACTAAAAGATTAGCTGGTTTTGCAACCTAACTGGCAAAATTTTAGGCCTCAAGCCAGCAGGAAGTCCCCCACTGGCCACTGGCCATAACCCTATACTTAGGCTGATGAAAATGAGAAGCTACATGGAAAACCAAAAAAACTTGACGTCTTAGTAAGGCATCAAGCCAGGCCCCAGGAAGTTGTCTAAGAGCTTCAAGCTGGCAGTGAAAGGAGGACACAGCTTCCACCTGGATAAGCTCAGGCTTCCCAGGAACTAGGCTTGGCACCAGTATGTTGGTCTAGCTGATATGCTTTCTGAACTCCAGACAGAAGCCCAAGAATGACCTGGAAGAACTTGTGGTGCCAGCCACATCTCTCAAGAGCAGCAACCTGCTGTACTACTGCAGCAGTCCAGGCACGATGCAGTCCCACCACAGTTCTGTCAGGTTCAGGCTAGTCCTGGAATGTGTAGAACATGGAGGGCTTGGATAGTGGCTGGCAGGATGGTCCACACCCTGCCCTGGGCCAACAGCCTTCTGTACAGGGTGCCCTGCTTGCCCCTTCCCACCCAGCATCCAGGCCAGGGGTGCAGAATCCCTCTAGAAATCCAATACCCTAGAAGGTGGGCTCGAGGGGGCTAGGCTTGGCAGGCTGGAGACAAAGGAGATGAGATCCTGGCCTGCCTGCCCTGCCCCCCAGTCAGCACCCACAGCCCCAGCTCTCGGCAATGTCCTTGCTGTCCAGCTGGATATGATCGGTGCCCTTCTCACTGAACATGGGACCTCCATGCCTCATGATGAGCTCGGTGGCCACCCTCATGAAGGCTTCTTCCACGTTGCTGGAGTCCTTGGCAGAGGTCTCAATGGCACAGAGGATGTCATAGTGCTCAGCCAGGCTCTGCGCCTCAGTCAGTGGGACCTCCCGGAAATCAGCAAGGTCTGACTTGTTTCCTGTAGAGAAAGGCCAGGTACAGGCTTATGGGTTCCAGATAAGTACAACCCACCCGGCAGAGCCACACCAAGAACTACAACAGAAGCCCTCTCACCAGATACACGTAAATGGTAAGTGACCTTTCTTAAGATAGTCTCTTTCAACCTTTTTTTGAGGCAGAGTTTCAATTTAAACAGTCTTGCTATGTAGACCAAGCTGGCCTCAAACTCACAGAGATCAGCCTGCCTTTGCCTCTGCCTCCAGAGTGCTGGGATTAAAGGCATGCACCCCCATGTCTGGCCATTAGCCATTAAAAAAAAAAAAAAAAAAAAAAAAAAAAAAAAAAAAAAGAGGGTCTCACTGTGTTGCCCAAGCTAGACTTGAACTTGCAAATTCAAGCAATCCTCCTGATTCTCAGCCTCTTGAGAGCTGGGACAAGTGCAGGCAACAAGTCAGGTGCCTTCTTTATTTTTTTATTTTATTTATTATTTTATATGTATGAGTGTATTGCTTGCATGTATGTGAGTGCACCCATGTCATGCAATGCCACAGAGGCCAGAAGAGGGCTTCAGATTCCCCTGGAACTGGAGTTAAGGACGGTTCGTAGCCACTATGTGGGTGCTGGGAATCAAACCCAGGTCTTCTGCAAGAGCAGTCAGTGCTCTTAACTGCTGAGCCATTTCTCCAGCCTGCCTTCTTTATTTTAAAACTCTTATTCTAGGCTAGTAAGATAGCTCAGCAGGTTAAGGTGCTTGCTGACAAGCTTGACAAGTTTGATAGCCTAAATTCAATCCCCAGTACCCACATGGTAGAAGGAAAGAACAGACTCTGTAAGATGTTCTCTGGGCTCAAAATATGCACTGTGGCATACCCATATCCACATACGTATACAGACATACAAATAAATAAATAAATAAATGTTTTTAAAAAATTAAAGCTTTTGTTCTGGGCCAACGAGATGGTTCAGCAGGGAAAGGCACTTGCTTCCAAGTCTGGTAACCTGAGTTTGATCCCAGGGACCCACAAAGTAGGAGAGAATCAACTCTAACAAAGAGTTGTTCTCGACCTACACACACGACACGGGTACACTCACATACATGCAGGCAACACACACACACACACACACACACACAAAAGCCCTTTGGTCTCTCATTTTATTTTCTTTTTATTCCTTTGCAGTGCAGGGGATGAACCCTACAGTCTCATGCATACTAAGTAAATGCTATACCACTGAGCCTGAGAAGCAGCGCCCAGGGTCCTTTAGCCCTAGAAGATCTGGACAAGCAACATGACCCCTAGGTGAGTCACTTCATCTCCAGGTCTTGATCTCCCTCAGTCTTTCATACCACCTCAGCAAAGGATGAAAAGACGTCATGACCTGAGAACACAACATGGGGCGGGTGATCCTCAAATGCTGAGGTTAACAAATTTCATGTTGCTTCCTTTTCAAAACAATTATTTATTTATTTTTATGTATTTGTTTTACCGGCATGTGTGTAAGTACATCACCTGCCTAGTGCCCAAGGAGGCCAGATGAAGGTGTCACATCCCCTGGAACTGGAGTTACAGATGGTTGTTAGCTGCCATGTGGATGCTGGGAACCAAACCCAGGTCATCAAGAGCAGTAAGTGCTCTTAACTGTTGAGCCATAGCTCTCTTTTTTTTCTTTTTTTGGTTTAAAGTTTAGAATGCTTATTATTTGTCTGTTCCTATTTTCCTTAGCTATGTTTTTATTATACCTTTTTATTTGCCCCAAAGAATAGGAGATAGAACCCACAACCTTGTACATGTTGGAGAAGTACTCTCCACTGAACAGTACTTTGGATTGAGCAGAACTATCCACTGCACATGCTCCAGCCCTGTAGTTTTATTTTTCTACTTCTCTGACAATAGAAGCACAGGGTTCGAGTTATCTACAAACAACAGAACAACCTTAGCTCTGCTAAGGGGTGATATCTTTTCATCACCCTCTGATCTACTGAGTTACTCCTGGACCCAATTTCTACATGAAATTTTTTAGTCTCATTTTATTTACAAAGTGAGTATAGGGAAGGCAAAAAAATCAAAAAGGTTATACAAAGATAAACTTTCCTTGATAACCTTAAACCACACGCCAGGCAATTTCTCTGTGTAGAACTTATTTAGATCTTTGTTTCAACAAACTGGGGGGGGGGGCACTCAGGACCAATTAAAAATTTGAGCACAGATCATCTATGGATGTCCATAAAGAAATCTCAATATTGTCAAGACTTTTTTTGGTTTTGTTTTCCATTTTGGAGACTAGGTCTTACTACATTGCCCAAGCTAGATCCAAACTCCTGAGCTGAAATGATTTTCCTACCTCAGCCTCCCACATAGCTGGGACTACTGATGCATCCCACCTCACTTGGTTAGGAGATGTCAGTATTTTTAAATGTGAAAAATTGTATTATAATGTAAATAGTACTACAGTATACCCAACAGACTTAATGGTTTGGTGTCTGAGAAGGGTCCCAAGCTAAGACAAGGGAAGAGTGACAAGGGTAGAGATGAGGTGCCAATTACTGACACAGGTGATAGTCGCCTGGATTATACTACCCTAGCATAAAATATTTTGCAACAGAACATTTTCTAGAAATAGCAAGGCTAAGGGGAAAGCAGATGGGTCAGGTGAGGAAAGCTCTTCTTGCCAAAGCAGTGCAGATCCAGGGGGCACATCCACACCCACAGCAGGCTGTGAAAGGCAGGATGCAGGTCACACATCACGTACTACCCTAACTTGCCTGGAACAAATCAGGAACCACCAGCCTGATCATAGGAGTGAGGCCCCACAGATCACACACATACTAAAAAGCTTCCTGAACCCAGGTCTGGGAAGTTTGTATCAGTGGAAAAGGGGGAATGGAGGTAGAGAGCATCTTTGCATCTGTGGCTCTTGAAGAGAAGTCCCTAGACCAGCAACATGGGTGTTGCCTGGGAACTTGTTAGAAGTACCCCATGTGGGCCCCATCCAGCCCTTCCAAAGGCAAAGCTCTGTGTTTCAGTAAGTCTTCTAATTGATTCTGAGACCCACAAGCAACTGAGCCCCTGTAGCACAGTGAGACAAAG
The DNA here is from genome assembly GCF_000622305.1 of Nannospalax galili. Lineage (NCBI taxonomy): Eukaryota > Metazoa > Chordata > Mammalia > Rodentia > Spalacidae > Nannospalax > Nannospalax galili. Next base: position 386,782 of record NW_008333794.1, read on the forward strand.
CAAGCCACTGAATTACAGCCAACAAAACTCAACTCAAATCTCAAGTCTGTTTATTAACAGGCTGTGAGGCTTGGATAAGTAACTCTACCTCTTTAAGCCTGGGAGAAGGCAGGGTTACAAGGGCCAGAGCTCATATCACCTCTGCAGATGAATGAGTATCACTTGCAACAATTGGTCTTACGGTCTGACTATGGCTTTTGTCCCCTCAGAAACTCCTACTGGAGTTTAGTCTCTACTGTGAGGCATAAAAAGATAGAAACTTAATCCTACTGTGGTGCTGGAGGGGAGAAGGGTCCCATGATTGAATCCTGGTGGTTTTATGAAAAAGAGAAGATGCAACACATGGGCACACGGCCTGTCTCCTGTCATGTGATGCTCTGAACTACCCCAGGACTGCTGGCTAACACTAGATGCAATGGTGGGCCTTGGACCTCTCTTTACAACTTATAGTGAAGAACAGGAAGCAGACCACACACAGGGACTACAGAGCAAATTCCAGGCTTCCTTCTTGCTTTCTAACTAACCTGAACTTTTTGTTTTTTGCTTTTCAATATTTTAGTTGTTTTTTTTTTTTTAATTTTATGTGTATGAGTGTTATGCCTGCATGTAATAAGTGCACCCATGTCGTGCAATGCCCACGGAGGACTGAAGAGGCTGTCGGATCCCCTGGAACTGGAGTTACAGACAGTTGTTAGCTGCCATGTGGGTGCTGAGATTCGAACCTGGGTCTTCTGCAAGAACAGTGTTCTTAACCACTGAGCCATCTCTCCAGCCCCTAGTTATTTTTAATTTATGTGTATGAGTGTATTGCCTGCATGTGTGTAAGTACATGCGTGTCATGCTCATGGAAGTCAGAATATAGCATCGGATCCCCTGGAACTGGAGTAAAAGATAGGTTGTTAGCTACCATGTTAGCCACTATGTAGGTGCTGGGAAGTGAACCCAAGTACCCTGCAAGAGCACTCACTGTTCGTGACCACTGAGCCATCTCTCAAAACCACTGAGCCCCTGGTTTTGGTTTTTTGAGATAGCCCCAACTGGCCTGGAATCCACATGTAAACCAGGCTTGCCTCAATCTCTCAGAGATCCGCCTGCCTCTGCCTCCCAAGTGCTGCAATTAAAAGCATATGTTACCACACCCAGCTTCTAATCTGAATTTTGAGTTAAACTTTGAAACCGACAAGAGAGAGCAAGATTGCAAGCTCCTGGCTCCACTTCTGGCTCCCTTCCTGGCCAAGCTCAGTGATTCCCCCTATGCAGGCTTGAAAAGAGAGGCAGAGACAGGAGATAGGATTTGTGGTCCCCAGAGCCCTTCCCAGTCACCGTCCCCAGCTCACCAATCAGCAGCTGAACAATGTTGGAGCCTGCATACTTCCTTACATCCTCAATCCAGTGAGGCACTGACAAGAAGGTGCTCCTCTTAGTGATGTCATAAGCGAGGATGGCCCCATTGGCACTGCGGTAGTAGCTCTGGGTGATGGTTCGGAACCGCTCCTGGCCGGCTGTGTCCCAGATCTGTAGCTGAAGAAAGGGAGCCTTGGATGAACCCAGTGACAGATGCCAAACACAGGGACAGAGAGGACAACCCCAAAGACCCATGTTGAGAACAGTGGGTTAACTGGCCTAGAAAGTGGCACACAGGAACAGAACTCTGAGCCCTTAGAGAGCAACTCGGGGCTGGAGAGAGCGCTCAGTGGATAAGAGTACTTGCTGAGAGCATCATAAGGATCAGAGTCTGTTTTTTTGTTTTTGTCTCTTTGAGACAGGGTCTTCCTACAGCCCCAGCTGGCCTTGAACTATGTAGATCAGGCTGGCCTTGAACTCACAGTGCCTCCCAAGTGCTGGGATTAAAGGTGTGGGCAACCACACCCAGTCCTCTCTTGCGTTTTTCTTTTTAACAGTGCTGGGAACCAAAGTGCTGGCAAGCATTCTATCACTGAGCTATATCCCCAGCTCAAAGTCCTGTTCACTTCTCCTCACTGCAATTTCTCTTCATTGCCTGTCATCACACACACACACACACACACACACACACACACACACACACACTCATACATTATAAACAAGAGGACAACTTGCAGGGACTCTGTTCTCTCCTTCCACCATATGGGTCCCAGGATGAAACTCAGACTTAGTGACAAGCCTTTCTCCACTGGGAGTGTTTACTCTGTCTTCCTCACGTGAGTTCCTTAAGGAAAGGCCTGTGTCTGTCTGGTTTTCTACTATCTTCTCAGGATCCCCGACAGTGCCTAGCATGGAGAAGGAGCAAAATACAGATACAAGTTAGAGGAAAGGATGCTGTTTCTACTGAGAGCCTGGCCTACAGTCAGAACACAAAGCCCCAATTCCTGACACTGTGGATCAATTTGAACACTGAAAGCTGAGAGCCCTTTTCATTGCCTAGAGTACATAATCAGCCTAAAACCACCCAGAATACCTGCCACACTGATACTACCCCCAGGCCCTACCACTGTGCTCACTATACGGGCCAGTGGGGCTTGGTTCTGCACACTCCCACCTGGGACAAACGGCTTCTCAATCCTTCCCCACCAAGCCTTCTCAGCTTGCATTCAACACTTAGGGGAAATTCTCCAGGATACAGTTATCTGGCGTATGTCCAGAAGCAACTAGGGGGCCCAGAGCATTGCTGAATCACAGTGAGGTTAGAAAAGGGCTCCCTGGAGCACACATGCTCAGAAAAGGGCATTGCCCCTCCTGTGCCACTCAGTAGGGTTAGGCAGGTCAGTTTCAGTCCTGGGTTTCAGGCCATTCTTCTGACTGGTAAAGGGACAATGAAGTCACCATCCCTGGTGGGGGTGGGGTTTCTTTTTAGCTCTACACCTAATAACTCCCAGCCTATGCTGGCCCTTAAGTCTTCACACTCGCGATGAGTCAGCCTTGTCTTCATCTTCGGGACCTTTTTCAGGTCAGGCTGTACCATTTGGATCCTTCTACTCACCCTTAGGACCCCAAGGTAGCTCTCCTACTAAGCAGAAGTAACTTCTTCCTTTCACGCTCCTGCCTCTGTAACAGCTCATGCCACAGAAAGCATTATCTATTTCACTCAAGTGATCCATGCCAAGATGACTTTAGTAGCTAAGCAGAGAACAGGAGATAAAAGGAGATAAAGACACACTCTCTCTCTCTCACTCTCTCTCTCTCTCACACACACACACACACACACACACACACACACACACACAGTTCTTGTCTTGTCCTGTGTTGCCTTGCCTTGGGACTCTGACAGCAAGGAAGCTGATGCAATCAATAACCCTGAACCTCCAGAGTTGGAGCCAATAAACCTTTTCTTAGTCTTTTCTCCAAGCCTCTAGACCTCTTTTGTTTATAAAGCAAAAGAGGAAGAAGAATGGAAAGGGGAGGAGAAGGAAGAGAAGGAGGAAGAAGAGAAGGGAGAAGAGGAAAGGAGGAGAGGGAGATGGAAGAAGACATTCCATATAGAGAAAATTCAATAAAAAGACAAAGCAGCCATGTTGCCTTCAGGACAAACACGGTAGGCTTTAGAGTAGGAATCGTCCCAGAATTATTGTATGTGACTCTAGGCTTATCAGCCTGTCTCAGGTCATTAAGAATGGGTCCCTTACTCCTCTCTGTGCCACCAGTAACTGGCACAGTGCCTGGCACGGAGCAGGCTCTCAACAAATCAGGAAATGATGGAAAGCAGATCTCAGCAGTCAGGCAGAGGCAGGGGACTACAAGCTGCTTTCCAGGGATTCATGGTCCATAGTCCCACTGAGTTGAATGGGACCTACATGGCCATGGTAGGAAATCAAACCTGTTTATTAGGTTAAAGGTACCACTGGAAGTTCAGTTAAAGACTTGTCTTCACAGTCCTGACCTGTCCCACCCAAATAGGAACAGAGGAATGTGTTTGAAATGTTTCCTGAGTAAGGAAACAGGCAGTGGAAAGTTCCCTTCTTCTTTACCTTAGAAAAGGACCTTGGAAAAGTTACTTCTCAAGACAAATACTAAGATGGTCAGACTGACCTAAATACAAGTTGCTGAGCTATTTTTTATGATGTCTTGGGACATGAGTCAAACCAGGAGGTAGGAGTTTGAGGGCTCCTCCTCCAACCAGCCTCCTCCTGCTGTGCTTAGTTCTCCAGGGAAGAGCTTAGCTGCAGGTTCACAAATGTTGCAACCCCCCCCCCCCGCCAGTGTTCTTTACTAACAGGTGAAAGACACCAATCACCACCCCCATGGGCAGTGAGGTGGGTGGACACGTGCCAATCAGCTGTCTGGGGTCCTTCTGCTCTCTCTAGATAGGAATCATGAGTAGGCAAGGCAAAGGTCTTCCAGTGCTGGCAACCTTCCAGTGCTGGACACCTGAGAGCGCAAGCCCTGGGGCTGGAATGGCAGACTTAAGAGCTCACACCTGAGAGCTTCTCACAAATGGCAGACTGCTTCCAGCACCCCTTCTTCCCTTACTGGAAGATCAGACCATCCCCTTACTATCCAAGGAGCCTCCTCCATGGCTTCTTCTCTGCTGCCACTCAAACACCACAACTGCAGCCTCCTTGCAGCACCAGGGGGAGCACTTGGGGTACAGGTACCCTTCTAGTCACCTGCCCCAGTTCAGATGGGCACCAGTGGGCCAGGACAGCACCAGATAAACAGGAGCTATCAGCTCCTCATGGTGATTGTGCCTTTCAGGAAAGTCTTATAACAAGAGCAGCGTTCTTAGAGTAGTGGTCTGCAGAGCTTCCACATTAGTCTCTAAACTCAAGCTTTCTCTACCCGAAAGTAAGTTATTTTTGTTTCAGTTTGTTTTAATACTGAGAATTGAGCTAAGGCCTTGTGTGTGCTAAGCAAGTGTTCTGCCACTGAGCTACATTCTCAGTTCCCCCCTCCCCACAAGCCTTCTTATTTTTCTAGAGCCTCAGCCACAAGGATCTGGCATACAGGAGGCTCAGATACACGTCATAGGTTGGAGTCTCCCTACCTCTTAAACCACTCTTCCTGTGCCCTACTACTTTGGTAATGAGAAAGTGGCCCACGCTTGGGACCTCAGCTCAGTCTTGGGCCCTTTTGTCTTCTTCTACTCCACTCAATCACTACATCAACACACTTCCAGACAGCCTCCCAAGGCTCCCAGACAAAGCTGACCACTTTGATTCCTGCTTTCCCCAGAACACAGCGGACATTATGCCAAGAGGATCAGGTTGGCCTGGGAGTGTTCCATGGCTGCTTCCAGCTGCATCCGCCTCCTTCCATGCTTCTGTAGTGTGACACACATATGGTCATCGCATCTGAGGCCCCTTTTATCCCTCCTCCTTAGGAATGATCCATCCATCTTTCAGGACCTCCATGAACCCACCCGTCTTCATGGCCCCAGGGAGAATAACTGCTGCCTGCTCTGGGCTGCCCTAGCACGCAACACATATCTCTACAGGTGCCGGTTAGTTTTAGAGCCACCTGGGAAGAGTGAAACTCAGTTGAGGAATTTCCTCCATCCGACTGACCTGTGGCCACATCAATGAGGCATTTTCTTAACTGCCAATTGATGTATGAGGGCCCAGCCCACTGTGGGTGATACAATCCCTGGGCAGGTGGGCAGGCACGTATAAGAAAGATAGCTGAGCAAGCCAAAAGAAGCAAGTCAGGACGCAGCATTCCTCCATGGTCTCAGCTTTAGTTCCTGCCTCCAGATTCCTGCCCTGGCTTCTCTCAAGGATAAACTGTGACTTAGAAGTATAAGCCAAATAAATCCTTTCCTCCTTAAGCAGTGTTTTATCACAACAATAGAAAGCAAACTAGAGCACTGTATTTCCATGACAGCTGTGGTCACCACAGGGCCCTGTTCCATAGTAGCTGTCCTCACTGTCAACACTCTGCCCTGCTGTTGCCCTAAAATGTATGTCAGGTGCACGCTCCACTGGCTATCTCAGAAACCCCATTCACCACAGCGACAGCAGTAAGAGTATCTCATGCTGGGTACTTGTTTGCACATCCATCCCCCTACCTGAGATGAGCCCTGAAGAACTGGAACTGCCTCTGCTTTACCTTTCCCACTTTGGGACCTAGCAGACTGTCTGAGAGAAGAGGCCTTGAACAGGCTAAGCATACATACTACCAAGTAAGGTGCCCCAACCCTAACGCCATGGCTCTTAACATGCCAAGAGGACCCAGGGGATGACTCAGTGGGTTAAAACACTTGCTGTGTAAGCCTGGTAACCTGAGTCCAATCCCTGGAACCCATATAAAGGTGGAAGGAGAGAACAAACTCCAGAGTTGTCCTCTGATCTCCACTTGTGTATTATGGTGCATTTGTCCCTCCCCCATATCTCTCTCTCTCTCTCTCTCTCTCTCTCTCTCTCTCTCTCTCACACACACACACACACACAATAAATTTTTTAAACATACCAAGAAACAAAACAAAGAATAATCTTTAGTTTTTTGAGGCATAGTCTCATTTAGCACAGGCTGATCTTGAACTTACTATCTTCTTGTCTCTGCTTCCCAAGTACTAAGATTAAAGGTATGTACCACCAAGCCTGGCCAAGAATATAAAAATAGAGAAATATGATGGTGCTAGCCTGACCATATGACACGTGTGGCCTTGTAAGGAGCCTGATGTTATAGCCTCCAGCAAGTTTCAGGATGTAGAACACATCACCTGTGACACCCTCTCCCCAAAAGTCTAACCTGAGACTTACTGAGCCCCTCAACTTCAATTCCAGCTTACAAGAAATACAAGGGATAAAGGAACAAGTGAAAAGATACCATGAAGAAAACCTTGAGAATCAGTAAAGCAGCAGCAGCAGCAATGAAGAAAACCATGAGACTCAGAGAAGGAGGAGAAGGAGAAGGGAAGAAGGAGGAGGAGGAGCAGCAGCAGCAGCAGCAGCGGTGCTGTAGACAGACCAAAAAAGGCACAGCAACCAAATGCAATGCACGGCCCCTCAGTGCATTCTGCAGAAAACACTGTATCTGAGGAGATGGGGAGGAGGCTAGGGATGTGGCTCGGTGGCAGAGAGGCTGCTTTAGAGCACATGAGGCCCTGGGTTCCACCTCCAGCGCCTCCAAAGTAAATGAGACAGAGAAAAAAGATGTGTGGAAGTTTCAAATAAAGTAGACAGTAGATGGTATTATGAAAATAATCTTGAGTGATCAGAGCATTGGACTTCTTATGATTCTATTCTTAAAAGCTGCATGTCAAGGTATTCAGGAGTAAGTATATCTCCAACTTAATTCCAAATTTGAAAAGTTGAGGGGGCTGGGGCTGGAGATGGCTCAGTGGTTAAGAGCACTGACTGCTCTTGCAGAGGACCTGGGTTCTAGTCCCAGCACACACATGGCGGCTACAAACCGTCCTTAACTCCAGTTCCAGGGGAATCCAAAGCCTTCTTCTGACCTCCATGGCATTGCAGGACATGGGTGCACTCATGTACATGCAAGCAATACACTCATACACATAAAAAATAAAAATAATATTTTTTAAAAAAAGAAAAGTTGAAGGGTATACTTATTGACAACAGAGCTTGCTAACACACATGAAACCGAGTTCTAGCCACAGCTCTGAAAAAAAAATAATGTGGAAGGAAAAGAGAATGGAGGACAGATGCTACATTATAGCTCCTAGCCTGTACAATCTCCAGAACAGAGGGTGGAAAAAGTGACAAGGGGCTAACCAGATTTCCAAACTCCCTAGAACTGCAGGAATATAGACATTCTCATGTTGGTTACACCTACCAAGTCCAGAGTTGGATGAGTGAAAAATTGGCCCATGCTTAGTAGACATGCTAAGATAAAATTTCAGAACACTAGAAACAATCTTTTTTTTTAAGTCTTTTTTTTAAGTTAAACGTTTTCAAAAAGAAAAAGCAAGTAAACAATACTCCAACCAGAGCCAGACTTCACATCAATAGTGGCAGGTGCCTTATGATTATAAAGTATTTTTTACTTAAATTTCTGCCTCTAACCAAACTAGTATGTAAAGGAGAGGAAAATAAAGTTAATTTTGAATATATGATTACTGAAGGTTTATCAATGACAGTGTTTCTGCAAGAATCACTTGAAGGATGGTGAGATGGCTCAGCAGGTAAAAGTAAATGGACTCTGAGGGCATCTACACTCATATGTGCATAGACCCCAGACACCACACTCTAACACACACACACACACACACACACACACACACACACACACAATTAAAAATAAAATATTAACAAAAATAAATACATTTTCTTTGATGGGTGTTTAAGACAGGATCTCTCTGTAGTCCCAGCTGGCCTGGAACTTACTATGTAGACCAAGTTGCCCTTGATCTCACAGAGATCTAGCCTCCTGAGTGCTAGATTAAAAGCATGTGCCACTATGTCCAGCTAAATAAATACATTTTTAAAGACTAATTTGGGTGTTGGAGAGATGGCTCAGCAATTAAGGGCATGTACTGCTCTTGCAAAGAATCAAAGTGTGGTTCCCAGCACCCACATGAAGCAGCTCCCAACCCCCTATAACTCCAGCTCCAGAGCAATCTGATACCTCTGGGGTCTTTGGGAACCTACACTTACATACACATACCCCCTTCACTCACACATATACACATAATTGAAAATAAATGCTAAAAAAAAATTTTGGGACTGGTGGAGATGTTTCGATTATGTGGGCCTTGCATTTAGTTCCCAGCATCAAAAGCTCACCCAATTTCTATAATCCTCAACCATAAAAAAGGCAATCATAGAGGTTATCTGGTTTGAAATGGGTTTTTCAGAGAATGAGAGATTCTGGAGATATAGCTTCAGCATCCTCATTTAACATACAGGAAACTGCTGCAGGGAAGGGAATAACTTCTCCCTTTAAGCTGCTGCATGTGGATGTTAGGTGTCCCTGAAAGTCCATGTGTTAAATGACGGGTGACCAGCTCCTAGCACTACTAGGAGATGACAGAACCTTCAGAAAGTGGAACCTGAGGCCCAGCATGGTGGTATATTCCTTTCAACTCGACACTCAGGAGGCAGAGGCAAGTGGATCTCTGTGAGTACTAGGACAGCATGGTCTACATAGTGAGACCCTATCTCAAAAAGGAAAAAGAAAGAATGGAAGAGTGAGGGACGGAGAGAGGAGCCTGGTAGAAAGAAGTTGGGTCATTGGGAACATGCTCTTGAAGTACTGAATCTCCTTCTCTCTTCTCTCTCTCCTCTCCTCCTCTCTCTCCAAGTCTTTCTCAGCCACATGTTCCCATCATGACATACTGTGCTATCACAGGCCCAAAGCAGCACAGGTAAGTGGACAGAAGTAGCTAAAACTGTGACCCAAAATAATCAATTCCCCCTTTAAGTTGATTCTTTTCAGGCATTCTATTACAGTGATGAGAAACTAATGCCTGTGGGCTGGAGTCAAAACTGTTAGGCCTCTCAAATCAAGAGGCACCTTGTCCCCTTAAAAAGCAGTCAGTTTAACCGGGCATGGTGGTGCACACCTTTAATCCCAACAGTCGGGAGGCAGAGGCAGGCAGATCCTGTTGAGTTTGAGGCTAGCCTGGTCTACATAGAGAGTTGCAGGCCAGCTGGGGCTACAGTGAGACCCTGTCTCAAAAAGACACACACACACAAAAAAAAAGCAGTCACCTTAAAAAACTTTAAAAAAAAATTGTTTATAAAATTAAGCAAACAGGATTCAGATGTGACGGATCATGCATACAATCTCATCACTCTGACACCTGCCTTTAATCCCAGTACTTGGGAGACAGAGGCAGATAGATCTTTGTGAGTTCAAGGTCAGCCTGCTCTACATAATGAGTTCCAGGTCAGCTAGGGCTACAAAGTAAGACCCAGTTGACAAACAGCCAATGGGCTGGAAAGATGGCTCAGCGGTTAAGAGCACTGATTGCTCTTACAGAAGATCCCTAATAACCGTCTGTAACACCAGTTCCAGGGCATCTGACACCTTCTTCTGACCTCTACAGGCACTGCATAACATGGGTACACTTACACACATGCAGGCAATACACTCATACACATAAAATAAATAACAAATACAACCAAACAAAATAAAACAAAAATAAATAAGTAAAACCAACAGATGTGAAAGATCACTCCTGCAATCCCATCACTCTAGCACAAGCCTTCAATTCCAGCACTCTGGAGGCAGAAGCTGGTGGATCTGAGTTTGAGACCAGTCATCTATATAGTGAGTTCTAGGCCAGCCAGAGCTACATAGTGAGAGCTTGTCTGAAAAAATAAAAAAAGCCAGGCATGGTTGGAGCACTTGGGAGGTAGAGGAAGGAAATCTGAGTTCAAGGCCAGTCAGGACTATATAGTTAGACCCTGTGACAAAACAAAAAAGCATGAGTAGAAGAAGCCAGGTGTAGGCAAGCCTGTATAGCCTCAGCACGTGAGAAGTTGAGACAGGAGCTTGCTCTAAGTTTGAGGTCACCCTGGGCTATATAGCAAATACCAGGTCAGCCAAGGTTACAGAATGCTACAGAATGAAACTCTATCTCAAACAATGACAACAAAAAAAAGATATTCAATGGTCATTTTCCCAACTGATTTGAATGAACAAGGATTTGTTTATAAGCACTTAGCATTACAATGTTGATATATTACTGCTAATCAAAATGCAAATGATCTATGATGACCAGATTTTACTTTATTTAAAATATTTTTTTTTACATTTATTTATTAGCACTGGGGGGTGGGGGGGTGGGCATGCGAATACCAGGGTGCAATTGTAGAGGTCAAAGGGCAGCCTGTGGGAGTTGATTCTCTCCTTCCACCACATGGGTCCCAGGGATCACACTCAGGTGGTCAGTTGTCAGGCTTGGCACCTTTACCCACTGAGCCATCTCACTGGCCCTGATAACCAGATTTTAAATTGGTGCCCACCTTCCTCATTTATTTTGTGAGCTTGCTGGCAGTGGTAGATACAAGGAGGGGGAAGGTCCTGATAAGGAGCCAAAAGGCTAGGCTCTGGTTCACTGCTTGCCACATCCAGGCCTCCTTTCCTGCTCTGCACAATGGAGACATCTCCCACAAGAGTGACTACAAAGATCAAATGGAATGATGCATGAGGAAAGTGGTGAAAATAGATAAGATGCACATGTGTGAAAGATGGTTGTTCTTCATGCTACTGACCTTTAGGAACCCTTTATCCCAAAGTACCCAAAGAGCCAGGCGTGGTGGCACACACCTGTAGTCCCAGCGCTTGGGAGGCAGAGGCAGGTGGATCTCTGTAAATTCAAGACCAGCCTGGTCTACATAATGAGTTTCAGGACAGCTGGAGCTTACAGGGAGACCCTGCTTCAAAAAGACAAAAAAAAAAAAAAAAAAAAAATCCAAAGTACCCAAAGAAACTACCCAGAGCCAGATGCAGTGACCACACCTGTAATACCATCACTGGGAGGTAAGGCAGGAGGATCACAATTCAAGTTCATTCTGGGGTATAGGGTAACACTTTATCTTAAACAACAAAAGGGAAGGGCAAGGTAAAAGACGGAGAGGGAAGGGCAAGGTAAAAGACGGAGAGGAAAGTGATTCATCTCCAAATGTCACTGGCAAGTGAGCTGAGAGCCCCCCATCTCCCCATACCACTCCCTCTCTCAGGATGTGTCCTAGTCTGTTTCTTCATTGCTATGACAAAACACTCTCACCAATACTAACTTGGGGAGGAAAAGGTTTATTCAGCTTACATCTTCCCAGGTCATCAAGAAGCCCAAGGTAGGAACTCAGGAAAGGAACCTGGAAGCAGGAGCTGGAGCACAGGCCATGGAGGAATGCTGCTTACTGGCTTGCTCCCCTGGCCCCTGCTCAGCCTGCTTTCTTATACAACACAGGCCCACCTTCCCAGGGGTGGCAACACCCACAGTGGGCTGGGCCCTCCCACATCACTCATCAATCAAGATGCCCCATGGACATGGCCACAGGCCAGTCCAATGAAGGCAATTCCCCAATTGAGGCTCCCTCAACCCACGTGTGTCAAGTTGACACTAAAGCTATCCAGAACAGGATGTAAACACCAACACTTGCTGATGATCCACTAGGGCCAGATCTGTAAAGCCTCCTTAGAAAACCATAAATTAGAAGAGGTGCCATCATATGTCTAAGGGTTTAGCTTGCCTCTGTGCAGTTCTGAAGCTGGCCCTTTTTCCCTCCCACAAGAGCACAGCCTGAGGACTGTAAGAATCCTCAGGGGGCAAGGTTTATTTTACAATGAGGATGGTTGCCATTGGTATCAAGAACAGATTTCTTCAGACAACCACCGTGACCTAGAACTTCTCTTATCTAACAGTCCTTTTGCTATTTCTGAGCAGAAGTGAAAAATTCAAGTTTATATTATCCAAATAGGAAATAGACAAAAGCAAAGCCAGATCCTAGACTGGAAGGACTAAGAAGACCAAAAAAAAAAAAAAAAAAGTCTGGTTTAGAGGTGTAGTTCAGGAGGAGAGTATTTGACTAGAGTGCATGGGGCCCTTGGTTCCATCACCAACACTGAAACACACATACACTTCCTTTTAACCTACCCTGCATCCACTTTGGAAGTGACAGAAACAGCTATGAAAACAAAAATCATTTGTAAGGCCAAGAGCAGCATGAGTTAAGGTCAAAGATCTGGAAGCCCCAGTCCAAAGCCACAGAATTCTATGAAGAGATCTGGCAGCGGCATCATCTCCCCCCAAGTGGCCAGCAGGCCTAATGAGGTCAACTACAAGGGTGAGTTCCTAACCAGGCTGGGTACTCCCTGAACTTAAGCCTGTGTGCCTGGTGATCTGCAAAACCACGTTTATATAACAGACTTTTGTGTTGCCTAAGATAAGAGTAAAGCAGTCAGAATGGGCTAAGGATTTACAACCAGCAGAGATGTCCTGGGCGAGAGTGTGATCGGGAGGACTGACAAAAGCAGGAGAAGCAAACCCAGTCATCTTCTGAGGCACTTAGACAGGAAAAGGGCAACAACAGTAGTAACAAAATAAACCCTTTCCTTGTTTACATCGTGAATTTTGACTTTATTTACAACACACTTTGTGGACAAAAAAGAAATAGGGCCACCAGGCACGGCAGCACATGCCTTTAATCCCAGCACTTGGGAGGCAGAGCCAGGCCGATCTGAGTGAGTTTAAGGCCAGCCTGGTCTACCTAGAGAGTTCCAGGCCAGCTGGGGCTACAGGGAGACCCTGTCTCAAAAAGACCAGCCCCCTCCAGCCCACTCTTCTGTAAAGAAACCCTCATACTATGCTCTGTTAGCAAACCCAACAAACTAGTTAGGACTTTCATAAAAGAAAAAACAAAGAACAGAGCTAATGGAAATCTTCATTATTCTAGCAAAGTCGACCCTATGTTGGCAAATCCTTTGGTCTTTGATTTTTTTTTTCCCCCCAGTCTCTTTGAGACAGGGTCTCCTGTAGCCCCAGATGGCCTGGAGCTTGCTATGTGGACCAGGCTGGGCTGGAGCTTACAGAGATCTGCCTGGCTCTGCCTCCCAAGTCCTCTGCTGGGACTGACTGAAGACATGTAGCCCAGCTTTGGTCTTTGATTTCTTATCCCAACTTTTCCACCCTTAAACTTCATTGTATATGGGGTTTGTTTTTTTTTTTTTTTTTTTTTTTTTTTTTTTTTTTTAACACAGACCTTTTAGTTTCTCCTTTTTGTTGCAAGGCAGAGGCCTTGAAGCATTTGGGGGAACTCACAGAGATCCACCTGCATCTGCCTCACGAGTGCTGGGATTACAGGCGTGCGCCACCACGCCTGGCAGTTGTATATGTATTTTTATGTAACTTGCTTCAAGTTATTTCTGGAAAAAATGTGTTAATAGTTGCCTTTCTTTGGAATAATAAAAATATTTAAAAATTTAAAATAAAGACTCCCCTCCCCCCAAAAAATCTGAATGTGGTGGCCCACCCCTATAATCCCAACACTTAGGAGGTAGAGGCAATGGGATTACGTGTTCAAGGATCATCCTCAACTACATAGTGAATCTGAAGCTACATGAAGTCTGGCCTTTAAAAAAACCCAGAAAATAAAAGGCCCAAATGCTTACTCTGCTCTCAGTGAGGTCACCAAGCCTTCAGAACCTCAGGGTCCTTTTCTAGGATCAGACAGAAGGTGAGCACTGAGTCAGTCAAACCCTAAATTCAAATCCTAATTTTGACACTGACTTATAAGAGACCTTGAGCAAGCTGGTCACTTCAGTTTTCTTGGCTTCAGTTTCCATTCTGTATATATTAACCAGTAAATAGGCATGTATTGAACACCACATGTCTGCTGGACAGACTAACTGGATCTCTTATGTCTGTAAGGAGTTTATCTTCTACAGGAAGAGACAAACCAAGTAATTTTAAGTCCAAGTAAGTAGATAAGACAATGAGAAAAAGGACCTGGGAGGTCAGAGGCGGCCTCTGTTAGAGGGTGGCATTCACACTGGGCCCTGATTAATGAAATAATGCTATATGGGGATCGAGGAACACAACATGACAAGTTGGGGAAACAGATGCAAAGGTCCTGAGGCAGGACAAGAAAGCTAATGAGGTCAGAGAATACAGAATAGGAGACACAGTGGAGGAAAACAAAGTTGGAGAGACAGACAGGGGTCTATCTCTTCAAGTAGGATAGTACTCTGGTTGCAACGGGAAGTGAGTATACAAAGGAACTTCTTTCAATCTATGATTTCAAACTTCTTCCATTTTAGCAGAGTGAAACCGAAACATAGAACTAAAGTGGTTTTACTCTGACAATGTGAAGCTAAGCCCCTGCCTTCCTGGTCTTCCCAACTCCTAGGGTACCTCTAACCTCAGAAGAGCTGAAACAGTAGTTTCTCTAAAGTTCGTCAAACTCTTACAAAACCTAGATTGGCTTAGTGGTACACCAAGTCCTGGGTTCAATCCCGGACACCACAAAAGGATAATTAACAGCAACTATCCCTTGGGTCTATAGAACATGCCCATAAAACAGCTAGCTCACAATAGCTTCTAAAAAGAGCAGCCCACACAGCTCTGAGGTATTACCACATACACAGCTCTGTAGCTCTGAGGCCCCCAGGATGCCTCCTGAGGAAAATCTGGAATGACCACAAGGAAAAGAAACAACAAGCTGACCAGCCCTTTATTGCATAACCTGAGTGCACAGTCCACCCTGGGCTGCACTAGGTGACAGGTTGTTTTCTCCACAGGTAAACAGGAGCACTGCCTGCTCCTTGACCATGGTCAGCACAGGGCCTCCATACACACACTGGGCAGAGGCCAGCAGCTATCCAAAAGGAAACCATTGCTCTTTGTGCCTCTTATTTTTACACTGTAATTTTGAGTGTGATGCTGGCATTATCAGAGGGCACAAACTCAACCATGAACACACTCCACCCATGTCTGCCCTTCCCTGGCCACCTGCTCCAAAACGACAGTCCAGAACAACTAAGGCGCCCTGCCTGCACCTGGCCCTTGTCCATCCTGTGGAGACCAAAATACACTGAAACTCAAAAGACTGTTTAAAACCTTGTAGGCAAATCTTCTCTAGCGACACTGTGGTCATAAAAATGACTGTTGACTTACTTTTTCTACAGGATGGAGAGGAGGGAGGCAACACCCAGAAATTATCCCAACTTTACAGAAACAAAGAGCTAAGTATCACAGTCAAGGGCAACAGAGAGCACCCAAAAAGGCAGAGACTCCTATTCCCTGGCTTCACTTCCTGAATACCCAAAGCCAAGCAGTCTTAAGCGCTGTCCTTAAGATCATAGAGAACTTGAAACCACGAAAGAATGAGAAGGGTTTCTGTAGGCTGCACTTCAGGAAAGTTACTGAGTGCTTCCATGAGCAAAAACAATACTCTCTGGGGTCCAGGATGCTACTCTGTTAGGAAGGACAGACACCTAGGTTAAGAAACTAATCTCAAAAGCCTGGTGTGGTGGTGCAAGCCTTTAATACCAGCAGAGGCAGGCAGATGTCTGAGTTCAAGGCCAGCCTGGTCTGCATAGTTAGTTCAAGGCCAGCTGGGGCTACAGGGAGACACTGTCTCAAAAAAGATCAAAACAGAAAGAAAGAAAAAGAAACTGATTTCATTCATCACAAATATTTTTCAACCCACTGCCAGGACACTGGGCAACCACATCCTGCATTTTCTGCTGGGGTCACTGCCAAAGTTTGGTCCGCTCCCCCACCTTCCGGTATAAATGAAGTTTACGGTTTCTATCCAAACCCAGCTGGGAGGGAGGGGGCCCGGGTCAACAGAGTTCCACCTCTAGGTCCATAGAGAGACTGCAGGGAGGCGTGGCCAGGACGGAAATTCTGACAAAAACTTTTGGCCCTCCAGCCCTAGCCGCCATCACTTCCTGGTCCCTCCTGGTCACGGGATAGCAATATCTGGCCCGGCTCTCCCTAGAGGGCCGCGTAGGAGTCCGTCCCCGCATTCCGCCGTGCTCACGCTCGCGGGCAAGTTATCTCGGCGCGGAGCTACGCGCCCAGAGCTCCAGGCCCGCTTCCCCACCCCACCCCCGCCCCGCGGCCCAATCCCGGAACCCGAGGCGGGGCTTTCGGACCTGGACGGATCGCCGACCCCAGGCCCAGGCGCGCTCCGACGGAAGGGGCCGGGAAAGGGGACCGGACAGAAGGCACCCCCTGGCCGCGCCGCTCCCCACCTTGACCCGCTTGCCCTGGATCTCCAGCGTCTTCATGGTGAAGTCGACGCCGATGGTGCTGCCCTGGCGCGCCGAGAAGACGCCGGTCTTGAAGCGCTGTACCACGCACGTCTTGCCCACGCTCGCGTCGCCCACCAGCACCAGCTTGAACAGGAAATCGTAGTGTTCGTCCTGGTCCCCGGGGCCCGGCCCAGCCATGACTTCGCGGGCGGCACTCGGGACACAGGGACCGGCCTGGGCTCAGCTTCGCCGCGGCCGAGCTCCGCACTCCAACACGCCGGCGTCCTGGCGACGTGGAGCAGCCGAGGTACCTGAACCCCGCCGCACCGCCCCCGGAGCGCCCGGCCCGGCCCCAGGCGGAGCTCGCGGCGGGCCCTCGGAGCCGCGCCGGGCCAGTCGCACCCCAGGCTGCCTGTGGCACCGCCTACAGGGTGGAGCGAGCGGCAGTGCTCCCCGGCCCCGCCCACCTCTGCCTCGGCCCCAGCAAGGACCTGACCCCCCACCATAACCCACGCCTCCTATCCTAGCGTCTCTCCACCACTCCCACTCGGGGTTAACGCGGCCCGGACTCCGCCCCCAGCACCTAGGTCCCGCCCTTAGCCCGACCCCCATCTCGACCCCGCCTTCGGCACGGCAGTCTAGACGGAAGTCTGCTCCGCCACTCTTCGTAGCCTGCAGCTGGCTCCTCTCTCATCCCCTCCTCGCAGCCCCCGCCAGCCGCGCCTGACCCCCTTGGGGTTGACAACTGCCAGCCCTCGCCAAGTTCATCCCTCCCCAGTCCCTCCGCTCGGACCTAGGTCCGCCTCGCGCCCACCTTGCACGCAGTCAGGAGCAGGCAAGAGGCCTCTGTTGGGGTAGCTCTAGGTTAGGGTAACCTGTGCTCACTGACCAGCAGGCGAGGCAGAATCTTTCCCATTATCCCCACATCCTAGAAAGGGAAAAAGCCCCGGTGGCGCGCTGCAAAGGAGGCTTCCCTGAGGCCAAAAATGAAGACGGAGAAGGGCCAGACAGGAGTTTCTGCACCTTAGGACCGGGCTGGCTGAGCTGGAACAAAGGGCCCGGGTGCCAGGCAAAAGCCTAAGCCTGAGAAGAGGAGCAAGGGAGACCAAGGCCAACCAGCTCCTAAGTTGGGCCAGGAAACCAGAGGTCAGAGAAATGGGACCCAAACATCTGTAAGGAGCTAGAAGCCATCCCTCAAGATAATAGGAGATTTAAGCCGGGTGTGGTGGCATACGCCTTTGATCCCTGCACTCAGGAGGCAGAGGCAGGCAGATTTCGGTGAGATCCAGGCCAGCCTGGCCTACATAGTGAGTCCGAGGCCAGCGGTGGCTGCAGGAAGACTCTGTTTCAAAAAAAAAAAAAAAGATAAGAGGAAATTCAAAGTGCCCTGTCTTCTTCAGACTGCCCTCTGGGCCCTCCAAGCATATTTATTCAATAAATTTCATGAATGGTTATTACAGGCCAGGCAACTGTGAGATGTATCCATGAACAAAAGAGACAAAAACCTAAACCTTCCCCAATAGAAAAGGGAAGAGGACTGGACTTCCCAAAGCTTAAGGAGACCATAGAGAGCAAGTCCACAGGCACCACTACCCTTGAGGCCCAGGGTCTCAGACACTTAATCTTACTGACTGTCTAGCTATCTGGCTTGCCAGTGAACAGGGGCCCACTTCTTTCTATGCCCTTGTCCCCTCAAGGCTGCAGTTACAGGAATGTGCTCCTATAACTAGACTTTTATGAAGCCCTGAAGAGCCTTATTGGCCATGAGGATGAGGTGGCAAAGGTGGACCTATGGGGAAAGCAGAAGAGTTGTGTGTGTCCAAAGAGTTGAAACTCCATTCCTTTGAGAAATCCCCAGGAATTCTAGAGAGGAAACCCCAAAGTGCCACTGAAAAATTCTGAGAGCTTTGTGGGTAGTAGAGAACTGCCATGGCAGGAAACTGCCTCCATTCCAAGATGTACACTGAGCAAGATGTACGCTGAGCAAACAGAGTTGGTTCCAAGGGTGGGAAGTGCCTCCACCTGTGCACAGGTCACAGGATGAAGGAGAGGGGGAGTCCACAGTGGAGCGGGAAGGGTGGACATGGCTCACTGGCCTCTACTTTGCCCTGGACTGGAAATGGTGTGGGACAGAGGTATGCTGGTCTAGATATGGACACTGTCAGAAAATCTATCTACCACTTTTATCTCTGGAATACTAAAACATTTTAAAACTGATCTATGAAGCCAGGTGTTGGTAGTACACACCTGCAATCCCAGCACTTGAGAGACTGAGGCAGGAGGATTGCCATGAGTTCAAGACCAGGTTAGTCTATGTAGGGATATACAGCAAGGCTATCTGTCAAAAAACAAAAACATCGGACCCAACATCAGGTTGCACAACTCAGGAAATTTATTAAATTCATTAAAAATGGGGGCTGGGGAGATGGCTCAGTGGGTAAAATTCTTGCCATGCAGGTATGTGGACCAGCTTTCAGATCTCCAGGACTCAGTAAAAAGCCAGGTGTGGAAGGGCACACCTGTAACCCCAGTGCTGGGTGCGGCAGAGACAGGTGGATCCTGGAGGCTTGCTGGCCTGCCAGTCTACCCAAAATGGTTAAGTTCCATGTTCAGTGAAAGCCCTGTATCAAAAAAAAAAGGCAGAAAGCAATAGGGGAAGATATCCAACCTCTGTCCTCCACATGTGCATGCATACGTAGAAACACGCACCTCTCCCCTAGCATATATGCACATGCATATAGCAAATACCACATAGCACATACATACACACCCAAAAAACAATAAATGTACTTAAATGTACACTTAAAATAAGCATATTTTATGCTGTTTAAATTATACCTCAACAAGGGCTGGAAAGATGGCTCAGCAGTCAAGAGCACTGGCTGCTCTTTCAGAAGACCATGGTTCAATTCCCAGCACCCACATGGCAGCTAATGACTGTCCATAACTCCAGGTCCAGGGGATCTGACACTCTCTTTCTGGCCTCCACAGGCATTGTATGCATGTGGTACACTTATATACATGCAGGCAAAACACTCTTACACATAAAATATTTTTTAAAAAATTATACCACACAAAGTTGTTTAAAAAAAAAAAAAAAAAAACTGCTGGGCATGGTAGAGCACGCTTTTAATCCCAGCACTCGGGAGGCAGAGGCAGGCAGATCTCTGTGAGTTCAAGGCCAGCCTGGTCTACATAGTGAGTTCCAGGACAGCTGGGGCTACAGGGAGACCCTGTCTCAAAGAGATTAAAAAAAAAAAAATCTGCATTTCCTTGTTTTGACAGTAAATTTTTCAAGAGTATAATGGCATTTTTTTATTGAATCATGCTCACTGGAGATGGGGCTGTTAAAAATTTATTTGGCTATATGCAGTACTCAATAAACTACTTTTCCTTAAAAATTTTCTATGAAGTGCTCTCTCAAGCATAAATTTTGAAATAATGCACACCTCAATTTTTTTTAAATGAGCCAAGGATTTAACATTCTTTTTTAAAAGATTTTATTCTTATTTATGTCTTTGTCTGTGAAGAATGAATGCCATGTACATGTGTGGTACCTGTGGAGGCCAGATATGATGAACCTGGAGTTACAGGTGGTTGTGAGCTAGGAACCAAACTCAGGTCCTCTGGAAAAGCATCAAGTGTGCTTAACCCCCAAGCCAACTCTTCAGCCAGATTTGACACTCCTAAAGCAAATTAGAGATGGTAGGCTGAATGGATGTTAATAGCCACTGCCACATGTGGCACCACCTTAGCTGGTACATGACCAGGTATCTCATAACTACCATGCTATGTTTCAGAGCTGCCCCTTCCTTCCCCCTAGTTAGAGGGACAATCATGTCTCCCTCCTTGTCTCCTTTTTTTCTTTCCATCTTTTTCTTTCTAAAGTCATCTTAAAATATACAGCCCATAACAATCACCTTGATTCTCCTTTTGTGTCACCAAAGCTAGTCCTGAAAATGTAACCCCAATCAAAAATAGGAGTTAAAGAAGGAATACAAAAACCACCAGACACCAACCATAATACCTTGTGTCCTTAATAGAGAAGAATGCTTGATGCAAAATGTTAAGAGAAGTAAATGCAGGAATAAACAAGGGTCTGCGGGAGCAGCTGAGACCTCAGTGCTCTGGACTGCTGCTGGCTAAGGTATGAAGAGACCCTTTAGGCAGCTCTCAGCTCACCCAGTGGCCACAGAAAGGACATGCATCACTCTCTCTTCCCAGACTCCCAAAATGTTATCAACACTGGCCAAATTCCTCTCCCTCCCATGATGATCTTATAGGCTTTGACTCAAAATATGCAGACCACCTGCCCCTGGCCTCCAACCTCTACCAATGCCACATGAGCTCCCATTTCTAATTGCCACCCCCAAACTAGGGCTAGCCTCAGCTTCTGGTCTACTCCACAGGCCCCCATTTCCCATCAACTCTGCCTATAAGAGATCTCACACTAGTATACTTGTTCACAGGATTACAAGGGTCCTTTCAGATCCCCAGGAATGCCCAAATATTCAAAGCCCAAATCTCCACTTCAGCATCATCTGCTCCCCTCTGTTGTCCACAAACACTCTGGTTAGTGGGGAACTGTGGGTAGCTTCATCTCTTACCACTGACTTCACTGAAGAGGAAACAGCTCAAACACTACAGTGACTTGCTTTCAAGGTCCCAGGAGGTTGTAAGAAAAGAGTGTCCAGTGCACAGGCACAGGTCTGAGTTGGAGGGAAGCAGGCTACTATTGGCTACCCTAGGAACCTGTCTATTCTTGCATCAAGAGAGGTTGGGAGGTGGACCAGACCTGCACCTCCCTGACAAATCTGTGCAAGTGAAAAACTCCCTACTTAGGTCCTTCCTGGGGGCAGTGAGGAAACAGGAAGAGGCTGCTGCCACTTCTCCATATTGTGAGCACATGTTCTAGGTCAAGAGTGGCCATGGACCAGGCAAAGTTTCCATCCATTCCTGGTTTGTATAGTCAAGAGCAGAAATTTGGAGTCAGAGGAAGAAAGGGTAGGGAGGAGAGCAGTTGAAGTCCTGATTGGGGTAGGTGGCATTTATCTTGAAGCAATATAGTAGATTGTGTATTTTAGACTCACCGGAAGACGGTAGGCTAAATAGGGAAGTGAATGGAAATACAGCTATGAAAAGTCATCTTTTTAGAAATAGCAGGCAGAGTCAAAGCACACATACCCACTTCTGCAATCAAGAGTTGCCAAAACTGGCCTCACCCCCTTGAACAAAGAGTTAGGCCAGGTAACCACATCCATACCAGTAGTCACACTGGCCCCAGTAGGTTGGCTACTTACTTGCCCCACATTGGACAATCCTGGACAAACCTGCCAACAGTGCCTGTACCTTGTTGGGGTCCCCACCAAGGGCGCTGGTACAATGATTGGCCATATGCTTCTCCATCTGGTGCCTGTTTCCATAAACATGAGCTCTAACTGCACCCTGCAACCTAGGGAAGTTCCAAGGAGCCCTCACAGGGAAGAGCTTAATACCCTGAAGGCCCAGAGCCCTCAGCTTTCTGAAGAAACTCACTCTAGGCACACTCCTTCTTCTTAGGGTAAGAAACACCACAGCCCAATGTGCCCCTTAAAATTACGGTAAACCCAGAGGTGGATCTGCCTGAGCCTGACCATCCCAATGCTTCCCAAGGCTCAGATCTATGCAGTCTATCCCCAGGATTCTCTGAAGCCTCTGGTCACACCAGAGGACTGCTGAGATCAGAGAGAAAACAGAGGAGGGAAATCAAGGCAGAGGCCCAGAAGGACATGTTCTAAGCCCCAAGTTCTTCCTGAGCCCAAAATAAGCCAGGCCGTAGGTGGTGCTGTGCCCTATCCCCCTGCCTTTGAAGGCTACCAAAGCTCCACCTTGGACCTGTCCCTCTTCTCTGTAGCCTTGGCTCAGAGTCCCTACCAGCCCAGCCCTTCCCTCAGGGAGCTTCCAAGAGCAAGTTGCCCATTGACTAGGTCTTGCCTCCCTTACTCAGAACCTTCCATATTTTCCCCATGGTCTCAGACTCCTTAAAGAGGCAGCCAGATGGATCTCCTTGAGTTCAAGGCCAGCCTGGTCTACATAGTGAGTTCCAAGTCCGCTGGGGCTACAGGGAGACCCTGTCTCAAAAAGACCAAAAAAAAAAAAAAAAAAAAAGAAGAAGAAGAGGCGGCAGCCAGGCCAGCTGCTGGCTGGTCCCACTTATCTCCCAACACAGCTACTTGTAGCAACATAGCTCTGTCAGCCCCCATTACCCCATGATGTAGGAGGACTGGGTCCCACACTGCTCAGGGTTGTAGTCCTTTATAGGAGGTTCCTGACAGGTAACAAAGACTCAGCTCAGAGTGGTGCTTTGGACACAGTCACTGGGTGCCCACCACGTGCATCCACACAGGACAGAGCACAGCACAGCCATCCTCAGCTGTGGACATAAGGCCCTGGTGGGATGCTTGATGCTTGTACAAGATGGAGCCTGGGATCTGTACCATTCCTTCCACTATCTATACCCCCCGCACCCATACCTCCCTAGTGCTCAGCGCCTTCCATGACTGACCACATACCATCTCAGTCTAGTTACCCCATGGAACAAGGTGCAGGCATAAATGTTTCCAGTCATAAAAATCTTTAATTAAAAATAGCTCTCTCTGGAACAGGTTATAAAAGCTGCAAACTCAATTCTTTTCCCTAAGGCAGGAGAGAATGAAGGAGGATCTCACAGAAGGGGATCAAGGTAAAGCAAAGCAGTGCCCAGCACATGGAATGACTCCAGCTAAGGACCCATGGGATTTAGCCTCAGGGTAGATACATCATTTCAGTTTTCTAAGGAAGATATGTCTTTTAATAAAATTACTTTTTTTTTTTTTTTGTCTTTTTGAGACAGGGTCTCCCTGTAGCCACAGCTGGCCTGGATTCACTATGGAGACCATGCTGGCCTTGAACTCACAGAGATCCACCTGCCTCTGCCTCCCGAATGCTGGGAATAAAGACGTGCACCACCATGCCTGGCTAAAATTACATTTTTTAAATGCTGTCTACTAACTGGTCGTCCTCTTCCCAAGAGCACAGTACAAGGCAGAACAAAATTTCAGCAGCCAGCTGACAACTGATGGAGATTTTATACATTCCAAAATAAAAATAAATGGATCCATATGGTAGCAAAAGCATCTGTATGTACTGAGGTGAAGGCTGTAGTCTTCAATACCCTGACAGCCTGCCAGGGAGGCAGGGACTGGACCCCACCATCAGACCAGCTCACATGTCCTGAAAAGGTCCAGAAAAAGCAAGATGAATGATGAGAAAGGCACGGGGCCTCATGGTACCAGCCGGCCTGGCACGCCGCCCAGGTGGTGATGGGGATGGTGAGCCCATGGGGGGTCACAAGCACACCCACCAGATCTTCCAGACTCCAAGGAGGGCTCTGGCTCGTCCTAATACCCCAGGAGCCGCTTGGCTTCTTCACTCTGGGCCTGCAGGGTCTCACTTGCATACTTCTGGAGAAGTTCCATTTTCTTCCTCCGCACAAGTGCCTCCTCAATCTGTGGGTATCCACAATGAAGAAGTCACCTAGCCCATCCCTGCTACAACACAACCAGGGGAGTACCTGCAAGGACATGGTCAGGAAGTCTGGCCTTCACCAGACTTATTCCTGGAGGATCTGTAAGAACCCAGCCATTTCCTTCTGAGAACATCTGACTAAAGCTCATGCTGGCCACATCATCTAGAGAGAGGGCCCTGCATTCCTGTACCTTTTTGTGAACACAATTATGAGTGCCACATGATCAGGATTCAGGGCTACCCAGTAGAACACAAGAACAAAAACACCCACAAAGATGATCCTGCACTGGAAGAGTGGCCCCACTGGGCAGCAGCACCCTGTCCCCAGGGCACACAACTTGCATCCTACCTCCTGCTGTGATGGCACCGGAACGTGAGCAATGAACTTCTGCTGCCCATCCTCCCCTGCCTTCTCCTGGCTGCCTTCCTCATCAGACTGTAAAAGAGATATACACAATCCATGAGCAGGTTACCAGTCACATAAGAACTTGACTGCTTCAAGTTCTGGGCTAGCTTGAGCTACAATTTCCAAAAACAGCAATAAAAAAAGGGCCACGGGGCTAGAGAGATGGTTCAGTGGTTAAGAGCACTTGCTGCTCTTTAAGAGCAGTTCAGTTCCTAACTTGTTCCTAGTACCTATGATGGTCAGATCACAATGTCCTGGAACTTCAGCTCCAGGGGATCAGATGCCTCTGGCCTCTGAGGACACCTGCACTTAAGGGCACATACCCACACACAGACATACAAACATATACATAATTAAAAATAAAATCTTTTTTATTTTGTCTTTTTTTTTTTTTTTTTTTTTTTCTGGAGCTGAGGACTGAACCCAGGGCCTTGTGCCCTTAAAAATAATTTTTAAAAAATTTTAAAAGCACAATCCCACAGCTGTTAGAAAGGGAGGGAAGGAGGAAGAGAGGCAGGGAAAAGAACAAGGAAGTTTTGGCCCTAAGAAGGGAGACTCTTAAGACTCAGTAAATAAAAGCAACAGAAGAGTTTTCTGCTACCTCTGGATAAGGAGAGAAAATAAGACTATAAACTATTGAGAACTAAGTGGACAGAAAGCAGGAATAGGAAAGAAAATACTTGTTACATATCTGCATACACTTTGGTTTTGTACCTTCTGTATTACTTATTTTTTATTGTTCTGTTTTGAGGGGTTTTTTGGTGGGGGGATTCAGACAGGGCCTCCCCATAGCCCCAGTTGACCTGGAACTCACTATGTAGGCCAAGCTGGCCTCAATCTCACAAAGATCCACCTGTCTCTACCTCCCAAGCGCTGGGATTAAAGGTATGCACACCACACCCAGCTTAGTTTTTAAGTTTTAAATATATATCATTCAGAAAAGAAAGATCAACTTAGGCTACATGTGAGCCAGTGTCCTAGTTTGTTTCTTCATTGCTGTGACAAAACACTCTGATCAATACCAACTTGGGGAGGAAAGGGTTTATTCAGCTTACAACTCCCAGGTCACAGTTCATCAGGAGTCCAAGGTAGGAACTCAGGGCAGGAACCTGGAAGCAGGAGCTGGAGCACAGGCCATGGAGGAACACTGCTTACTGACTTGCTCCCTTGGCCCCTGCTCAGCCTGCTTTCTTATGCAACATAGGCCCACCTGCCCAGGGGTGGCACCACCCACAGTGGGCTGGGCCCTCCTACATCACTCATCAAGAAGATGCCCTTAGACATGGCCACAGGCCAGTCCAATGGAGGCAATTCCCCAATTGAGGCTCCCTCAACCCAGGTGTGTCAAGTTGACACTAAAGCTATCCAGCACAGTCAGTTACTAGTAACTAAAAAATAACCTGGAATTCAAAGTGAGAGGACTCTGGTGATGTGCTGGGAACCCACTGTGAGCCAGTTTCAGTACCAGATGCCCCACACTGGCTGCTGAAAGGAGCAAGTTTGGACTCTTTGGGGGAAACCCCTCATACACTGCTGTCAGTGAGAAGCTTGGGATGAGTACTTTGGAAAACTGGCTGTGTCTGAAATTACTAAACACATGCCTACACTATGCTCTGGGAGTAATTCCATTCCTAGTACACATTCTGTAAACATCACACACAAACAAGAAACTTCACAGTAACCCCATTTGTTAGAGCCCCAAGGTATACAGTAGACACAAAAGTTACATAATTCCATGCATAGCTAAAGGTCAGCAACAGGTAAAACGTGGGTCATCACAGGCACAGAGTAACCCCAATACAGGACTTTGTTTACTATGGTCACATCCTGCCTCTTCCTGCCTATTTGTTATATGTGTGTTCACCATAAGAAAATTTGGCAACCCACACTCCTCATGACTTGTACACTTTTCTGTTTGGATCTATGGCTTCTCAGCCTTTCGGCTAAGATAAAGTATAAACGGAACGTCACTCAGTGGCCAAAAAAGAAGAAATCAATGAACTCAACAACCAGAAGGCTCTCAAAGGCACTGACTGGGCTTAGTGTAAATGCCACCTCCAAAATACACGCATGGGGAGATTCAATTTATAAAACATCATGGCCCTACAACAGCTCCAGCTTTTAGTTTTGTCCTGAAATGACAAAATCACAGACAGTGAGATCAATTTGCCAGCAATAAGAGATGATAGACAGGGATATATGACTGCACCAGGGCATGTGGACACTGTTCTACAGAGATGGTGACATGATCCACATGTGTGATGTGCTGCTCTGCTGCAGGTATATAATATGCAGACACTGAGGAAACTGGGTGAAGAGACACACAGGATTTCTGCAAACTCTTTGCAGTGGCCTATAAATCAGGTCTTGTGGCAAAAAACTATAATCCCAGCCACTCAGAAGGCTGAGGCAGGAGGGCTGACCACAAATTCATGGCCAGCATGAGATACAGAGTAACAGTAAGGCCAGCCTGAACAACTTAGTGAAATCATGTCTCAAAATAAAAAGACCTGGAGATAAAGCTCAGTGGTAGAGTGCTTATTTCCCTAGTACCACAAAAATAAGCAAAGCAAAATAATTTTTAAAACTATGATGTTTCAAAGGATAAAGAAATCCTTTCCATGGTTTCCCATGGAAACCCCTCCTCAGCCTCATTCCACTAGCACTACGTGTCCAGTGCACCACCACTGGCCTGCCATTTGTGACTCTCATTTTGCCTGGTGCTCGCCCCCTTCTCCGAACCCTGTTAATCCCCTTGGTTATCCTGATCACAGGTGAAGAATCAATTCAACAAGCACAGGCCATACTGCCCCTGCTTCCTGCACTGCCTCTCTGGACTACAAGCTACTGCCTCTGCTGAGCTTGTATGGCTGCTGTGTTCCTGCACCTGGCTGAGCCTGGCTCACAGAGGCCAGTAACTAAGCAGCTGAAGAATCAAGTGAGTATTTGCACCCAGAGAAAGTCCAGGGCACAATACTTCAGACTCTACTGATCTCCACTGTAGGTCAGCTGGACCTGAGGAGGAAGTTCCAGCCTACTACATCCTGTGAGACATTTACAAAGTCATCAAACCTCTCTCTGCACCTGCTTCTTTATTCTAGGCAAACACCCTCAATTGTACATGGAAAATTAGCTGTTTCTCCCCATCTCAGAATAGCAAATCAAAGATGTTTTGATTGATCCAGACAGCAAGGTGTCTACGTGCTGGACCCTGCAGAAGAGCCAAAGGTTCTGCCTGAGAAGTATGGACCACAGCCCCATCCCTGATCACCATCCTCTGCAAAAGCCCATTCTCCACCCTGGGCTTCTTTCCAACTGTGACGTGGACATGAAAACTACAGGAGAGCAGCTGAAGAGCCATCTGAACAGAAGTCCCAAGGTCATGGACTAAAGCTTACATAATGTCAATGGGTTTATAAACTCTGTTCTGCATCCTTTAGGACTGATCTATTACAAGGAAGGACATCAGCCCTACTTTAATGCACAGTTAAAAAGGTTCCCTAGGCCAGCCATGTCTGGAACCCTCCCTGTGATCTTGAGAAAAGTCATCACAGCCATCTGACCCTGACCCAGCCTCTTCCCTGGCGTACTTTGTAGTTCAGAGCAGAGGACAATGAGGGCCAGACAGGACCCAGGCCAGTACCTCCTCCTCAGTGACAGCATAGATGTTGATCTCCTCTTCCTCTTCCTCCTCCTCCTCCTTTTCTCCTCTTGCCAGCCGAGCCTCTCTCTCTGCTTTCCATTTTTCTACCAGCTCAGCTCTGACTTAAGATAAAGAAGAATATAGTCTATTTAGAAAGCTTTCACTAAGCTGGAAAGTTCAAGATGTCCCCTCCAGAAAGGGACACCCTGATTCTGCCCTGGAGGGTATAAAATGACTGCAAAGGACAATCTGCCCCACAATGTCTCTGGCCTTAAGTAGGTGCAAGGCAGCTTTTATGAGAATGTTTCCAAATCCTCTCCAATAGCTTCCTTACATGCCCACATGAAAGAGGAAGGACACAGGGCCGTAGCATGCTGAATCCTACCCCCATGTGCTTCCAAAGCTTATGGGGATTACCATGGATGCTCTTCTTAGGCTGGTGTGGTATGCTTTACAGAAAGGAAACACTCATACAGTGACACCACCTCCTTCTCCATCAATAAAGTGTCAGCTGCACCTGAAGCAGGTTTAAAAGCTATTGATATGGGTACCACTTCACAAGTTCAAATAGTGACCTCCTGGCAACAGGAACAGGCCAGAGCGGCTTTATGGCTTTACCTGCTGCTCTGGGCCCAGAGTGATCCTGAGTGCCTCACCTGCCACCTGGGTGTCAGGTTACCACCAGACCTGTGAAGACACTTAGCAACAATGAAAGCCCACCACTGGTATCATGCACCATTTAAAACCATTTTCAAAGGCGAGACCAGGGCTAGAGAGTGTGTTTAAGAGCACTGGTTCAGAACACCCAGGTTCAGTTCCTAGCACCTACATGGTAGCTAATAACCATCCATAACTCCAGTTCTTTACTCTTACATACATGCAAGGCAAAACATGCATACACATAAAATAAAAATTAAATTTTAAGAAAATTTAATTTAAAAAAAAATGGAGAGAGCTGGGCATAGTGGCGTGTGAATTGGGCCTTTAACCCCAGCAGTCTTTTGGGAGGCAGAGGCAGGAGGACCTCTATGAGTTCAAGGCCAGCCTGGTCTACATAGTGAGGTCCAGACCAGCTGTCTCAAAAAAGACCAAAAAATTTAATTTAATTTAAAAAGGAGAGAATAGAAGCCAGGTGGACATACGTTTCTTTTCGTATTCTTGTTCCAAAGGCACAATAACCCCATCATCTTCATCCAGGTAACCATAGTATTCAAAATCAATTGCCTTCATGAGCTCAGCACGTGTCTTTCTGGGAGGAGGAAGGGCTATAAGAAACAGTAGCAACTTAGCTGCAGTCACATCATGATAACCCTTGAACCAAACCTTCTCCCCATATAGTGTGAGAGCCACAAGGACACATGGCTATAAAAATACCACAAAATCATCATTTCTGTTTATCATGCATGGAACCAAATGAGGGGGGCTACCCTTCCTAAAATTGAAGTTTTGGTTCAATTAGTGCATTTAGAAGGAATCTATCCAAGCCGGACGTGGTGGTGCACACCTTTGGTCCCAGCACTTGGGAGGCAGAGGTAGGCAGATCTCTGTAAGTTCGAGCCCAGCCTGGTCTACATAGCAAGTTCCAGGCCAGCTGGAGCTACAGGGAGATCCTGTCTCAAAAAGACTCCCCCCTCAAAAAAAAAGAAGGAATCTATTCTTGAGCTAAGGGTATAGGTCAGTGGCAGAGTGCTTGCTTCACATGCTCAAGGCCCTGGTTTTAATCCTCAGCATCACAAAAGTAAAATAAGAAACAAGTAAATAAATGAAATCTATCCCAATTGAAATAAAACAGACCTAGAGATGTAGCTCAATAGTAAACTGTGCATTTAGCAAGTCCAGGAGCAATCCCCCCAAAACCCGTTAAGTCCATAATAAAGTTTTATGCACAGAAGTGCATCACAGCACTATTCATACAATAGTGAAATGCTGGGAATAATCTAACATTATACATCACAGGATGTGTGTAGGATGGGAGGCCCTGCAACCTCTTTAATGCTATTTCACAAAGTGTTTTAGTAACACAGGAAATGTAATAATGTTAATTGGTATAAAACCTAAATATGATGGGTGTGGTGGCACATGCCTTTAATCCTAGCACTCAGGAGGCAGAGGCAGGTAGATGGATCTCTGTGAGGCCAGCCTAATCTACATAGTGAGTTCCAGGTCAGCTGGGGGCTACAGGGAAATCCTGTCTCAAAAAGACAAAAAGAAAAGAGAAAGAAAACTACAAGACCAAATAAAAATATTCTGAAGAAATATTTCAGACTAAGAATGAATATCCAGAATATTACAGTAATTTTCAAAGGAAAATCAAAGTTGACATCTAAAGAAGAAAAAATGCAAATGTATGAACATTTCAATTAGTAATTAGATTCAATAATCAATTTCATTAATCCAGGGCATGGTAGCAAACATGTCTAATCTCTACACTTGGCAGGTCAGCCTGAATGACATAACAAGTTCCAGGCTGGACTGGGCTGCCTAATAAGACCCTGTCTCAAACAAAACAGGGAGATGGCTCAGCAGGTAAAAGTGATTGCTCTGCAAGCCTGATCACCTGACTTTAGTCCCCTAAACCCATGTAAAAAAGTCAGATGCAGTAGCACACACCTGTAAACCCAGCACTCTTATAGCAAGATGAGAGAGGGAAATAGGAGAATCACCACAAAGCTCAAGGGCCAGCTAGCCTAGCAAACGCAGCACAGCAGAAACAATGCAAGAGGTTCTTCCTCAAAACTAGATGGGAGAGAACTGACTCCCAAAAGGGTATTCTCTGACCTCTACCACCAGAGGCATGTGTACACTCACACTTCACACATACAAACACACACACACACTCACACGTTTTTGTTTTTTCTCTTTCCCCCTGTAGCCCAAGCTGGCTTGGAACTCACTATGAAGAACAGGCTGGCCTCAATCTCACAGAGATGGTGCCTCTGCCTCCTGAGTGCTGGGACTGAAGGTGGTAATGGCAACTTTATCTGCCATTCTTGGTCCATGTCCTGTGATCAAAATGGCTGAAGTCAGAGCACAGTGTTCCTCTCAACCATGGGATCTGGTTTTAAATGCAATCATGTGAAAGAAAAGAAAAATCCACTTTAAGTCAGTGGAGATGGATTAGTCTCTCACCAGTAAGGGTGAAATAAGGACATAAGTGCCTTGAAAAGGACCTAGAAAGGAATATAAATATAATAATGGTTCCTACCTCTACTAGAGCCCTGGGATGGAGCAGCAAGGGGCCTTGAATTCCCTCTGTGCTGTTTTAATTATACTGGGTGAGAGTGACTTATGCTCATCACATTTTTTTTCTTGAGATAAGGTCTCATTGGCTGGCCTTGAACTTGCTATGTAGACCAGGCTGGCCTCAAACTCAGAGATCTGCCTACCTCAGTCTCTTGAATGCTGGAATTAAAGGCATGTGCCATCCACCACATTTGGAAAGGTACATCACTCTTGAGTCAGGCATAATGGCACATGTCTATGGTTCCAACAACTCAGGAGACTGAGGCAGAATGATCACTTGAGCTCAAGTTCACACAACACTGCATGGCCCCATATCAACAAGAAAACCTACAACTGAAATAAAAATACATTTAGCAGGCTGAGGGTATACAGGTTGGTACCTAGCTTGGGCAAGGACCTAGGTCCAATTTCCTAACACAGAAGAAAAATAAAATATATTTTAAAACAATATAAATGGGGCAGTAAGATGGTTCAGTGGGTAAAAGTACCACCAAGTCTGATAACCTAACTTCAATACCCAGGACCCACATGGAGGAAGGAGAGAACCATTCCTGCAAAGTTGTCCTCTGACCTCCACACACACATTGTGGTATACATGTACCCTCCCCCATATACAATAAATAAGCAAATGTTAATAAATATAAAGAAAAATGTTAATTCCAAAAACAAAACAAACAAAACGACAATGACATAAACCCAGACATGGTGACACAGGCTTGTAACACCAGCAATCTGGAGGCTGAGGTTGAGGATGAACAGAAGTGTGAGATCAGCCTGGGCTACAGCAAGGCACTACATCTGAAAAAAAAAAAAAATTGCAGTGTCTCCCTGCAATTCCAGTACTTAGGAGGTGGAGGCAGGAAAATCAGGTGTTTGAGACCACTCTGAGCTACATGATACTCCAAAATAAATAAAATAAGAATAAAATTTAAAGACTGTTTTCAAAACTCTGGAAACAGCCAGGTGTGGTGGCATATGCCTTTAATCCCACAGTTCAGAGGCAAAGGCAAGAAGAGCTCTGTAAAATGGAGGCCAGCCTGGTCTACATAGTGAGTTCCAGGTCAGCTGGGGTTGCAGGGAGACACTTGTCTCAAAAAAAAGAGGAAAAAAAAATCTGGGCATAATAATCTATATACCTCACAGTTGTTTCACAGCTAAGAAACAACACAGGAAGAGCACACAGCACATGTCACACTTCCATCATTACCAGTATCTACAGCCAATGCCTTCTCAAGCATGAGTTACTTACGTTCTTTCTCAAATAGCTCCCTGACACCAGGCAAATCTTTTGCTGCTCCAAAGTACTTGTAACCACGGTTTCCTGGGACTTCTTTCCCTTCATGATCCAGCATTTTAGGGCCAACTTTCTTATTGGGAGAGAAAAAGAAAAATGGATCTGATCTATAAACTTACCTTCCCATGTTTGCAAATATATTGAGATAATAATGCTAGATATGGAAAATACTATAAACAGAAAAACATTCACGCACCAATTTTTAATCCCTTAAAAATTAACATAGGGCTGGGGAAGTTGCTCAGTAGTAGAGTGCCTACGTAGCATGCAGGTGACCTGGCTCAATCCCTAGCACCTCCAAAAAAGTTTTAAAAAAAAATTTGACCGGGGGGCTGAAGAGATGGCTCAGTGGTTCAGAGCACTGGCTGCTCTTGCAGATGACTCCCAGCACCCACATGGCGGCTAGTAACTGCAGCTCCAGGGAATCTGATGGCCTCTTCTGACCTCTACAGGCATTGCATGACACAGGTGTACTTACATACATGCAAGCAATACACTCATACACATAAAATTAAAAAAAAAAAAAATTGATCAGGCATAGCAACACACATCTTTAATTCCAGCACTCATAGGCTGAAGGAGGATAACTGCTATGAATTCAAAGCCAACCCAGGCTACATAGTAAGACCCAGTCTCAAAGATCAAAACTAAACTAAATTGGGACTGGAGAGATGACTCAGCAGTTAATAGCACTTGCTGCTCTTGCAGGGGACCTGGGTTCAACTCCCAGCACTGACATGGCAGCTCACACCTGCCTGTAACTCCCAGTACCAGGGCATCCACCAGCACTACACACATGTGGTGCATATACATACATGCAGGCAAGCACTCACATACATAAAATAAAAATAATTTAAAAAAAAATAAAATAAAATAAAACACTAAACTAGGGGCAGGAGAAATGGCTCAGCAGTTAAGAGCACTGGCCACTCTTAGAGAGGACCGAGGTTCAATTCCCAGCACCCATGTGGCAGCTAACGACTGTCTGTAATGCCAGTTCCTTCTGACCTCTGCAGGCACTGCATGACATGGGTGTACTTACACATATGCAGGCAATACATTCATACACATAAAATAAAAATAAAATTTTCAAATTTAAAAACTAAACTACAGCACAACAGAAGGAAACACAGGCCACTAGCACTGAGGTTATGACTCAACACTGCTCTGCTTCTTTCTACTTTTCTTATTTTAATAATGTATTACTTTTCTACACAGAAAATAAAATTCGGTCTTTGTTTTTTGAGACAGGGTCTCCCTGTAGCCCTAGCTGGCCTGGAACTATGTAGGCCAGGCTAGCCTTAAACTCACAGAGATCTGCCTGCCTCTGCCTCCTGAGTGCTGTGATCAAAGGTGTGTACCACCATGCCCAGAGAAAATAAAATTTTAAATAATTTTTTGTTTTATTATTTTTTTTTTTTTAGCTTAGTATGATCTCAGGAGGAGAACAAGGCCAGTCTGGTTTACATAGTAAGTTCCAGGCCAGTTGAGGCTACAGAGGGACCACATCTCAAAAAAGTAAACAAAACAAAAAGAAGAACCTAGGAGATAGGGATGCGCCACATGGATATGTCTGGAGGGAAAGACCCACCCTGAATGTGGGAGGCACCATTCCATAGAGGGAGAGATCAGTGGAGGAGAAAGCCCTTAGTGCAGGCTTGCCTCTGTTTCTTGGCCACCATGATGTGAGCTGCTCTACTCTACCACATCCAGTCCACCACAATGGACAGAACCCTCTGACACTATGAGCCAAAATAAACCCTTTAAACTGTTTTTTCTGGTGTTTTGTCAGAGTGATGAAGTCTAACCCAGAACTTAAGAACATTTTACATGTTAAAATACATCTGAGGTCACTTTTCAGAATAAGTTAATACACGTTTGTGTTACTTTAAAAGTCTTAGAGAAAAAATAAAATCTGTGCCATAGAATAGCTAAACCCTAGCAAAACGCCTCAGTACAGCACCTGAAGCAGAACATAACTCCAGTGCCTGACTGCATAGGAAAAACAAACACCTCCATTTGGGGCCACAACCTAAAGTTGCTTTTGAAAAACTTACATGTGTTTCTTTTTCTTTTGACAGGAGGGAGAGGAGCTGAGTCAAGGTCTCAAATCATGTACCACAGGCTGGCCTCAAACATGCCATCTAACACAGACTGGCTTTGAATGCTAGATGATCTTCCTGCTTCTGCCTCCCAAGAGCTGGGATTATAGATGTGTACCACTACACCTCTCTCCCAGCACATGCTTCGTTCTCCTGTGTGTTTCTTACCCAACATATTATAGCCCCCTGATAAGATATGATGAGATATCCTAAAGTAGCTCTCATTCTAAGAAGGTACACAGGTCAGGCACTGGAACAGTGGTTTTCAAGGTGAAGACCCATTAATGGGTTGTAAGGTCAATTACACAGGTCATAATAATCAACTTTTAAATACCAAAATGGATTGGCCACGTTGGTTCAAACCTGTAATCCCAGTACTTGAGAACTAGAGTCAGTATGACTAAGCATTTAGGATTTCTTAGCTACATAGTGAGTTTCAAGCTAGCCTAGGCTACAGTAGATCCTGTCTCAAAAATAAATAAATGGGGCTGGTGAAATGACTCAGAAGGTAAAAGCACTTGCCAGCAAGCCCAACAACCTAAATTCTCTCCCCAGGACCCACATGATGGAGGGGGAGAACTGACTTCCTAGAGTTGTCCTTTGACCTCCATATGTACACAGTGGTGCCCACATGTGTATATACACACACACACACACACACACACACACACACACACACACACACACACACAATGTAAAAAATTCTAAATAAGTAAACACAAAAATTAAAATAAAATAAAATTAGATTTCAGCATAATGACTCAAACCTGTAATCCCAGCACTAGGGAGACTGAGGCAAGTGGATTACCACAAATTTGAGGCCATCCCAGACTACATAGCAAGTTCTAGGCCAGACTGGGCTACAGAGTGTCACTTTCTCTCAGAAAAATAAAAACATGTGCCCACAAGATGACTTGGCAAGTTGAAGCACTTGCTGCAAAGCCTGACAACCCGATTTTGATCCCCAGGACCCACATGGTAGACGGAAAGAACTGACTTCTGCAAGTTGTCCTCTGACCATCTCCTACATACCATGCCATGTACTCACCCACATACAAACATACTCACACTAAATAAATGCAATAAAATTTTTAAAGAGAAAGAAAATCAATGAGCCTAGGGACAGCTCAGTCAAGAAAGTGCTTGCCTACACACAAGGCTCCGAGTGCAATCCCTAGCACTGTATAAAAATTCTAGCTCTTAGTTGGGCATAGTGGAACACATCTTTAGTCCCAGCACTAAGGCAGAGGCAGGCAGATCTCTGTGAGTTCAAGGCCAGCCTGGTCGACATAGCGAGTTCCAGGCCAGCTGTGGCTACAAGGGAGACCCTGTCTCAAAAAGACCAAAATATATATACATATATATATATATGTGTGTGTGTGTGTGTGTGTGTGTGTGTGTATGTGTGTGTATACACACACACACATACAACCTAGGAGATATAATTATTTTAAAAAAATATTTATTTTTATTTTATGTGTATGAGTGTACTGCCTACACATATATAAGTGCACCTGTGTTGTGCAATGCTGTGGAAGGCAGAAAAGGGCATCAGATTCCTCTGGAACTGGATAGACCAGCCTGGGCTACAGAGTGAGACTCAGTCTCAAAAAAATCCCCCAAAATATAAAATAAAAATAAATATCAATAGGGGTAGGGATATAGATTAATCAGTAGTATTTGCCTGGCACACACAAGGTCCTGGGTTCAATCCTCAGCACCTCATAAAACTAGGGGTAGTAGTGCATGTCTGTAACCCCAACACTCAGTGGGTGGAGGCAAGAGAGAGAACCAGTAGTTCAAGATTACCCTTGTTAATTCAAGACCAGACTGAACTATGCAGTACTCAGTCTCAAAAAATAGAGGCTAAAGAGGTCAAATAAATAAAATATTCAAAAAACAAAAATAAATATCAAAACAAGACAAAACAGAAAACGCACATCACACAGTATCTTTCCAGCACACTTTTGTACAAAGTGAGTACATATGGGTCTTACTATAGTCATGATCTTAAGGAAAAAACCACAACAGAATGAAGTGTCTCTAAGGCGCTCAGTGAAGGCTACCAGGGGGTCAAAGCCATTTTAAACAAGTGTCTTGCCTAGGCAAAGGCCAATGCCATGAATCTTGTGGGATTATGCCACTATTCTTTTCACTGGTGTTCTGTCCACATGTAACAGATGTTTCTCAATGCTGTCACTATTGAAGAGCCAGGATACACTGACCCCATTTGGATAGCTTCTTCAGACAAGCCCAGATAAGCTCAGGCATATTGTAAATTTTTCTAGTTGCTACCCCCCTACCCCACCCCAGGAAGCTATAGCTTAAGCAAACTCTAAACATGTAAAAGCCTTGTAAGGTATAAACAAAAACTCTGGCCCTAAAGATATCAGTCAGCACATTCCAATGTCCTGAAGACAGCCCCTACCAATCAAAACTTCCCCCGAACTCAGAATATGGGGCCATCCAATTATTTTAAAAGATGCTTGGCGCACACGGGTTTCTGTGGAGTTCTTTAATAGAAGCCCCTGCCTGCTATTGTTCAGGCCAGACGCCATCTTTGGCTCGTGGAGTCTGTGCCCAGCTAGCTGCTAATTGGGTTACTTTATACTTTAAATTTCCGAATTTTTTTTTTTTTTTTTTTTTGTCTTTTTGAGACGGTCTCCCTGTAGCCCCAGCTGTCCTGGAACTCACTATGTAGACCAGGCTGGCCTCAAACTCACAAAGATCCACTGCCTCTGCCTCCCAAGTGCTGGGATTAAAGATGTGCGCCACCACGCCTGGCATCTGAATAATATTTTTATGCATTTTTCCTTCGTGTCTGTGGGAATTATTCCCGATACTCAGACCCTAACATTTAGGGGCTCGTCTGGGATCGGGTATAGAGACCCCAGACCCACAGGAGCGTGCCACCAGAGCCGACCTTGAGTCCTGCCTGCTTTCACTCTCTCTCTGTCTTGCTTTTCAGTAGTCCAGACATCCTGGGGCTCAACGGAGATCAGGCGGATGCACTATTGATCTCAGAGCCGGAGGAGAATGGGGGACGCCCCGACTCCTCCTCTGATGGGGGTTGTGCTCCAGCCTGACGTGGAATCCAGGTGGGAGTGGCCCAGAGTCTCGGCCCAGCCTGACATGGAATCTGGGCAGGCCAAACACAAGATTTTGGTCAAGTCTGACATGGAATCCAGGCTGGCCAAATCTTTTTGGAAAAGGGACAGGGGCAGGCTTCTACGCTGACTCTGTGGGCTGCGAGATTTTCATTTCCCCCTCTAGGTGTTAAGGTTCAGACAGCCTTGCCCCCTCACCAACACCACTGTTTGGCCAACACAGCAGGTTTCCCCTTTGATCTCTAAAGAGAACAGGTTTTAACAGTCCTGCTCTCCCACTTCCCCCCCGCCCAACTTTAAAAAGAATACATCTTCCCACCTTCTACAGGAAGCAGAAGCCTCCCTTTTTAAAAGACCCCAGCTCAAGACCCGGGAAGACATTTTCCCTGCCTGGAAGGTAATCTGTCCCATGTGTTCCTTTGCTAACAAACTCTGCTTTCTCCTGATCAACCCTGTTCGTCGTATGTCTGCTTTTTGTCTGCTGGATGGTGTCAAAACCCGGTTCTTACTTTGGAGGACCTGCCTGGACTTCTCCAGTGCCACTAACTTGGCTTTCAGCCATTTGCCTTCAAGGTGCAAAGGGAGCTGACACTTTGTGATGCCTAGACCTATGAAGCAGATAAAAATTTGCTGTACTCCAGGGCCAAAACTTTACAAGAGACAAGCTACTACCAACACATAGTTACAACAATGAGAGGTAAAAAGTAATAGTCTACCTGAATGAGAGGCTTGAGATGCCACCTCTACTGGTCTTAACTCCTCCCTTTTCTACATTATGATTCTAAGCCTGTTTTTCTCTGAAATAGAGTATTTCCCTCTCTGATGCTCAGTTGCTGTATGCTTGCTTTTGTCCCTGCCACATCACTCCCTGGGTACCTTCTAGTTACAATGTCATAGATAGTCTAAAAAGAAAAGAGTATTATGATATTGTCTCTTTGCATTTTCTTTTAGGTACCATTGTTTTCTGTGTTTCTTATTCCCCAGGTCATGGGTCCAAGATCATGTACAATAAATTATAAAATGTTTTTTCTAATCCAGTCTGACAGCCCTCTTCAACAGAATTCATCATGCGAGTTAACGGTCTTGCCTTAGTTTAAAAGTAAAATATGGATAAACAATTTTTAAAAACTTTTAGGCTAAAGAAGAACAAATGCCTTTTTGCATTAATTATATTGGTAAATTGTCACTTGCTGTTTGAGCTCACTGAGACGCAGACTCTGGAGATGGGACTGGCCCTCCCACTTCAGACTCAAGCCTATTACCTCAAGATATTCTCCAAGACTTTCTCAGGCTCAGGCTGGCCCCCTGACCCTATGACAAGAAAAGGAGAGCAACAAAACAGCCTAAGAGTAAATACACTATACAGTTAAAAACAGCTAAGGTGTAAACTAATTTCAACAGAGGGTATTACTGTCTATAGTAAAAATAGTTAATGGGATTCTCTATTTGGTCACTAACACAGACTAATGTAAAATGTATGGTAAATACAAAGATAAATTTAACTACTTAATAAACAACAGGATAGATTTAAAAAAAAAAAGAGACCTTCTGCCCAGAATTCCTCAGTAACTAAAACATCAGTTTTCCTTAACTGATTATACTAAAAGCTGCAAACATCAATTTGATAATGCTTAAATATGTACCAGCTGCTTCATTCCACCTCATCAATGTATGGCTTTGTCCACTACAGCCATTTTGAGATGAGATTCTCATATATATACATATATATGTATATGTATATGTATATGTATATGTATGTATGTGTATGTATATGGATGTATATGTAAAGTATTGCTGGCTTTTAAGAGTTTCTTTCATATATATCTGATCAAAAAAATTAGTCAAGGTAATAGGTCTTGGTTTTGAAACTGGTTTGTTGTGACATTGTGTCCAACCACAGTTTATTAAGACTGTTATGAATTATAGATTTATGTTTAATACTAATAAAACAATTATTAATAATTTACTAGATATCAAATTGACTTGTAAGTTCTGTTGTAAACTAAAATTGTTAAATTGCAACATGGTTCCTATTAAAATATAAATTAACTTTTAAATAATGAAGGCTTCTGCTCCAGGGTGTAATTTATCTTTATGTTTAGACATGTTTTATATAGAATGACATTTTCCAAGTCTGTATAAAACATCTCTAAACCTTTAAAGGAGACTTGATTATTTAAAACCTACTTCAAGGCTTACAAGGGCATCTCAAAGTTTATACAATATATTTAAGATAATTGTTCATCTCTCTTTATATATGAGGTAAAATATTAATTGCTTGGTAAATTTATTTATAGATTTGTTTATAACTTATTGAAATTATTAAATTTTAATAATTTGAAAGACTTGATTATGCTGGAGGTTATAAACATCAATTCAATAATGTTTAACTATGTACCAATTGCTTTTTTCCACCTAAAGCAAGGTTTTGGTAGACCAC
Source organism: Nannospalax galili (assembly GCF_000622305.1). Taxonomy (NCBI): domain Eukaryota; kingdom Metazoa; phylum Chordata; class Mammalia; order Rodentia; family Spalacidae; genus Nannospalax; species Nannospalax galili. Next base: position 427,146 of record NW_008333794.1, read on the forward strand.
TTTCTAAACTACATAAAGTAAAAGATTTACCTGAAAACTTATAAAAACATGGGTAATAGTAACTTATTACATTACCTTATGTATATAATCTAGATTCCATGTTCTTTAATAACATGATGCTACACACTACTTTCTTCTGAGTCAAACAACTACCATCTTCATGACTTCAGCTGTGTCCACTAACAAACGATCATCACAATTGGACTTGTGGACTTAAGTATCTAATTAAAGGAGGAGGGGTAAACAGGGTCATTGGACCCTCACCTGAGTATCCAGCTGCTCTTCCCAACCAACTGTATGTAATTTGGCCCTAATCATACATGGTCTCCTGGGTTTGGGGAGGACTAAAGTATATTATCTGGGGAAGGCTAGGAAGAGAAGGCTTGGTCCATGCTGGGTTAAGGCTTTCCAATGTAAATACTCTCAGGTCACTCATATATCTCAACAACCCCTCAGTCATCTCTGTAACTAAGCTCAATATATTCACTGGTTCCTTAGAAAAACTTTAATGTAATCAAACATTGGTTTGAAACCACAACCTAAAAAGAGGAAAAATATTGCTTAATATCCCCAGAAAAGAATTCTTACAACAGATGGAAATTTTGTTAATGTTATTATGTCTCATGGTTATTAAAAAAGAGAATGGTAAGGTAAAAGATGTTAGAAGGTGTGCTGGATAGCTTTAGTGTCAACTTGACACACCTGGGTTGAGGGAGCCTCAATTGGAGAATTTCCTCTATTGGACTGGCCTATGGCCATGTCTGAGGGGCATCTTCTTGATGAGTGATGTGGGAGGGCCCAGCCCACTGTGGGTTGTGCTCCAGCTCCTGCTTCCAGGTTCCTGCCCTGAGTTCCTACCTTGGACTCCTGATGAACTGCGACATGGGAGATGTAAACTGAATAAACCCTTTCCTCCCCAAGTTGGTATTGGTCAGAGTGTTTTGTCACAGCAATGAAGAACAAACTAGAACAGAAGGATACAGGAATGGAGGTATTTTGTTAAAAATGAAAAAGCCTAAGCATATGATGGAGGTCTATGTAGGTTTGTTATGATTTATCAAGCATGAAAAAAGATTTTAAAATTCCTAAGGTCATAGCTTCGTCAACTAGTTTTAAGAATGTCTCACCAAGGTTTAATAAAAAATGTTTGGGTTTTGCCCAAGCTCTATCTACATAACACATGGTAATTAAGAGTACCAGATTGGCCGGGTATGGTGGCGCATGCCTTTAATCCCAGCACTTGGGAGGCAGAGGCAGGCGGATCTCTGAGTTCAAGGCCAGCCTGGTCTACATAGTGAGTTCCAGGACAGCTGGGGCTACAGGGAGACCCTGTTTCAAAAAGAAAGAAGAAGAAAAAAAAAAAGTACCAGATTGGTGTAACTAACCTTCTTGGATGTTTAATAACTAGACTTTGAGGCCTATACTAATCTGGTCAGAGGACTTAAAGGGACAATTTTTTGTTCCTTGCCCTCCAAGGCCAAACAAGTTCCAGGGGCTATGGAGCATCTCTTGAAATGTCCTGTAACTTTGGTGAGTTACCTGTCCTCTTGTTCAGGGAGGCCATGGAGACCCCAGAAGATGGACTTGAACCAGTGTCCAGTCTGCAAAGAGGAGGGTCAACACAGAGGAAACATTTCCTCCATGCTTCCAAGCGAAGCCCAGGTCAAGCAGGACCTCTTGACTTATCTTCACGTAGATGGAACTGATAAAAGCCTGAGGAGCCAGGGGCTCCCCCGAAGCCCATATGACCCCTGAGGAACAGATCCTCATACGACCTTAAAAATAATAAAAAATTGGTTTATTTGGGCCAACTGTATGGTCTTAAACACCCAAAAGGAAAGTATAACCAAAGATTAAAGTCATCAGTATATTTCTTTAAGAATTCAAGGGATTACACATCCCAGACATTAGACTTAAGTTCTTATGTTATTTAGTCAATTATTTCACATTGGTGATTTTGTTCCTAATAGGATAGTACTACTTAGGTGTAGGACTTTAAATCTCGGTCTCCAATACTGTAGTGCCCACCTGCAGCTGAGGGAAACCACTCACTATTCTAAAATGATGGCTAAATTTGTTTTCTCTCCCTATCTAGAGGCCACTTAAGAGGGAGGTGATTCTAGCCACTCCAACAGTTATCAAAGCGCCTGACAACAAATCCTGAGTTCATCAATCATCAGTCCACCCTAACAGACAAAAGAAAAATGAGGAGAAACCTGTTAGATGGATGCTTCTGGGAGCCCCCATCAAGAAATTCCAATGGACTTTAATTTGGACATTTTCTGATTCCCTGCCTAGAAATTGTAATACTAACTACTCTTGCCTTTACTTTTCCTTCACATCTCCCAGAACCAGTCAAGCACCTTCCTTTTCTTCTTATAGTTAAGAGTTATGCAATTTGGGAATCTTTTAGATAGACCCACTGAAGGAGGTACCCCAATTGCCTCACCCTGCGTCCCTGTTCAGCATAAGAAGCCAGAGCAGTCTTCATGCCAATTCCCTATTGGCAATTCGGGTAAGCCTCTTCAAAGGGTGGTATGGTAAGAATAGGAGATAGAAATTGGCTAGGCAGGTAGGGTAAAGACCCCAAAGAAAAGTAGCCAGTTTCTTTCTTGGTTAAAAATCAAAATGTCCTTGGGCCTTTTAACAAAGTACTCTGTCCCAAAGGCCAAAAACATTAAAAGTATTTGGGAGCTCTTATCCCAAAAAGATTTTGGGGTTACGGCTTCAGAGGGGGGAATGTTACAATATCACTAGCCCCCTGATTATGCTGTGTTATTCTGATGCTTGCTCCCTGTTTCATACAATTTCTTACAAATTGCCACCATTGCTAAAATTACTACAAATCAGGTCATGGTCAATTATCAGACTTTGGATTCTCCCGAGATAGATGAGCTGGCTCTTAAAGCTTGTGATGACACTTCTCCATTATAAAACAAAACAGAGGGAGATGTTGGGGAACCCTGTTGTTAAGGTTGACTCCTTTCTTAGCAGGGGCGTCCTGTTCTCTGCCTTGCTTATCCAGAAAGTGCCTCTAAGCACGGATACTTGACCTTATTTGGAACATTACCTCTGGCATCATTACCTACAATAAAACTGCCCCCAGGTTTTTTTCTGTATGATAATTAGGCATTTCCCTATAGCCAGATGATAGGCTCCCCCAACCATATGTAAATAAAGCATACTATGAGCACCTATCAGCTGAAGCTTTGGCTGCTGCCTCCACTCCATTTTAAATCGGACACAGATTTTTGTGTACTAGTGCAGCAGGTTCCCCATCTATATTATAAAACAGACACAGAAATTACTCCCACCACCCCAAAGGCGCCATCTAACTGCTTCTTTCTGCTTCTGTAATTTGCTTAGCTTAAAGATTTAACCCTTGCCATAACTCTAGGGGGGAATGAAGAGCCGGAATGCACTGACTCCATTTGGCTAGCTTCTTCAGACAAGCCTGGATAAGCTCAGGCATATTGTAAATTTTTCCAATTGCTACCCCACCCCCACCCCAGGAAGCTATAGATTAAGCAAACCCTAAACATGTAAAAACCTTATAAGGTATGAACAAAAACTTCTGTCCCTAAAGATATCAGTCAGCACATTCCAATGTCCTGAAGACAGCCCCTACCAATCAAAACCTCCCCCATACTCAAGATATGGGGCCATCCAATTATTTTAAAAGATGCTTGGCGTGTGCATGGGTTTCTGTGTGTTTCTTTAATAAAAGCCCCTGCCTGCTATTGTTCAGGCTGGACGCCATCTTTGGCTCATGGAGTCCGTGCCCAGCTAGCTGCTAATTTGGTTACTTTATGAATTTCTGAATAAAATTTTTATGCATTTTTCCTTCGTGTCTGTGGGAATTATTCCCAACTCTTGGACCCTAACAGCTGGCTACTCTTGGGCAGACACGGACTAGACCTGTAGGTGATACATAGCCAAACACACTTGCCAAAAGCTCAGCAGTTCATCCCAGGTACCACTGGAGCTATAGCCTACTTACTCCATAATCAGGACCGCCCAGCTCTTTGATCCGGACTTCCCAGTGTCCTTTCTCCCTCAGCAGCTTGTTAATTTCATCATTCAGGTCTCGAATTCGGAATTCCCCTAAACCAGCTAAAAAATGAAAATGTTAATGTCATTTCTTCAAGATGGCATGCTCTTCTTAAAAATGCTTGTCAACACCTTCAACATCATGCCATTTGTTCTGCTTTGTTTTTTTATTTCATTTTTTATTTTATGTGTATGAGTGTTTTGCCTGCACATATGTAAGTACACCCATGTCATACAATGCCCATGGAGGCCAGAAGAGGGCATCAGAGCCACTGGAACTGGAACTATAGACAGGTTGTTAGTGGCCAGGTGGGTGCTGGGAACCAAACCAAGGTTCTCTGAAGAGTAGCCAGTGCTCTTAACTGTTGAGTCATCTCTCCAGCCCTGTGTTCTGTGTTTTTTAGACAGGTCTCCCTGTAGCCTCCCACTGCCCTGGGACTCACTATGTAGACCAGGCTGGCCTCAATCTCAAGAGATCTGCCTGTCTCTGAAGTGTACCACCACCATGTCTAGCTCAATGTCATACATTTAAGACAAATGACAATAACCCCATATGCATATTACAAGAAAATGTTCATTTAAATTTATAAGAAAAATCACCAAATATCACCCAAATAAAGACCAAGACCAGAGATTTCCACTAGTGAAGGATAAAAGAATTCTTTAAAAAAAAAAAACTTTATCCTCAGAAGCAGGCAAGAAAACAGAAATACAAACCCTGTAGTTCTATTTATATCACTATTAAAATGGCAACCACTGTATGCTGGGGGCAAGAGCTAGCCTCCAGTGCAAGTCTGGTCTGCCTAGTATAAGCACCAATGGCTAGCACCATTCTGTGCTGCTTTGGCCCTTTCAGAAAACTAGTATTGCTATGGGAACTTTTTTGGCAAAGACTATGTGCTTGAGAAATAGCCTGAGAGACCCGCTGAAACTAAAGGGTATGCTGAAGTGCAGTCCGCAGTGGCTAAGAACTGGACACAGACAGACATCCAAAGAGATGACAGGAGGGCTGGCGAGTAGACAGATTAAAAGAGACATTTCAGACGAGACCCAGAAAGATCTTTATAAGGCAATGCTGAATGGAATAATGTTGAAAAACAGGCATGTGCATGTGGGAACTCTGTGCAGTGAGAGTCTTGGTCTAGATGTTTGTGGTGGGAGCTTATATAGATATATAAATTAGCCCAAATTCAGCCAACTTTATGCTAAACCTGGTACACTTCATCCTGAATAGGTTCATTTAACAACAAAAAAGATATGGCTGAAGAGATGACTCAGCTATTAAGAGCGCTTGCTGCTCTTACAGGGGACCAGAGTTCAGATCCCAGCACCCACAGAAGGCAGGTCAGAACTGCCTGTAATTAAGCTGCTATACTCATTAGATAGAAGTTTTTTTTTGAGGGGGAGAGGGGAGTTCATTTCTCTTGTATGAGCACCTAGGAGAAGACTTGATCACAGGTCATATGTGTTTTCAATTTCATGAAAAATTACCAAGCTACATTCTAAAGGGGCCCTATCATTTTTCTTCATTTTCAGGACAAGAAAGTCCAAAGAGTCTCCCAAACACATCGGAGGCTAATGCAGGAGGATCTCAAATGTCAATCAAGTCTAGGCAACATAACAAGATTGCCTTAAAGAGAGAGCCAGCCTTGGCACCCTATGTGAATAGGAAAGGCTCTACTGCTTCTGGACACACTCTGTCCCACTGGTCCACGAAGTTATCCTTTCACCAATACACTTTGTTTTAATCTTAAAGATTTTTATTACTATTAATTTGTTTGTTTTTTGAGACAAGATCTCATGATATAGCCCTCGCTGGCCTGGAACTCTCTATGTAGATCAGGCTGGCCTCAAACTCATAGAGATCTGCCTGACACTACCTCCCAAGTGCTGAAATTAAAGGCAAGTGTCTACGTGCCCATGCCCCACTTTATGCGCACGCACATGCATGCGCCTGTGTGTGTGTGTGTTGATTGGATTCCCCTAAAGCTAGAATTACAGGCAGCTAGCTGTGAACCAACTAACATGGGTGCTAGGAATCAAACTTGGGTCCTCTGCAAGAGTAGTACACATTCTTAGCCACCGATCTCATCCTATTTTGGGGCAGGGGCGGGCGGTGTTGTGTTTTTGTTTTTGAGAAAGGGTTTCCCAATAGCCCCAGCTGGCCTGGAACTCACTATGAATACCAGGCTGCCCTAAATCTCAGGGAGATCTGCCTGCCTCTGCCTACCTAGTGTTGGGATTAAAGGCATATACCACCATACCCAGTCTGTTTTTCTTTTTGCTTTTTCTTTTTTTTCTTGTAGTCGCTTTAAATTAAATCTCAAAATCAAAGTGGTATGAATATGCCAATTCTCTTCTTTTTCAAAACCACTTTGGCTTTTTTTTTTTTGAGACAGGGTCTCATGTAACCTTAGGCTGGCCTCAAACCACACATAACTGAGGATGACTTTGAAGTTCTGATCCTTCTGCTTCTATATCCCAAGGATAACCGGCTTGTTCTACCACACCTGGCTTATGTAGTGCAGAAAGAATTGGCGAACTACAGAGCAGTAAGAACCATAATAACAAAATCTGGGTGTGGTGGCCCACACCCATACTCCAAGCACTAGAGAGGCTGAAGAGGGAGGATAGCAGTGAGTTCCAGGACAGCCAGGATGGGACGGAGAGTTGGTTTTGCTATGCTGAGTTCTCCCATCTATAAATACAGCATCTCTTCGTTTTATTAAAGTCTTCTTTAATTTCTTTCATAAATGTTTTATTTTAAAGGTATGAATCCTGAATATATTTGTTAGATTTATATGTAACTAGGCTTTGGAATATATCTCAGTAGCAGAGCATTTGCCTAACATGAACTAGGTTCGATCCTCAATACCACACAAAAAATAATATATATGTATATGTGTAAATATTTCTTCTGTGGTTTCCTGGTGGCTTTGATTTGTATTTATGTGTATGTATGTGTGTTTGCCTCATGCATATTGGTGCCCACGGAGGCAGGAAGAGGGCATTAGATCCCCTGGAGCTAGAGTTACAGGCAGCTGTGAACTACCCAAAATGAGTACTCGGAACCAAATTCTAGTTCTCTGAAAGAGCAGCAAGTGCTCTAACAGTCAACCATATCCCCAGTCCCTGGTTTTGTTAGTTAGTTGGTTTCTGAGCCTGGGCTATATCCCCAAACACAGGTCCTCCCACTTCAGCCTCTCAAGTGCTGGTACTATGAATTTCCAAACCAGAGGCTCTTGAGTTACCTTTTAGACACATGTATACGTGTTAATTTCTAAACATGTAGGAATTTTTCTCTCAAAACAGCCCTCCTGTTGTTATAATCAGAGAATACAATTTATATGACTTCCATTATTTTGAATTGGCTGACATTTGTCTTTCAGTCTAGAATGTGTTCTATTTTGGTGAATGTGTGCTCTTAAAAAAGGAAAACACGGGTTTTTATTAGGTGGAGTATTATTAGATACTGTATTCTATAAGTTATCAACTAGGCCAAACTGACTGACAGAATTTTTTAATTTATTTATATTGTTTTTTTAGCCTCCAACTTGCTGTTGTAGCTGAGGATGACCTTGGGCTTCTGATCCTCTTGCCTGTACTTCGTAAGTGCTGGGATTACAGGCATACACCACCATGCCTGGCCTAGTACTCAAGTCTTCTGTATCCTTGTTGATTTCCTATCTACTGGTTTTATTGATCACTAGGAAAGGAGGGTTGAGAGGGCTGGAGAGATGGTTCAGAGGTTCACAGTACTGGCTGCTCTTGCAGAGTACCTGGGTTCAAGTCCCAGCACCCATTTGGTGATTAACAACCATCCATAACTCCAGTTCCATGGGATCCAATGCCCTTTTTGGACCTCCTCAGGCACTGCATGACATGAGTGTACTTACATATATGCAGGCAATACACTCAGACACATAAAATAAAAAAAAAAAAAGTAAAATAAAGGAGGATTGAGGGCCAGGAGGGGTGGCACATGCCTTTAGTCCCAGCATTTGAGAGGCAAAAGAAGGCAGATCTCTGTAGGATTGAGGCTAGCCTGGTCTACATAGCGAGTTCTGGGCCAGCTGGGGCTACAGAACAACCATGTCTCAAAAAGACCAAAAAAAATAAAAGAA
>NW_008333794.1:436069-446232 GCF_000622305.1 Nannospalax galili
GAAGGGAGGGAGGGAGGGAGGGAGGGAATGAAGGAAAGGGGAAAAGAAAGGGGAAGGGGAAGGGAAGGTTGAGGTCCCCAAATCTAACCATATATTTACTTACCATTCTGAATCTGAGCCACTTTCTTTGAAATCTCTCCAATGATCTGTGAAAAAAAATAAAGGTACATTTTCATGACTTTTAAATATGTCTAAAAGCACAGGAAAACCATACTTCAAAACTAATAAAAACACTACTGAGTGTAATGGTGCATACCTCTAGTACCACCACTAGTCCCCAAATCTAACCATATATTTACTTACCATTCTGAATCTGAGCCACTTTCTTTGAAATCTCTCCAATGATCTGTGAAAAAAAATAAAGGTACATTTTCATGACTTTTAAATATGTCTAAAAGCACAGGAAAACCATACTTCAAAACTAATAAAAACACTACTGAGTGTAATGGTGCATACCTCTAGTACCACCACTAGGAAAGCAGAGGCAGGCAGATCTCTGTGAGTTCCAGGCCAGCCAAGGCTACATAGTGAGACCTTGTCTCAAAAACAAAAACATAAAACAAAGCTCTTAGAATTATAGCTTAAGAGTCAATGAGAAGCCAGACACAGTGGCACAGTCTTTAATCCCAGCAGTTGGAAGGCATGCAGGATCCTTGTCAGATGGAGGCCAGCCTGATCTACGCAGAGTTCCAGACCAGTCTCAAAAAAAAAAAAAAAAAAAAAAAAAAAAAAAAAAAAAACCCTAGAGGGAGGGCTAAAAGGTCAAGAGAACTGGCTACTTTTGAAGAGGGCCTGGGTTTGATTCCCAGCACCCACATGGCTGCTAACAACCATCTGTAACTCCAGGTCCAGGGGATCCAACACCTTCTTCTGACCTCCTTGGGCACTGCACAACACGGGTGCACTTACATACATGCAGGCAATACATTCATACACATAAAACAAAATAAAGTTTAAAACACACAAACAATAAACCAGTCATTGAAATAAAAAGAAGCAGAGATTTGCTACCTATATTGAGATCAGATTTACCAGAACGAACCTGTCGTCTCCATTTCTCAGCTTTGGGCAACTCGGTACATTCCGAAGCAAGGAAGGGTCTTCGTTCCTAAGGAGAAACAGAGTAGCACATGTTGCCAATAGGCTCGTTATACACTTAAGTAACACAACTGAGTAACATAACAGCTGAGTCAGACCTGAAACCTAAACTGTCTAATGGTCTAAACATACCTGAAGTTACAGCTCCAGAGGACACTCATCAAGGCCTAAGTCCCACTCTACAACCCTCCTTATGAAACAACTATACAAACACAAATATGTAATGAATTATGGGTAGTGCAGTAAATACTGCAGACACCTAAATGCTCAATTATGCAAAGAGGACTAAAAAACTAAGTTATACCTATTTCATGGCATATTTACACTACCTCAAGAAATTATGGCTATGTTTAAAATAAACATATAAACATAGATATGCATGTATATACACACGTATATGAAATTTTTTCTAAACAAAGAAAAATATCCAGAAGTTGATATATAGTACACCTAAGTTGGTTATGTCTCCATAAATTGAGATTATTTACAGGTTTCAGCATAACACCTGTCCCCGACATCACATGCCACCTTCTTTTACTCATTATTAGAGCCGGGATAATAAGGGAACCAATTCATCACCAGATAAAAAAATGGAAAAAGCCGGACACCTTTAATCCCAGCACTTGGGAGGCAGAGGCAGGGGGATCTTTGTGAGTTCGAGGCCAGCCTGGTCTACATAGTGAGTTCCAGGACAGCTGGGGCTACAGGGAGGTCCTGTCTCAAAAACACAAAAAAAAAAAAAAAAAAAAAAAAGGAAAAAGCAGCAGCCAGATAACCACACTGCCCCAGCAGCAAGGAGGGCTACTACCAGGTCACCTGCACAAACTCTTCAGCAAATACAGACAGAAGATATGGTTTGAAGCCTATCCAATGAAGTCTACTGCATCTGCTCTTGATAATTTACAGAGAATGAGAGTCCACTAACCTTCACTTTTCCCTCTTCTAGTTGAGCTTGGCGAAATCTTGCAAGGGCTGTCCTACCAGGAATAGAGAAGACTCGGTTAGATCCTATTCACAGATTTACCACCCAAGTTACTGGTCAGGGTAGATCAAGTTCATGATCACATTTAATGTTATTCACGTAACAACAATGAAGAAACCACAGTGGAAAAGAATTTCCATGTTCCAAGGGGGTAGGCCTTTAAGGGGTGCTCCTGAACACCCAAGTATCTATTTTATTTATACTGCATATAAAGACTGTGGGAAATTGTATTTCTCAGGCCATGATAAACAACATATAGAGATGCTAAAAGATACTCTTGCTACAATCCCAATACCATCCACAGGTTAAAAAACTGTTCATCTGAGGCCAGGCGTGGTGGCGCATGCCTTTTATCCCAACACTTGGGAGGCAAAAAGACAAAAAGAAAAAAAAAAAAATGTTCATCCAGTATAAAGCCTGGAAGCGATCAGAAAACACTAATGAGGAAAAACAAATATATGTAAAGATGGAAATGCTATTTTAACACATGGAAAGAAGAAACTGTTTCTCAAAAGACTCCTACCAAAAAGACCATACACAAGTTCTTGATAACAATTTATAAAATTTTCAGCACCAAATAAGATGATACTTACATGGCCTTTTCTGCATTTCGGGCCTAGGAAAGAAACAAGAGAAGAAAAATGTTCAAGTTTAGAGTACTTCCCCTCCCATCCCCCAGGGTGAGTGAAAATGGTGATACATGCTTTTGGGGGGGGGGTGTTTGAGACAAGGTCTTCCTGTAGCCACAGCTGGCCAGGAACTTACTATGTAGACCAGGCTGGCCTCATTCTCACAGAGATCTGCCTGCCTCTGCCTCCCGAGTCCTGGATTAAAGGCCTGCACCACCATGCCCTGGCCCATACACGTCTATATATTTTTTTAATTTTTACTTTCATTTATGTGTATGAATATATGCCAAATGCACAGTGTCTGTGGAGACCAGAAGAGGGTACTGGAATCCCCCAAAACAGGAGTTACAGGCAACTGTGAGCCTCCTGATGTAGGTACTGGCAACTAAACCCAGGTTCTCTGCAAGAGCAGTAAGCACTCATAACTGATGAGTCCCTAGAATATCTTTTTTTTAGCAGTGACATCTATTATTTTTTAATTCTTTTACAGGGTCTCCCTGTAGCCCCAGCTATCCTGGAACTCACTATGTAGACCAGGATGGCCATGAACTCACAGAGATCCTCCTGCCTCTGCCTCCCAAGTGCTGGGATTAAAGGTGTTCTTTTTAAAAAGTAATTATTGGGACAGGGGTGGGGGAGAGCAACTAAGAGCAATGTCTGCTCTGGCAGAGGACCCGGGTTCAGTTCTCAGCATCCACATGGCTAATAATCATCCGTAACTCCAGTTCCAGGGGATTCCACTCCCTCTTCTTGCCTCCACAGGTTTTGCATGACATGGGTACATTTATAAACATACAGGCAAAACCCTCATACACATAAAAAATCATTTATTTTTGATAATTACATTCATGAATACACTGTACTGTGTTCATATTCACCATTAACCTCTCCTCTCCCTCTTCCACTCTTGCTGGGATAACAGACAGGCAACACCATGCTCCACTCTATCTTTTTTTAAATTACATTTATTTGCAATTTAAATGTATAGAAGGGCACATGTATGAAGGCCAGAGGACAACTTGAAGGAGTTGGATTTCTTCTTCCACCATATGTACCCCAAGAATCAGACTCAGACAGGAAGGTTTGGCAGCAAATGGTTTTACTGATTGAGTCCTCTCACCTGCCCCAGCTCCGCCTGTTAATGAACTTTATTAAAAAAATATTTTATTTATTTTTATTTTATGTGTATGAGTGTACTACCTGCACGTATAGGAGTGCACCTGTGTCGTGCAATGCCGCAGCAGCAGTCAGAAGAGGGCTTCTGATTCCCCTGGAGTTAAGGACGGTTCGTAGCCACCATGTGGGTGCTGGGAATCAAATCCGGGTCCTCTACAAGAGCAGTCAGTGCTCCTAACCACTGACCCATCTCTCCAGCCCCCATAAATAATTATTTTAAATTTTAAAATGTGATAATGGTTTTTCTTCTGCTTGGTATTGTGAAGCACCCCAGGCTGTCAAGAAGACCTGAATACTTGAATCAATTTCCATATTTTCCATATATACATATTTACACAGCTATCTATATACTTACACCTATTCCATAAACATACCCTTAGTGTGTAAATATGTAGTAAAATAGGCTGTTTTTGTGGGTAAGGCGATGCAGATCTCAACCTTGCAGTACTGACCTCGGGGATAAAAACAAACCTCGGTGGTGTAAAGGCTGCTTCACATACTCTCAGGGGAGACTTTCCTTTGAAAATAGTACAGTAACCTAGGCCCTTGTGCCAACACTACAGGTGCAGTCTCAAAGCTAGACATTAAGTGCTTCTTCAGCCAATGACCGAGGATCACAACCTCGCACACGTCGGCCCACACTACACATTCACTGGGGTGCCGGCACGCCTCCCTCCCGCAGCCCACGCGCAACGTGCCAGACTCTGGCGTCGACATCAGGGATACAAAGTTCAAAGACTGCGCTTGTGCAAATGGAGTGTTCACACGAGTCAAATTATGCCAGAAACGGAGGGATGGCCGCTCGGGTCCGGCCACCCCGTGCTCAGTCCCTATGGCGTGCTGCACTGGAGCTGAAAATGCAATTCAGCTCGCGGACTGCTTTCTCTTCCAACTTCTAACCAGGGCCTCAAGCCACCCACTCGCCCGCTCCTCGCCCCACCCGACTCACCATGGTGCCGGCGAGGGCGCCGCCCGGGGCAGCCCAGCCCGCTTCACCGCCGGGGACAAGGCGGACCCTCTCGGGAACCGAAAACCCTAATCGCCGACGGGCTGGCCTTCTTGTCGGAAGAATATATGGAAGGACCGGAAGTTAGGTACCGGAAGCGAATGTGGGAAATGGGCAATGCGTCATCGCGCGCGTACGTGAAGTTGAAGCTCGGTTGCCCGGGGTGTGCCGGGTGGCTGGCTTGATCCGGCGAGAAACCCCCTTCCTGGTGTTCAGAGCCGCCGCTGGAGCACGGTATCTGTGTGCGTCGTCGTCGTCGCTTGTCCCACTCGACACCTCCTCGAACGCGCGAGTGCTCACAGCCACTCTGGGCGCTGGAGGGAGTATCGCGGCCCGCTTTGACCAGGTTCCCAACCGGACCGCACTGATGGACCCCGGGGACGCCGGCTGGGTTCTGGCACGGGGATCCGATGCTATCTTCTGACCTCTGCGGGCATTGCACGATACCGTGCAGATATACAGGCAATACACTCATACACATAAAATAAAAAGTTAAAAAAATATAAAAAAAGCCGGGCGTGGTAGCGCAAGCCTTTAGTCCCAGCAGTTGGGAGGCAGAGGCAGGCAGATCTCTTGAGATAGAGGCCAGCCTAGTCTACATACCTAGTTCGAGGCCAGCTAGAGCTAGAGCCCCTGTCCCCTCAAAAGGAAAACCACACAAACAGAAATTATATTTACATAATCTTGCATGGAAGACCTATACAAAATGTTTACCTAAGTGGAATTATCCATAAATTACCCAGAAATATCTTCCAATATTGAGCATCCAAATTTAACCAATTCTTAACCATAAAAGGTCCCCAAAGAGCTTCCGTGATCATATATGGCTGACTCTAATGGTAGGTTATCAAACATCAAGTACTCAGAAACACCCCAAGTCAATGTGCCTCATCCATAAATCTCTGCTGCCTGAGCCAGTTCATGTAAATGGAGTAGAGTGAAGGAAAGAGGTATGTTACAATTTAACAGATAAACATCAGCTCCCTTAGTTTTTGAAACAGCTTACTACCAAAAAGTTTACTAAGTGATTACAAGCAACAGATTTGTAGTAGGACTAAAAGTGGATAGGTGTGGAACGGTTATTTTAGCAGAGCAATCACTAAAACATTTTTTAAAATATGAAAAAAACTGAAACCACAATAAATAAGAGAATTAGCACTAGAGTTGCTCTGACATTCCAGTTCCAAGAGGTGGACTAAGACCTGGAGTTCTCTAATCCAGTAGTTTTCACTCTGGTGACACTAGAACCATCTGGAAGTGTATAAAATACTGATGGCTCCAAACTTTTTCCTGAAATTTTTAAGCCAAATGCCTGTGGTTACAATTTCAGTAAGAGTAATATTAGCAACTTTCTGTAGAGTGATAGAATTTTTGCTTTGAGTTCATGCATGCAGGCATTTCCAGAACTTGTACTTAGCTTTATGCTGTGATTTGCAAACTAATCAACTGGAATACTTTTGATTACATACTTTCGCCTAATTCCATTTAGAATGTACTCAAAATGCTCTAGAAAACTCAAACTTGTAACTTTTGAGTTGGAACATCATGGAGATTTAGACCACCAAACTTCCCTGGCAATCATGTCTGTATGCAACTACCATAAGACTAGAAACACACTCTTGTGTAGTTCTTTCCTAGTTGAAAATATTCCCTCCTGGAGGGAGGCTCTTAAAACTCAGAAAGCTAAAGAAAACAAGGCTCAAAGCTCAGAATTACAAGCTTCTAGAGGCCTATAAGCTGAAAACAAGTGGGGGTGGGGTGGTGGGGGAGAAGTAGACTCTCCAGCCAAGCTACCTGCAGTTTGACAGGGAGTACAGTGGCTTTCATGAATTGTAACCCAGGCTTGTGGTGGGCTTTTCCAGTGATGCAGTGCCTCTGAGCCGCCCCAACTCCTGTAATAAACTCAATAACTTGCCACCCTAGACATTTCTTCGATGTGTCACTGGTACCCTACCTGGAGTAAAGATACATTTTCCACATCTCCCCAGGAATAATCATCCAACACATGTATTTAAACGTTCTGTGGCACACCAAGAACTCAAGGTTTTACCTCTAGTGCTCCAAGTAGCCACTGCAAACAGGCTGTTGTGGGTAATCTGTTTTCCAAGAATTACAGCAGAGTATCTTCCTTTTGAAGTGTTTTGAGATCATAAGAACTTTGGCCTTTTTGGAACATACTAATACATGTACCTTGGAGCCTGAGTCCCAAGTCTAATCAGGACATTGCATTGATTCAAATACACCTTATACACATAGCACAAGTTAATTTTATGCATCTCTACTACAACTGCATTTTGTGCAGTTTTCTACTCATGGCATTGCTGGCAACTCAATTTTTTAAAATATTTATTTTTATGTGTATGTGTGTATTGCCTGCATGCAGGTAAATGCACCCGTGTTGTGCAATGCCCGAGGACAGAAGAGGCTGTTGGATCCCCTGGGACTGGAGTAACCGACAGCCGCCATGTGGGTGCTGGGATTCGAACCCAGGTCTTCTGCAAGAACAGCCAGTGTTCTTGACCGCTGAGCCATCTCTCTAGCCCTTTTTTTTTTTTTTAAATAATTTATCACCTATGTGTCTGGTGCCCTCAGAGACCAGAAGAGGGCATTAAATACTCTGAAACTGAAGTTACAGGGAGTGGTGAGCCACCCAACACTGGTACTGGGAACCAGTTAAATTAGGTCCTCTGGAAGAAAAGCACGTGCTCTTAACCGCTGGGCCATCTCTCCAGCCCCCAGCACCCCAGTATAGGTTCTTGTTTTGACATTGGGTTTTCTTGTAGCCCCAGCTGGCCTAGAACTCACTATGTAGACCAGGCTGGCCTTGATCTGAGCTCCACCTACCTCTATGCCCCCAGGGCTGGAACTAAAGGCATGGACCACTAGGCCTGGCTTCCAAAACAAGTTTTTTTTTGTTTTTTTGGTTTTTTTTTTTCTTCTGTCTTTTTGAGACAGGGTCTCCCTGTAGCCCCAGCTGTCCTGGAACTATGTAGACCAGGCTGGCCTTGAACTCAGAGATCCGCCTGCCTCTGCCTCCCGAGTGCTGGGATTAAAGGCGTGCACCACCACGCCCAGCCCCCAAAACAGGTTTTTAAAGGTATTTATACACTAGAGAGAAAACTTTGTATTTTTTATTTTTATGAGCATTACCCTGCATGTATGTTAAGTGCACCTGTGTCATGCAATGCCCGAGGATGACAGAAGAGGGTTATCAGACCCCATGAACTGGAGTTAGGGATAGTTGTCAGCCACCATGTGTGTTGGGACTCTGCAAGAACAGCCAGCCAGTGCTCTTAAACCACTGAGCCAGCTCTCCAGCCCAAAGAAATTAACTTTAAAAATGTCCTGGTAAACTTGGTGTAGTGTGTGCACCTTTAATCCTAGCACTAAGGCTGAGGTAGGTGGATCTCTGTGAGTTCAAGACCAGCCTGGTCTATTTAGCAAGTTCAAAGCCAGTCAGAGATACTCAGACCCTGTCTCAAAAAAGCAAAACAATTTTAAAGTCATAGTGAGAACACCCAGATCAGTCATTTTCTAAAACTGTTCTACAGAAAAAAAATGTGGGCTGTTATATCACAGAAAAATAAGTGTAGGGGGTGGAGAGGTGGTCAGCGGTTAGTGCTTGCTCTGTAATCCTAAGAACAGGAGCTGAGTGTCTCCAAAAATGCCTGCAATTCCAATTTTGTGGTGGAGGAGAGAGATGAGGGTCACGTGACGGAGGCTTACTGGCTTCCAACCTAACCAAGACATGAGCTTCGTTCAGGAAGAGACTGCTTCAAAAAGGAATAGGTGTAATGATGGACACCCAACATTCTCTTCTGGCTTTGCACACATGCAGACATGCACACAGAAAAAAGAAAAAAAATTAGTTTTTATGTGTATGTGTATTGCCGGCATGTATGTGAGTGCACCCATGTCATGCTTTGCCTTGGAGGTCTGAAGAGGGCTTCGGATTCCCCCGGAACTGGAGTTAAGGATGGTTCATAGCCCGCCATATGGGTGCTGGGAATCCAGCCCAGGTCCCCTGCAAAAGCAGTCAGTGCTCTTAACTGCTGAGCCATCTCTCCGGCCCCAGAAAAAAAATTTTTTTACGAGTAATTTTCTCTGCAGTTGTATTTGACAACTGGGACTTAGTACTTTCTACCTCCTGCTAAGTGGACCATATCACCTTCCAAAGATGTCTCACACTGTGCCAAGGCTAGAAAAATCAAGCGTCCAATCTCCTGGCCCTAGAACTGCTAGATGCAGTTCCTTAGGACGTGATCTATAAACACATTAAAGAAAATACTAGAATTACAGCTAGATTCTTCCAAAGCAAAATCTTCCTAGACACTATCTAGAAACAACTAGTTTGATTGTTCATGTCATTTCAGTATGATCCTACCCTAACATGTCAGCTCAAGGGCCTGTGCTTTTTTTTTTTTTTTCTTTCAAATTAAACCAACCCAGGCCTGGTGGCACATGCCTTTAAGCCCAGGCAGAGGCAGCCTGATCTACAGTGTTCCAGGCCAGCTGGGGCTAGAGGGAGACCCTGTCTCAAAAAAACAGAAACTGTTGGAGAGCTCAGCGGGTAAGAGCACTGATTGCTCTTGCTGAGAACCCGAGTTCAGATCCCAGAACCCACAAGGGGGCTAACAACCATCCCTAGCTCCAATGGATCTGATGTACTCTTCTGACCTCCTCGGAGGTCACATGACACAGGTGCAAATACATGCAATACTTTTTTTTTTTAAGTCAGGCGTGGTGGCGCATGCCTTTAATTCCAGCACAAGGCGGAGGCAGGCAGATCTTTTTGAATTCGAGGCCAACCTGGTCTACATAGTGAGTTCCAGGCCAGCTGGGGCTGCAGGAAGACCCTGTCTCAAATAAGAACCAAAGAAAAAACAAAGTCCTTATCAGTGTCTGCAAAAGTCTACAAAACCAAAATCTGCATGCCTCAATTGTGTAAATTTACAAATTCAACCTGGTATTTGTGAGACAATAAATAAAAGGGGAGGGAAGCACTTGCTACATGCATGGCACACATACAATATAATAAACAGCATTAAAAATTTTAAAAAGGATACTAGCTTGGTGTGGTGGCACACGCTTTTAGTCCCAGCACTCAAGAGGCAGGGGCAGATCTCTATGAGATTGAGGCCAGTTGGTCTCCATAGTGAGTACAGGTCAGCTGGAGCTAATAAAAAAAAAAAAAGACACACACACACACAGGCTACTAGGAACCAAGGGGCAGCAGAGTAACAGAGAAATGCAATTAGCCAGGTGTCATCAT
>NW_008333794.1:446285-468568 GCF_000622305.1 Nannospalax galili
GGGAAATGGAGACAGGACACAAGAGATAGAAGATTCAAGTTTGAGGCCAGCTAAGCATGGTGGCGAATGCCTTTAATCCTAGCACTTGGGAGGCAGAGGCAGAAGGATCCCTGTGAGTTGGATAGCCCGGCGGGCGGGGGGGGGGGACCCCAAAAAGAGAAATAAGTTCCAGGCTTCTTTTACTAACTCCCAGGGGCTGGAGAGATGGCCCAGTGGTTAAGTGCAGTGGCTGTTCTTGCAGAGGATCTGAGTTCAATTCCCAGCACCCACATGGTGGCTAACCATTGGTAACTCCAGTTCCAGAGGATCTGCACTCTTCTGACTTCCGTGGCCATTGTACGACACTAGTTCACTTACACACATGAAAGCAATACATTCATACACATAAAAATAACAAAAAATTGCTAACTCCCAAGGCCAGTGATATGGATCCGGTGGTGCTTGCCAGCTAAGTCTGATGACCCAAGTCCAATATCCAAAGCCCATGTAAAGGTGGAAGGAGAGCATGTGCTCAGTTTTTAGAAATTTTAGTTTCCGACTCCCACATCTCACAATACCATTCATACATGTTATTCAACTGTTGCTTATTTTTTTTAAGCCACCTTAAAGCCAATTTTCCCAACAAAGTCTTCATCCCTACATGAACTCCTACAAGTTAGCTTCATTTCCCTGAAAAATACATGCTCATGCTGCATTTGCTCCAGTAATCTGTATCTTAAAAGGAACACTTGTGGTCTGGTGTGATTTGTTTATGAAAGGTGTCAAAACAGAAGGGCTGGGGATGCACTTGGCAGAGTGCTTAGCCTAGTATGCACAAGGCCATGGGTTAGATCCCCAGCACCAGATAAACTAGGGATGGCAATACAAGGCTACAGTCCCAGCCTGTGACACCATAACATCAGAGGTGGAGAGAGATCAGATCAGAAACTCCAGGTCATTGTACATGAGATCCTCTCAAAGGGGGAAACGGAACAGTTAAAAAGAATGGTTGTGTAAAACCACATCCATTCTGAACACACAAAAAAATATTCAATGTGGCTGACCTCAGAAGCCAGCATATCTTGTATTAAAATTTTAGACTTACCTATAGGAAACCAGAAAATTTGAGGAAACCAGCACCCAAAATTCACATTGAATTGCACTCAAAATTTAACTTTGTTGGGGCTGGAGAGATAGCTACAGTTAAGAGCACTGGCTGGCTCATTCATAGGACCTAGGTTCAGACCCCCAAACCCACATGGAGGCTAACAGCCATTTGTTAACTCCAGTTCTAATATATCACCCTCTTCTGGCCACCACAGATTACATGACACAGGCGAACTTACTTGCAGATGAATACTCGTACATTAAAAAAAAAAAAAAAAGCCAATGTGTGCATATGTTGCCAGCCCATGCAGAGGTCCAATGGCAACTTGTGGGAAGTTGGCTCTCCCACCGTTGTGTTCAGGTTACCCAGGCTTGTTGGTAGGTGCCATAACCTGCTAGGCAATTTTGCCAGCCCTCAACTGAACAGTGACATCCGAAAACAGATCATTCCTTAACCTTATGCTGCTTCCTACTTATATAAAATTTACTAAGATATTGAATGTGCGTAGTTAACATTTTAGACATACCATGTGCACAGTAAAAATACCACAAGATTCTTCTAAGATGTAAAACTAAGAAAATGAGAATGTCATTGCTGTTCTATTTAATATTGCTGGAATGGGGACTGCACAGCTAAACTATTCCCACACTGCCATCAATGTGACCAACCATCACAAGCTGCCCAGAGTTCTACAATAGGAAATACAATGTGAAGAATCATGTCAGTGTGAAGGGGACCATGAAGTAAAATTTTCTAGAAGATACGGATAGAAACAAGGTAGGAAAAAAAGCTTTGGGTTAATCCTAAACTCTGCACATCCTGCAAGTAAGCTAAGTTTATAGATAATTTATAAAGTGAAATCATTAAATCAGATTAATTCCTTTTGAGACAGGGTATCCCTGTAGCCCCAGATGGCATGGAACTCACTATGTAGACCAATCTGGCCTCAATCTCAGATCTGCCTGCCTCTAAATCAGATTAATTCCTAAAATCTGTCAATCACATGCAATCCTAGAAAAGGGGAAGAAAAAAGGAATCAAGTATTTCAGATTGTGAGACCAAAGAAAAGTATTAAATGTTGAAAGTACTGGAATTGTTCAGAATGAACACAGAAATAAAGGGCAGATTTTCCTTTAAAAAATTTTTGTGTTATCAATGTGTTGCCTTGTATATATGAAAGTATCAGATCCCATGGAACTGGAGTTCTGGACAGTTGTTAGCCACCATGTGAGTTTGTCGTGCAATGCCAGAGGTCAGAAGAGGGCTTTGGATTCCCTTGGAACTGAGTTAAAGACGGTTCATAGCTGCCATGTGTGTGCTGGGAACTCAAACCCAGGTCTTCTGCAAAAGCAGTCAGTGCTCTTAACCACTGAGCCACCTCTCCAGCCCCAACAAGCAAGTATTCTCAACTGCTGCACCATCTCTCCAGCCCCAAGAATTTGTTACTATTGTGTATCCAAGATATTTGGGTTCATATGCCAGAGCATGCATGTGGAGGTCAAAGGGCAACTCAAAAGAGTAAGTCCTCTCCTCCCCCCTTTATGTGGTTTCCAGGAGTCAACTCAGGTCACCAGGTTGATGCAGCAAGTGCTTTTACTGAGCCATCTAACAGGCCCACAAAGAATGTTTTTTGTATGATTTTACTAGAGTGTTTTACCTGCATGTAATTTCAAGTGTACCACATATGTGCCTGGTGCCAGCAGAGGTCAGAGAGGGCATCAAAACCCTGGAATTAAGTAAGGACAGGTGTTAGCCACCATGTAGGTGCTGGGAACCAAACCCTGGTCCTCTGCAAGAGCAGTGGGCTCTTAACTGCTGACCCATCTCTCTATCCCAGAGAATTACAGTTCTCCATACCTTTGTGTTTTTCCTTTAGATTACTAAGTACAAAAAGAAAAGTCCAAACTGTCATCTTTTAGTCCTCCACATTCCCCTCTTTAATATGGTATTTTATTCTATATACATTGGTGAAAATTTAAAACAAACAAAAAGAACTTTAGTCAAACTCCCCTTCCTCCTCCAGCTTTATTGGAATAGTTTAAAATTACATTTTCTATTTTCTAGGACTTCAGTTGCTTTTTCCATCTGACTTAAAAACTGATTACAGCAAATGAAACACAGTTGTCTAAGTGATATAGTATACAAAAATAACATCTTGATTTCTGTGAAAATGCATTTCTCTGCAATTCCTGAATAGCTCCAAATTATGCTGAGCATTGATGTTTACTCTGGGATTTAGATTTTTGTCTTTGAAAAAAATGTGTTCTACACCTTTGCCATCGCCATCTGTATTCCCAGCATCAACATTACGAAGACGCTGTTCCTGTTTAGGCTTTTATCCAGATTTCCCTGGCACAGCCATTAACACGTTTGTCTTTTCATTTTGTTTACTCCCACTCAAATGTATGTTCTGAGGGCCTGATACAGATGTTACTTGATGTTATTTAATAGCTACTGAGGTCAGACAATCCAAGGCCATCATTATGCTAAAAATTAAAGTTATTTATGGAAGCGAAGACACTTCCAGAATTGGTTTTACCTCCTACATGGGAACACACTCATGAAACCCAGAAGGGCTTACTGGTCTGACTCGTCTCTTCCCATTCATTACTCCCTATTCACCAGTGGCACGGAAAGGGGGTTCTTTAACAAAGCATTATACATAACACCTCTACCAAACTAAACATAAACTTTTTTTTTTGTAGTTAAATGCAGAAATTCGGTTTTTTTCCACCCCTTTCCTCCTTTTACACTGCAAGTAAAGCTCACTGGCCTGGGAACAGCCTCTATCTGCCAACCTTTGGCCAGTGAAGAGGATTCAGAGAAAATAATACAACCATCAATCAGAAAAAGGAGGGGCGACAAAGGAAAATAATTAGGCTGTAGCCTCAATTGTGCATTCCCGTGCAAGATGCCCTGACTCGCCACAGCGGTAACAGTTGACTTCACTTGTCTTGCTGCAATTGATGGCTACATGACCAGTTTCACCACACCTAAAAAAAGAAATTAAATTGTTTTCACAACAGACAATATAGAGCAAAAAGCAATGAATATAAAGAAATTTTTCTTTAAGACTATAACAGTGACATAATACACTGTACTCAATAAACTACTTTTAGAGACAGGGTCTCTTTGTATATAGGTCAAGGCTGGCTTCAAACTCAACCCTCTAGCCTCGTCTTTTGTGCTGGGACTACACCATCATACCCAGCTAAAAGATTAGGTAACAGCTGTTCAAATTCCCAATTAGTCAACATCAAACCCAAAATATTAGTCATGTTCTATCATGCAAATTAATCCCTAAGCCTTCATTTTTATGTACTCGCTAATGCTTAACAAACTATACTTTAAGATTTTATTTATTAACTCATGTAAGGGAGTGCAGGCCATGTGTACCACAGACCATCTGTGGAGGTCAGTACACACAGTCAAGAATTGGTTACCTCCTTCCACCTTGGGATCCAGGGATCAAACTCAAATCAGATTATCTCAACATCAGCTTTTATCTACTGAGCCAGCTCACTAGCCCAAAGTGTCCATTTTTTATTTATTTATTTTTACTTTATGAGTGTTTTGCCTACATGTATATGAGTGCACCTGTGTCACATAATGCCTGAGGCCAGAAGAGGACATCAGATGCCCTGGAACTGAAGTTACAGACAGTTGTTAGCTGTCATGTGTATGCTGGGAACCAAACTATCCAGATGCTCTAAACTCTAGCTACCATGGTAGTACAGACCAACAGTTTTCTCTGGCTAGACAACTTTCACTAAGTACACTTCCCATCTGTAGGCAACTCCACAGGACTCCTCAATGAGTTTTCTCCAGCAGCAACTGAACTTACCTATAGCACTTCACTTTGGTGCAGTCTTTTTGAATATGTCCAAACTCTCCACAAGAATAGCACTTCTGCTCATCCGCATGGTCACAGTCACGAGCCAGGTGACCTGGCTTGCCACAGTTGTAGCAGCATTGCTCTCTCTCCCTCTTGGGCTCCTTGCAGTCCTTGGCAATGTGGCCACCTCTACCGCAGTTATAGCAGGCTTCAACAATAAGGAAAAGAAGCAGACCAAGACTATAAAACCTTTACAAAGCAGTGCTATGCTTCTAACCATATACTATAAACCCCCTAAAAGGGGGACTGGAGAGATGGCTCAGCAGTTAAGAACACTGGCTGTTCTTGCAGAAGACCGGGGTTTGAATCCCAGCACCCACATAGCAACTAGCAACTGTCTGTAACACCAGTTCCAGGGGATCCAACAGCCTCTTCTGACCTCCACGGGCACTGCACAACACGGGTGCATTTATCTACATGCAGGCAATACACTTATAGACTTAAAAATAATTATTTTTTAAAAAAAACCCTAAAAAGTAGAAAGCACCTTTGCAAAGTTGTGTGCAGCAGTACCTGTTCACTTCTCCAAGTTCTATAGGGGTATGAAGTGTTAAATACTTACCATCCTCCTGAAGATCACAATCCTTGGCAAGATGACCAGACTCACCACAGCGATAACAGATGTCTGGAAGAGATGAGGAAACAAACTGGAATCCTATTTTGAGCAAAAACAAAAAGAATTGGGCTAATCAGACCAGTCTTGATATTAATGAATACTAAAGTACTTCAAAATTTTATTCGACAAAAATACCTCTATCCGAGGTAAAACCACCTCTGCCACGGCTTCTCATTCCACGACCTCGACCGCCACCAGTAGGGCATTCCCTGGCCCAGTGGCCAGACCGTCCACACTTGAAGCACTCATTGCTGCTCATGGCTGCAGTTAGAGCTTTGAAATATTAAAAACAACACTTAACACTTGGAATTACTTTTGTACTGGCTAGAAAAACAAACACCAATCTAGTTACTTATATACCTACTATATTCAAAATGAAAAGTCCTTGGCCGGGTATGGTGGCGCATGCCTGTAGTCCCAGCACTTGAGAGGCAGAGGCAGGTGGATCTCTGTGAGTTCAAGGCCAGCCTAGTCTACATAGTGAGTGTTCCAGGACAGCTGGGGCCACAGGGAGACCGCTTCAAAAAGACAGAAAGACCAAAAAAAAAAAAAGTCCTAAAATATATTTTCTAAATTTCTGATCTTTGAAATTGTTAAGATGAGGCGTCTATGGCTTAATAAGTCCATGCACTGCATGCATGTAATGCCCAGAGGCCAGAAGAGACCCCTGAGTTATGAATGACAGCCACCATGTGTATGCTGGGACTCCAGACCCTAGTCCTCTGCAAGAGTCTACCCACCTCTGCTTACTAAGTGCTAGGATTAAAGGTGTACACCACCACACTGGGTCCTCTCTTTTTAAAGATTCTTTACTTATGTGTACGCATGACTAGAGACCAGACGAGGGCATCAGATCCCCTGGAACTGGAGTTACAGGTGGTTTTAAGCTGGTCAATGTGGGTACTGAGAATCAAACTCAGGTCCTCTAGAGGAGCAGTAAAGTGCTTCTAACAGCTGAGCCATTTCTACAGTCCCTATTTTACAAGGCAGGGTGATGTCTAGCCCAGGTAGGCCTTGAAGTCCTGATCTTCCTGCCTCCACTTCCCATATACTGAGATTGCTGTGCCTCACATACATTTTCATAGATACAAGTTTGTGCACCTATATTTTCATCAACTGGAAATAATTTACTGACTACAACAAACTGTAATCATCTTAGTACCTTATACATTACACTCATTAGCCTCAAGACTGGGTCTTTAAAATAAGTATGTTTAAGAAAGAAAATAGCAAGATACAAGAAAATTTGTGACACAATGACATACACCTATTCCAAGCATTGGGGAGGATGAGGCAGGAAGACTGCAAGGTTGAGGAAAGCCTGAAAGTTTCAGGCCAGCAGTATTTCTCCTTTAATGAAGAAAACAGTCCTTTTACCACTGTCTTATAACAAGTCTGCAATTAAACTATTTAACAAACCAGGCAGACACCTCTCCGGGGTAAATCCAGATTTGTATATTGTTTGCTTTGCCATCAACCATTTCTTTTTTGGGGAGGCAGGGAGGATGAAGAGGAGAGGGTCTCCCTGTAGCCCCAGCTACTCTGGAACTATGTAGACCTTGCTGGCCTTGATCTCACAGAGATCTGCCTACTTCTACCTGAGATTAAAGGTGTGTAGCTGGGCTGATCTAAGGTTCAATCTTCCTGTCTCAGTCTCATGCTCAGCTTCATTTACAGGAAGGAGGGGGTATTAAAAGGGTGAAGGCTACAAAAATTCATTCGTCAATATCCCAGACCATCAGTATAACACATGCTTTTTAGGTTTATCAGTCTTAATGTGCATGCCTTCTCCTTTTGTACAGACCACTCACTGTAAATCAGCTGGTCTATAGTTTCACTGGTACCTATGCTAGACTTATCTCTACCTTCAACCTGACATTCACCATATGTACAACCACATTTAGTAAAAAGATCTTTATAGAGATTGACTTTCAGGAACACTTAAGACATGACTGAGAATTATGTGTTCACAATTCTGCCTGTGACTAATGGCTAAATTTTTTCTGCACAGTCCTTTCCCACTTGTCACATCCTTTCCCAACTTCTAGAACTCAAATACCAACCTGTTTAAAAAAAAAAAAAAAAAATCTGAAGGCAGGAGTGGTGGGCAAGCTTTAATCCCAGCAATCGGGAGGCAGAGTGCAGGTAGATCTATAGGAGTTCAAAGCCAGCCTGGTCTACCTAGCGAGTTCTGGCCAGCTGGGGCTACAGGGAGATCTTTTCTCAAAAAGACCAAAAACAAACAAACAAACAAACAAAAAAATCTGAGCACATCTCCCCACCTGGAACTCTATTACTCCGGGCACTTTGTAAATATCTACCTAATCATATCACCACATTGCTTTTATCATATTCCTGGAGGGCAAAAATGAAGTAATTCACCTTTGAATCACTATAACACCCCATAGTTATCCTTTTATTAGCAATTATGTAATTTTACATTTCAGGTTGGGGGGGTAGTCATTTTTGCTGAGTGAACTATGTATCTTATACAAATCCAATCCGATCTAACAAAGTACTGATAATAAAGCATCTAAATGCTTGCTATCACTCCTAAGAGTCACTTCACTAATTTGAAATGGCAATGTTTTCAGTTATGGGCTCATAAGGATAAAGTCACTCTGAAACTCTCAGCTTTCTGAAATCATAGGTAGGATTCTGCACAAATCCTTTTTTGGAGCCAAGGTTTTCAGCTTCTGTTAGGATTAAAGCCCAACACTCCATAGGGACATTCCCAATTTAAACAATATAACAGGTAACAAAAGCAACTTTTTTCATTTGTCTTTTTGAGACAAGTTTGCTATGGAGCCCAGGCTGGCATCAAACTCATAATCCTCCTACTAAGTGCTGAAATTACAGGTGTGCATGCCACTAATCTGATAAAAACTTATACTTTTGCCACTGCTTTTAGAGCCGGCAAAAATTGATCAACTGGTAATGGTACTTGCCACCAAGCCTAACGACCTAAGTTCAATCCCAGGGACCCACATGGCAGGAGAGAACCAACTCTTTTCAAGGTGTCCTCTGACCTCCACACAACATAACAATCCCCAACAAATTAATTTTTTAAAAAAATTTAAACCTACTTTTCATGTTCTTTTCGAGATCCAGGTCTACAAAAAAAGCTACTAGTACAGAAAGCAAAACAAGAAAGCTCTGGGTGGAAAGACTATTACCTAACAATTCAAGGGTGATTGAGACATTTCCACCAGGCATATGTAAAATGAGCCAGCAGCCAGGCCTCAATCTTTAACTTGTCATCTAGGCTCTTTCTAATAATCTAAGAACTAGACTTCTGTCAATTTACTATTATATGAAGTGTCACACAACATATATGCTAAAATAGAATACTAGCTAGGGCTGTAGTTCAGTTATATAGCACTTGCCTAGCATGTTTGAGGCCCTGGGTTCCATCTTCAGCACACCAGAATTTTTTTTAAAGAGCAGAATACTTCTAGGCATACTGGTGCATGCCTATAATCCTAGTACTTAGAAGGCTGAGTCAGGATGATCTTGGAATTTTTAGGCCAGCCAGGGCTGTTCTATGTTCAACAAAATGAAAAGGGCTGCTCTATGTTCAACAAAATGAAACAAAAAAACCCAGAACATTTCCTTTTACTGCTGTCAGGTAATAAGAGAACCGTTCTCGTCCTATGGGTAAAATTCAGATATTAACTACACTACACAGATGGGTCCTGGCAGAGTAAAAATACGCTGTGAACAGAGATAGATAAGCCTGGGTTAACGAGCTAACCCAGCTAAACCACTTTAACTCAAAGACATATGGTTAGCTGGGTGTGGCAGCACATGGTTTTAATCCCTGCACTGAGGGAGAATCTCAAATTCAAAGGCAACACGGGCTACTCCAGCCTAAGCAAGCCACCAAAGACATGGCTGTTCTGTCTCATTTATAAAAGGGAGGTGATAAAACTCATCTGCAATCAGAATGAATACAAGATACCTTGTGCTTTATAGCTTCGCAGTTTAAACACCTGCAAAGATTAATGACCTCTGTGTATTCTTTTCTAAATATTTTCCAATTAAGTTAGAATGGTTACAGATAAACTGGAATTCAGTGAAAGACAGCTTATTGTGGTGCTAACTGCACATAGCACTTCCTACCTTGAAACTGACTTCCCAAATGTTAAGGACTAGGTTTACCACAAAAAAAGGCAGGGGGAAGGTATTTCCACTATATCTAGAATTATACAAAATAAAGCCAGGTGTAGTAGAGCCTATAATACCACAGCACCTGGGAGACAGAGGATCAGTTCAAGGCTAGCCCTGGCTATGTGAACCCTGTCTCACTTATACAAAGGGTTTTATATTATGGCTGTCATACATACCATTATACTTTACTTTTTGCTCTTATTACCCCTTTCACTGCCCCCGACCCCATTCCTAAAGTATCTATTTCTAAGCCTTTTTTTTTTCCTTTTTGAGACAGGACCCATGTAGTTCTCTGGTTGGCCTCAAACTATGTAGAGCAAAGGCAAGCACTGCCATATCCAACTCTATTTTTACTTTTTTCAGTTACATGGGTAGGGCACAGCATGTCACACACACCCTCACACACTAAGGTTTTTTTTTCATTTTGTGGAGTTTTTGTCTTTATGAGATAGGGTCTCCCCATAGCCCTGGCTGGCCTGGAACTTACGTAGACCAGACTGGCCTTGAATTCAGAGATCCCTCTGTCTCCCAAGTGCTGGGATTAAAGGCTTTTTTAAAAGTGTATGCCACCACACAGGTTTGTTTTTTTTTTTTTTTAAATTAAGCTGGGCTTTAATCTCAGCACTATCATAAAGAGACTGTCTCAAATAAAGGTAGAAAAGCTGATTAATTTCAGTGCAGAAAACACTCCTAAGAAAAATTAAAACTATAACAGGTAAGAATCTATAGTCATATTTTTATTTATTTACAATAATCCTTTACAGAACTTTCCTGATTTTTAAGCCCCCAAATCACTTCTACCTTAACCCTCTTTGAGGTGGAACTCAGGTATGAACACACAAACACTAAATTTAATTTCACTAACACCCTCTTTAGAAGACAACTCCTGAATACCTAGCACTATTCCTTCCTTTTATATATTCCTTCCCTCCCTCTCTCCCTCCCACCCACCATTTTTTGGAGACAAGATCTCATTGTGTAGCCCTGACTGGCCTGGAACTCAAGAGATGTCTGCCTCTGCCTCCTGAGTTAAGAAAGTAAAGGCATGCTCTAGCCCATTCAGCTCCCACCACCACCAACCACCCTTTAATACACAGTTCATTCTATAGACCAGGCTAGCCTCAAACTCATGGCAGTCCTGCCCAGGCTCCCAACTGTTGGGATTACAGGCAGTCACCACACCAAGCTTGTATTCCTAATAAATAAAATCTTCCTATTTACAACCTAAATTTCAGTGGCCACCAAGTTCACTTTTATTATTTCCAACATGAAAATATAAAACAGTTCTGGGCTCTCAAACACATTCCACCCCTTACTGCAGCAGCATTCAAAACTGCCAGAATGAGAGTCCTATTTATTAAGTGAAACAGTACAGAAAACGCATTCTCCACATAGCAGGCCAGGATGCCTTGGGATTACTCTCCTGGCTCTCCGAGACTTACTGTCAGGAAGCTAGGAAGAGGAAAGGAGCCAATAGTTTTTTTGCTGTTTTTTTAAGCTAGCACTTCTGTAGGAAAAGCAAAGAAAAATCTGTGGTAAAATGTTTAGCTAATAAAGTAATTCCAATTATTAGTTCAGTAGTGATTCCTTCATTTAAGCACCAAGATTGTACCTTCTTTATACATCTGCCACTTATTTTTAATTAGGTTTTTAAAAGGTAAATCATTATAAAATTCATATTATCTTTATCACTTTGCCTATTCTAGATATTCAATTATTAAAATAAAGGTCTTTGGTTTTTCATTGATTTAGTTTAAAAACATTTTATAGACTGCACATCTGTTTGAAATAAATTACCTTTTGCTACCAATATGAAAAGGAATGTGGGTTGAAGAAAAGTTTTAAATTTTCTAATGTGAAGCATGTAGGTAAGTACAGATACTATACTATTAGATTTTGTTTAAAAACTCTTGCCAAGAGTTGTAATTTGGAAAAATATTAAATCCTTAAATCAGTCCTTGGGAATTCAACAAACTATTCCGTTTATATTTCAGAATACAAAGAGTTCCTTGTAGACAAGCATCAAGCTTAACAAGCTAAAAAACCTGTACCTAGGGCAGTGGGGGTTGCTCTTTTCTTTGATTAGCCTTAATTGGTGTAATTCTTTTAGCATTAAAAAAAGCTTTTCCAGAGGAAAATTAGATAAGAACTACGACTCCTATCTTTTTTTAAAACACTCAAAGCCTTGCACTCAATTTATACTGGGAGCAAATGGGTAGTAACAAAGTTGCTAATTTAAATCCAAGATTAATTAATTCATTGAGGCAACCCTCTGAAATTGGGTCAAACAGGAAATGGGGGTTCTGTCCTATACAATTTACTTTGGGGGCAAAATGGGGATATAATTTAATTCTACTTTAATACAAATTAAGTGTCTTGGCTTATCCTACTACTTCTGTGGATCCTTAGAACACCGCAAACACCTGCAATCACGGACGTTTGGGGTGCCATGTTTTCTGTTTCCTTTCTCCAAGACCCCCGCCCAAGACCAGATGTAGTCACTTCCTCTGAAAGTGCCCCGTGGCTGAAGCCATGTGCTTAACATGTGGCAACAAGCAGCTTTACCCACTATAAAACCAACATCCAAGCCCAAGAGGGGGCGAAGTAGACCGTTGTAAAACGAGTTTTCAAGCTAAGGAAAATCTAGATTGGGCTTAGCCGATTTTCCTTCCGAGTCCCGCTTATAATTTATATCCGTCTAATCGGAGAAATGGCCACGACTCCAACCGCTGCAGTGGCCTCAGAGGCCTTGACACACTGGTGCCCCCTGCCCCGACAATGGAGCACTGTGCCTCAATCTCCGTGACTCTGGAGCAGCAGGGCAGGGCACTCCATTTAGGAACACGTAGACGACCCGTCGGGGAAAATGGCAGGGGTACCGAAAACACATTCCTTAGACTCTCGACCTTCCCGCGGCGCGCGGGCCTTGTCACGGGCCGGTTCCCCAGGCCCCAAAGCCGCTGGCACATGGCCCGCAGGCCGCCACCCTACATTCGGCCTAGCGAACCAAGCCGCGGCCTTCCCCGCCGCACTCCTTGAGTTCCCGCCAAACCGACAGCGGGCCCCGCAACCCTCCGCGTCTCCGCCTCAAGGGCACCGGCCTCCTCCAACCCGTCTGCGGCCTGCGCGGCCTCGGCGCCGAGTGAGGCCCCCGCGCGCCCGCCCCGGCTCCCGCGCTCAGAACCTGCAGAGCGGCCCCCGGGCGCGGCGGGCCGGAAAGCGGGCTGAGGGGGTGGCGAGGCCGAGCCCGTTCCTGACGCAGCAGGACGCAGGCTGAGGTGCGGCCGCCATCGCGCCTCGCCGATCCTGTCCTCCGTCGGTCTCGGCCCGACCCGGCCCGCGTCCCCCTCTACCCAGTCCTGACCCTCAGTCCTCACCTTCGGCGTCTGAGCGGCCCGCAACGGCGGAGACTCGGACGCAGGCCCAGGAAGGCGGCTCGCAAGGAAGCGGCTGTTTATTTTCAGAGTCCTTGCCTGCGCCACACGCGGGTCTGCACACGGCACCACATACGCCGCTGCGCACGGCTCTCCTCCGCCTCGCCCACGCGGCCAATCACCGCGCGGAGCTACGCGGACCAATCAAAGCCACCCGCGGGGAGCGCGGCCTTGCGCGAGGGCGCAATGGGGGTGGAGGGGGGGTGGAGAGGGGTGGAGTGGGGCGGGGCGGGGCGGGGCGGGCTCCTGCTCCCGGACGGCTTTTCCCGTCGTGCCTCGCGCGCAGCTTTTCCCGCGCGCACGTATGTGTAGTCTTGTAGGAGTTTGGGTCGCAGTGTTCCTTCGGGCGTCGAGTCCCTCAAGGCTTGCCCGGCTGTCTTAGCGAAAAGCCTGCTGGTCCCCCTGGATGACCACTTCCGGCAGCCTCAGCTTAGTGGTCCACCTGGCCCCCCTAAGCCCGAGGTTCCCAGAAGCCAATCGGGCTTCCGGAGTACACGCTCTTAACTGTGGACGCCGGTCTGCGCCGCCGAGTCCCCGAAGTGGCTGCGGCCACAGTCCGGTCCATGGGATGGGTTTAGGCTTTCTTGTCGCCGCTAGCGCCCCAGGACTGTAGTCCTCCGAAAGGAAAGTACCTGGTGAGGGAGAAGATGGTGACGGGGCACTACCTGAGACTGGGTCACAACACTCCTTGTGACCCATTTTGTGGGACATCCTAGGGTGTGAGGGTAAGAGAGGGTTAGGAAAGCCGTTTCCTGGGGCTGTACCCGTCGTCCTAGGTATGGCCTTGAGTTTGGATCTGGCGTTTGTATAGTCATAGAGCCTGGAACCAGAGGGCTTGCACCTGCGATTTCATTATAAGCCAGGGGGTGAAGCCCCAGCAGCAGAAAGGTTTTGTTCAATAGAAAAGAAACTAAAGCATTCTAGAACTTTGTGGCCCATTCTGGTACGAATTTTTACCAAAATAATAAAATGGAAGTCTCAAGTCTCCAGTTCAAAAAGGTGCTAAAATTACTCTCTAAAGCATTTTTCTCCGTTAGCCATAATGTGACTGCTGTCTCCCTGCAACAGACTCCATTTCCTTAGTGACTTTATTTTTATTCTATATGTGTGTTTTGCCGGCATGTGTGTTAAGTGGACCTGTGTCATGCAGTACCCTCAGATGCCAGAAGAGGGTGTTGGATCCTGGAACTGTAGTTACAGATGGTTGTTAACTAACATGTGAATGCTGGAAACTGCACCTGGGTCCTTTGCAGAAACAGCCAATGCTCCTAACTGCTTAGCCATCTCTCCAGCCACTATTTTTTAAACTTAAATGCACAGATCTTTGAAGAACTAAAGCCCAGGGTTTGGGAAGTGATAGAGTACCTGACAGCTGTGTATAGCCTTGGGTTCCAGTCCCCACTAGTGCGCAGGCACGGTAAAACCGAGATGAACAGTCCTTGCTGCTATTAGTATTCATTCATTTTGCGGGGGGAGCGGGGGCTATTTTGAGACAGGGTCTCCCTGTAGCCCCAGCTGTCCTAGAGCTCACTATGTAGACCAGGCTGGCCTTGAACTCACAGAGATCCGTCTGCCCCTGCCTCCCTAGTGCTGGGACTACAGGCGTGCACCACCACACCCGGCTTGTATTCATTCTTTTAATGACCTTGTAGAAACATAAGCATTTGTTTACCCCAGAGTTTCATCTCAGTTCCAAGGCTATAAATGGTTGGGAGACATTAAAGCTAGGTTCAGATCACCTGCACTCAGTTTGTGTTTAAGGGCGTGTCAATAAAAAATGAACTGGGTGTGGTTGTTTAATCCCAGCACTTGGAAAGCAGAGGCAGGTGATCTCTGTGAGTTCAAGGCCAGCCTGTTTATATAGAGTTCCAGGTCAGCTGGGGCTATCTGGGAGACCCTGTCTCAAAAAGACACTACCCCCCCGCGCGCGCGCAAAAAAAACCTGTCAATAAAAAACAACAATTACTAAAGAATGAATGTATGATTTTAAGAACCAGTGCTATTTTAAAACTTTTAGCCTGGTATGGTGGCCCACACCTTTAATCCTAGCCCTCCAGAGGCAGAGGTAGGCAGATCTCTGTGAGTTCAAGGTCAGCTTGGTCTACATAGTGAATTCCGGCCCAGCTGGGGCCACAAGGGAGACCCTGTCTCAAAAAAAAAAAAAAAAAAAAAACTTTTAAACCAAAACTATCTCACATAAAAATGTATTTTCATTGAGCATGGGGGAAAAAAAATCCAAGCTTGTTGAATAAATCTTTTGCAATTTATATATTGAGCTATAACATCAGACTTGCCAGTAGTAAAATGTTTTGTATTTAGATTGGTTATTACTGGGAAGCTTATAATGCTTTATAGATATGTAGTAATTTAATTTTGTTGTTTTGTTTTGTTTTTGAGACAGGCTCTCATAGCTGAGGCCTCCCTATGCAGCCCTAGCTGGCCTGGAACTTGATATATAGACAAGGCTGGCCTGAAACACAGAATCTGCCTCCCCAGTGCTGGGATCAAAGGTATATGCCACCTTGCTTGGCATGACTTTTTACCATTCAAAGCATAATCACACATGAAATGGTTGCTTTTTCTTTAGGCCCAGGAATAGAATGCTTCTAATATTAAAACTTATTCTAAGCTTGGGTATAGTGGTGTTACAGCTGATGGCCCTTCTCTATCTGCCATCCAGCTTTCCATAATAATCATTATAACTAGACTGGCTGTGAGGCATGTCAGTCTGCAAAGAGATCTGTGATAGAAGTTTACTTATATGGCCTGAATATACCCTTTAGTACACTTGTTTCACTGGAGAGCTTTAAAAATAAGAAAAAAAGCTTATCAAAAGTGAAGCTGTGGCCAGGAAGACAGCTCAGTGGGTAAGGGTGATTGCCACCAGGCCTGACAACCAGAGTTCGATTCCCAGATGTATCAGGAGAGAACAGACTCCCCAAGCTGTCTTCTGACCTCGGCACATGTGCTGTAGCATTCCCACACACATACACATGCACACACAAAATATATAGAGAAAATAATTTTTTTGGTCTTTTTGAGATAGGGTCTCCCTGTAGCCCCAGCTGGCCTAGAACTCACTATGTAGATCAGGCTGGCCTTGAACTCACAGAGATCCACCTGCCTCAGCCTCCAGAGTGCTGGGATTAAAGGCGTGCATCACCACACCCAGCAATAATTTTTTAAGGTTATGTTGTGAATAGTACTAGAAGAAAGAGATTCTGTTACATTCTTTTGCCTTGGAAATGTGATGTTATGTTTTGAGACAAGATCTCACTGTGTAGCACTGGCTGGCCTGGAACTCACTATGGACTCCTGGCAGACCTCAAATTCACAAGAAATCCAGCTGCCCCTGCCCCCGGAGTGCTGAGAGTGTGTGCCGTATGCCACCACACTGGGCTGGAAACGTGTTTTATTCTCTCCCTCCCCTGTTCAGTCTTGGCCGCATATTGTGCTCAGCATTACAAGGGTTACAAAAGTAATTAGTTATCATCTAGACCATGCTGTTGAAGAACTTTCAGGTTAACAAGAGCCAAAAGAAAGTATTAAGTGTTTGAGAGCAGATGAGCTAAAATTCTGTGACTCAGCATGATTCAGGAGTCCTTAAAATGTGGAGTAGTTGAGCAGCAGTGCTTGCCAGCTCTATTTCTACTTAGGTGTCCAACTGCAGAGCACATGCCTTAGATTCTGCTGTCAAATTGAGATGATATGTAAATCTTTTGCTTTTTGTTTTCTCTGCCAGCAGGGAAACTGCTGTGACTTCACTTGGAAAGTATGGGGCTAAGTGTGAGGAGAATAAATGGATGTTTCCACCTCTCAAGTCTGCTTCTGAAGCAGAAGCACAGGGACTGAGCTAAAGTCTGAAAAAGAAATCAGAGTGCAGGATTCACATCTGTGAATCCTAGCACTCAAGCACCTGAGGAGGGAGGTATACAAGGAATTCCAGGCCAGCCTGACTTATGGTAAAGTTCCAGGCGGGGCTACAGTGTAAAACCCTGTCTCAAAAACCAAAAAACAGGAGCTGGAGAGAGGGCTCCAGGATTAAGAGTATATGCTGCTCTTGGTGGATTTGGTGGCACACACCTTTAATCCCAGCACTTGGGAGGCAGAGGCAGACAGATCTTTGTGTGTTTGAAACCAGTCTGGTCTACATATGGAGTTCCAGGCCAGCTGGGGCTACAGGGAGACCCTGTCTCAAAAAGACAAAAAAAAAAAAAAGAGTATATACTGTTCTTGCAGAGGATTCTTCAGTTCCCAGCATCCACATCAGATCAGGCAGCTCACAACCACCTTGTAACTGTAGCTCCAGGGGATCCAATCCCTCCTCTTTTTTTTTTCCACTAGATACTTGTTTATTATTTGGTATGATAAAATGTATGACACTTTTTAGAAATTGGCCTGGAGTCTCAAGAAAATGACCACACAATCCAAAGTTTTTTGGCAAGGCAAAAAGTTTTACTTCTACAGAAGAGTAAGTAGCTGTGGCAAATCAAGCAAGCATGCTCACCCAGCAGAGAGGACCCTTCTGCAGGGTTTCTATTCCTAACACAAAAGGTCCTGTGCCTCACTCTGAGTGGTCAGAGCTCAGCCTCACATTCTTAAGTGATCATCTGACTTAAAGTGACATAGCTAATAAGCAGAATGCAATTTTCAGTCCCAAGTGCAACCTTGAGAATGTATTTTCCTTTCAAGAAGTCCTAATGTTGAGAAATTTGAATACTTTTTTGAGACACTGTCTCACTATATAGCTCTGGTTGGCCTGAAACTATGTCGACGAGGCTGGCTTCAGACTCATAGAAAATCACCTGCCTCAGCCTCCGAGTGCTGGGATTAATGTCAGCACAGAATTTTAATTTCTGCCGAGTGGCTTCTTTGTGATTTTTTTTTAATATGATGTTGTCATATCTAACCCTTTGATAGTAAAGACAGTACATTTCCTTTACACATCCCTCAACATCAGCAATGAGTAGTTCCGGTTTTGATAAGAGAAGAAGCAATAAAAATTCTTAAAATCAACAGAATTGGGGAAAGGAGGTACTAAGTGCCTTTTTTCCTAGAAATGTCAGTGACCAAGTCTGTAAAATAAAGCAAGGAAATTACCACATGGGGCTATGGATATAGTTCAATTGTTAGGGTGCTTGCCTAGCATGCCTGAAAGCCCTGGGTTCCATCCCCAACACCAAATAAACCAGGTATGGGGGTACATGCCTGTAATCCTAGTATTTTGAAGGTAGAGGCCAGAGGATCAGGAGTTCAAGGTCATCTTTGTCCTCTTTAGGCATCTCTCCTCATGAACACATGTAGGACCCCAGGATGGGTTACCCAACGTCCACAGGAGGCCACACCCCAATAACTCAGTCCTCAAACCAGGAGATGCAACAAGCAAGAGGATTTAATCATTTGCACAGACGGGCTTCTGCCTCACTCGGAAAGAGAGAGAGAACAGCAGCCCCGAGCTCAGCTTACAGGTGACTTTTAAAGGCAAAAACCACAAACCACAACAGGCAGCAGTGGGAGGGGGCCGGCAGC
The DNA here is from genome assembly GCF_000622305.1 of Nannospalax galili. NCBI lineage: Eukaryota > Metazoa > Chordata > Mammalia > Rodentia > Spalacidae > Nannospalax > Nannospalax galili. Next base: position 465,017 of record NW_008333794.1, read on the forward strand.
AACTGGCAGCAGTAGGAGGGGGGAAGTTTCGGGTGATGTCCGGCTTTGTGCATGGAGCACAAAAAGGTCAGCTTTGTCTCAGTAGTTAGGATTTTACAGTTTCCCTGAATAGTCTTCCTTTGGGGGGGATTTGGTTTGATTCCATCATTCCCCCCTTTTCTTATGGCAAGATTTTAATCATAAAATCTATGGCTTTTCTGGAAGCATCATAGCAGCAAGTTCAGTGAGTACCAATGTGATGATGGCAACAAGGATGATCAAGGCCACAGAGATGATGATGATAGCGACTAATTCCCAGTCAGAGTGGTTCATGTGTTTAGGACTTTGAGGGTTGTGGGCGTAGTCAGGAGAACCGTGTAGGGTCCTTTCCATCGTGGTTTAAGAGTCTTTACGTTGTGTCTTCTCACGTACACCTGATCTCCAATTTGGTAGGCGTTCGTGGACTCCCAGGCCGGTAGACAGCAACTAAGGGCTTCCAAACCTGGTTCTGGATGATCTGAAGGGCTTGGAGTCTTGTTTTTAAGCTGGGATTATCAAAGGAAGAGGGCAAGGGGGCAAAGTTACATTGAGAACAGGAGGTGGCCCTCCAAAAAGAATTTTGTAGAGGGTTAGACTGTGTATAGCAGGAGTATTTCTAGCTCAAAATAAAGTTAGAGGTAGGAGCTGTACCCAGTCTTTAGTGCCAGTCTCTAAAGCTAATTTGGTTAAGGTCTCTTTAATAGTTTTATTCATTCTTTTTACCTGTCCTGAACTTTGGGGTCTGTAAGCACAATGTAATTTCCAATTAATCCCCAGTGCTTTGGCCATTCCCTGACTTACCTGGGAGACGAAGGCTGGGCCATTATCAGACCCAATTACCTTAGGCAGTCCAAATCGAGGGAAAATGTCTTCGATCAGTTTCTTCACCACCATCTGGGCTGTTTCTTTCCGGGTGGGGAAAGCTTCAACCCACCCTGAGAAAGTGTCTCTGAACACTAAAAGATATTTATAACCATTGGGAGGACCTCAGTAAAATTTACTTCCCAGTTAGTCCCTGGTCGTGTCCCTCTTTCTCTCTTACCAGATGGGACCTTTCTTGGCAAGTACAAGGCTTGCAGAAGAGCCACTATTGTTTTTTTTGTTTTTAATGTCCTTACCAGCCGAGGTGAGGAGTCCCCGCCTCTGGTAAATTTCCCCATGTATATGGGCTGTGGCAAACGCATAGCGGCTGTCGGTGTAAATGTTGACCTTTCCGTCCTTTGCCAATTTTTAGGGCCTGGGTTAAGGCTTCTAATTCGGCCCATTGGGCTGAAGTTCCGGACGGCAGGGCTTGGGCCCAAATTATTTTCTCCCCATTGACCACCGCTGCCCCCACCTCACATTCACCGTTTTGCAGAAAGCTGCTCCCATGCGTATACCAGGTGGCATCTATATCTGTTAGGGGCTGGTCGGTGAGGTCTTCTCTGGTCCCATGTGTCTCTGAAAGTCAGCCAGGTCACGATGTAGAGCTTCAAACAGAGTAGGGGAGTTCTTGAATCCTTGGGGAAGTCGCATCCAGGTTAATTATCCCGATATTCCAGCTTCAGGGTCCTTTCATTCAAAAGCAAAGATGGGCTGGCGTCCTTTGCCAATTTTTAGGGCCTGGGTTAAGGCTTCTAATTCGGCCCATTGGGCTGAAGTTCCGGACGGCAGGGCTTGGGCCCAAATTATTTTCTCCCCATCAACCACTGCTGCCCCCGCCTTACATTCACCATTTCGCAGAAAGCTGCTCCCATCCGTATACCAGGTGGCATCTGTATCTGTTAGGGGCTGGTCGGTGAGGTCTTCTCTGGTCCCATGTGTCTCTGAAAGCCAGCCAGGTCACGGTGTAGAGCTTCATCAAACAGAGTAGGGGAGTTCTTGAATCCTTGGGGAAGTCGCGTCCAGGTTAGTTGTCCCGATATTCCAGCTTCAGGGTCCTTCCATTCAAAAGCAAAGATGGGCTGGCTAACCAGGCTCAGCCTTAGGGCAGAAGAGCGCATACTTCAGGTCAAGTACAGTATACCACCTATGACTAGGAAGTGAAGAACTCAGGAGATTATAGGGATTAGGAACAGTGGGATGGAGATCTTCTATCCTCCAATTGCTTCTCTTAAGTCTTGAACTGGTCTGTAATAATCTGTCCCTGGATTTTTCACGGGGAGCAGCGGGGTGTTCCAAGGGGATTGGCAAGGGTGAAGTATGCCCATTTGTAAAAGTCTTTGGATGTGAGGCCTGATACCCTTGCAGGCCTCTTTGCTCATAGGGTATTGTTTGATTGAAACCGGAGTTGCAGATGATTTTAGTGTAACCACTATTGGAGGCTGGTTGTATGCTAGTCCTGGGCCTCCTGTCTCGGCCCATGCTGAGGGGATTTTATTTAGCCAATCAGATATACCAGGAATTCCTACAATCGGTCCCTCATATAACCGATGTTCATCTTCCAGCCGCAAGGTTAATACCTGTAGTGGAGCTCCATCTTTTCCTTTTACAGTAGCTCCCTTTTGTAGTGAAATGGATGTGGGCTCCCAACTTGGAAAGTAAATCTCTCCCAAGAAGAGGGTACGGACAGTCGGGGACCAATAAGAACGAGTGAGAGACTCATCCTGTGCTGAGGTCCACCTTTCTTTCTGTGGTCCATCTGTATGTTTTTCCTCCAGTGGCCCCTTGGACCCAAGCTGTCTTGGAACTCATAGGTCCCTCAGTTGTTGTTAGGACCGAGTACTGAGCTCCTGTGTCTACCATGAAGGTAGTCAATCGCCCCCCTATCTTCAAGGTTACCCTGGGCTCAGGGGGAAGCTCCTGGCCCCGACTTCCCTAGTCCCCTAGAGTCAGGACTGGGGTTTTCTTTTGAAGTCTGTTCAGCTTCTTCAGACATTCTCGAGCCCAATGTCCTCTCTCCTTGCAATAGGCACACTGGTCTTTTATCTACTCGGGGCCTTCTCTTGTCTCCCAGGTTCCTACTTGGTCCTGGTCCTGTTCCCTGAACTACTGTGGCCAAAATTTGACTTAATTCTTTATTTTTCTTTTACTAAATCCTGTAAGGAGTACCCCTGAAGGCCCTCCAGCCATTGAAGCTTACCACGCTGACGCTCCTGGGCTGTTGGATCAAAAGGGGTGTACATCCGATATTCCTCTATCGCGTACCTTCGCCAAATTGGTTGGGTGCCTTCCGGCCCCTTTGAGACCCACTAACAGAGTCTGGCGATAAAGACAGAGACGCTCCCTACCTGCCACACCCCTTTGAGACCTGCTAACAGAGTCTGGCAATAAAGACAGAGACACTCCCTACCGGCCATGGTTTCAGGGTCCCAGTTAGGTCTGGTCAGAGGAAATCGTGTGTCCATTTCATTTGGGAGCAGAATGGGTCTCCCATCCTGCCCGGGGACATTTTTCCGGGCCTCCAGGATGACTCGCTGTCTTTCTTCTGTGGTTAGAAGGGCCTGGAGGAGTTGCTGACAATCCTCCCAGGTGGGTTAGTGGGTGAGGAGAATAGACTCTATTAAAACAGTTAGAGCTTGAGGATCCTGAGAAAAAGAGGGGTTATGAGTCTTC
>NW_008333794.1:470122-470773 GCF_000622305.1 Nannospalax galili
CCTCCTGCTGATCTGAGGAAATGGGTCTGGGGGCGACCGAATCCCGGACGAGCCCCCAAATGTTGGACCCCTAGGATGGAGTACCCAACGTCCACGGGAGGCCGCACCCCAATAACTCAGTCCTCAGACCAGGAGATGCAACAAGCAAGAGGATTTAATCATTTGCGCAGACAGGCTCCTGCCTCACTCGGAGAGAGAGAACAGTAGCCCCAAGCTCAGCTTACAGGTGACTTTTAAAGACAAAAACCACAAACCACAACCCGACAGCAGTGGGAGGGAGCTGGCAGCAACCGGCAGCAGTGCATTCTAGAAACCCTGTGGGGGTTTCATTTTTTCCTTGGGTTATAGCACGTACCTTTGCCAAATTGGTCGGGCACCTTCCGACCCCTTTGAGACCTGCTAACAGAGTCTGGCAATAAAGACAGAGACACTCCCTACCGGCCATGGTTTCAGGGTCCCAGTTAGGTCTGGTCAGAGGAAATCGTGTGTCCATTTCATTTGGGAGCAGAATGGGTCTCCCATCCTGCCCGGGGACATTTTTCCAGGCCTCCAGGATGACTCGCTGTCTTTCTTTTGTGGTTAGAAGGGCCGGAGGAGTTGCTGACAATCCTCCCAGGTGGGTTGGTGGGTGGGGAGAATAAACAGTTAGAG
>NW_008333794.1:471653-474389 GCF_000622305.1 Nannospalax galili
CCTTGTCTCCACCCGTGCGGGCAGTCGGGGTCTGCTAAGAGGGCTAAGAGCCTTTGGCTTACATCAGGGAGTAGCCCTGACCAGAAAACCTCAATTGTTCTTTTGCCTTTAACGGTCCCACGTGAAGACTCAGACCAAGAATAAAAGGAAGGAGGAAAGGAAAGTTTGCAATACAGAGTATTGAGAAAATTACAAGACCAGACCTTCCTCTATGTAACTAACACAACCATCAAGCATACATACCACATTAAATCACATTTGTGTGGACCGGTCCTTCTTTCATTCAGACACACGCTGCACCCACCATTCTCACTTTTGGGATCCCTGTACACAGACACAGACAATACACAGAACAGAGAATCCCCGGTGCGTGCTTCTTAACTCAAGAACTGAAAGTACAGAGTGGGAGGGGAGTAGCCAAGCCAAACTCCCTTCTTCTCCCAGGGGAAGGAAGGCTACGCCATCTTCCCCACTCCAGACCACTCTGGTCCTTAAGGCCAGAGTGTCAGAACCAGGGGCCTCTGGGCACATCAGCCACTCCCACTGGTTTCCAGAATACAGACTTACAGGTCCTGCACAGGCACAAATGTTCAGACAGAACGTTCCTAGAACAGGAAATGACTTACAGACATTAAGACCAAGACAAACTACAAGACGTCCTTACCTCCTGGTGATCTGAGGAAATGGGTCTGGGGGCAACCGAATCCTGGACGAGCCCCCAAATGTAGGACCCCCAGGCTGGGGTACCCAACGTCCACGGGAGGCCGCACCCCAACAACTCAGTCCTCAGACCAGGAGATGCAACAAGCAAGAGGATTTAATCATTTGCGCAGACAGGCTCCTGCCTCACTCGGAGAGAGAGAACAGTAGCCCCAAGCTCAGCTTACAGGTGACTTTTAAAGACAAAAACCACAAACCACAACAGGCAGCAGTGGGAGGGGGCCGGCAGCAACCGGCAGCAGTAGGAGGGGGGAAGTTTCGGGTGATGTCCGGCTTTGTGCACGGAGCATGAAAAGGTCAGCTTTGTGTCAGTAGTTAGGATTTTGCATCTTACTTCCTTATACAGTTTCCCCGAATATTCTTCCTTTGGGGGGGATTTGGTTTGATTCCATCACACAAACACACACATAATTTTTTTTTTAATCTTTAAAAACAGGAGATCCTGGCATAGTGTCACACACATGCCTTTAATCCCAGCACTTGGGAAGCAGAGGCAGGTGAATCTCTGAAATTGAAGTCAGCCTAGTCTACTTAGCTAGTTCTGGGCCTACAGGGAGATGCTGTCTCAAAAAAAAGGACTCAGCAATAGGAAGAATAGCTAACCACTAATAATGTGAATATAAAGCTATCTGTCATAAAGAAATCAGGATCAGTCTGTTATCTGTTACTATCTATTGAATGTTAACTATATGCTAGGCTACACCCAGGCTGGCCTAAACTTGTGATCCTCCAGCCTCTACTTCTTCAATATATCCTGAAGGCAACTGGCTGTTTTTGTTTTGGAATTAAGGTTTTTTGGAGCTCAAGCTGATCTCAAACTTGGCTACAGAGCCAAGATGACCATGAATTCATAACCTTTTCATAACTATTCACAAATCTATAAACAAGTAAAGTTACATGAACATTTTAAATTTTATTAAATTGAATTTTTGTGTATTTCATACAAATTATCTTACTCATCTTTATGCTGCTATGAACATTTTTGCAAGGCTTATGTATCAATGTAAATTTTCAATTTGTATCTCATTTTCCAATGAGCATTTCAGGGATAATTAGTGGAACTAAATATCTCTTCTTAAATTGTAAACTCCAAGTTTCTTCTTTTCAGATGGAGCTATTTTGGGGCTGGAGAGATGGCTCAGCGGTTAAGAACACTGTTCTTGCAGAAGATCCAGGTTTGAATCCCAGCATCCACATGGCAGCTAAGGCAGCTAACAACTGTCCATAACTCCAGTTCCAGGGGATCCGATGCCCTCTTCTGACCTCAGGGGGCATTGCACAACAGGGGTGCACTTACCTACATGCAAGCAATACAGGCATACACATAAAATAAAAAAAAGAAAATACAAAAATACAAAAAAAGGAGCTATTTTGCACATTTTTTTTCTATTGAGCTTTTTTTGTCTTCCTAGGTTGTAAGAACTAGAGGTTTGTGTGTGTGTTTTCTCTTTGTTTTTTCAGTTAGTTGTTTTGGTATATATGTATGATGTGTATGGTGGGCACATATGTACTATGTGATGTTTATGATGTATGTCTGTATGATGGGCACATATCTACTATGACACGTGTGGAGGTAGGAGAACAATGCTGTGTTAGTCATTGTTTTCCCTTGTTTTGAGGCAGTCTAGTTGGTCCATGACCTTCCAAGCTTCCTGCAATTCCTGTTTTGCCTCCCATCTGGTAGGGGCATACCAGGATCACAGAAGCTTGCACTATTGCTGTGTCTTGCTTTTTTACACAGATTCTAGGGATCAGAACTGATTAGCAAGCACTTTACCACTGAGCCATCTCAGAAGCGTACATACCATATTAAATCACATTCATATGGACCAGTCCTTCTTTCATTCAGACACATGCTGCACCCACCATTCTCACTTTTGGGATCCCTGAACACAGACACAGACAATACACAGAACAGAGAATTTCTTGGCATGCGTCCCTTAACTCAAGAACTGAAAGTACAGAGTTGGAGGGGAGTAGCCAAGCCAAGCTCCCTTCTTCTCCCGGGGGAAGGAA
>NW_008333794.1:475266-477613 GCF_000622305.1 Nannospalax galili
ACAGCTACAGTAAAGACTAGATAATACTGAAATACCTAAAAGAATGTTCTGTACAAGAAGAGCATAAGGTGTTTTCCTCCTTCTGACAGTACGCATAATACCAAGTCCTGGAAATAAAGCTAAGGAAAGACTAGCTAATAATGACACCAGAAATTTGTGTGAGATTGTAATACTTCCAACTCTGTGACCCATTTAACCTTATACAGGACCTTACAAAGTATGATGAAGAGCATGGGAAGAGGCGTCAAATTTGTGACTAGAGACCTCCCCCCCGAGTCTCCTGCATCCTCAGTGTTGAGCTGTTTTAACTGTTCCTCATAGTCAGAAATAAAGCTGAAAAGGAGAAAGTGCAAGGCAAGTGATAAACTAACAGCATGTGGCTTTGTGAGATGTAAAGTACCCAGCTGTAGCTAGCTGAGCCTGAACATCAGCAACCCCATCAAGATCCCACAAAGACACAGAAACCTCTCAACTCATTCCCTGGGATGTACTGAGGACACCCTAAGGGACCTTAGGGGTTCTACACAAACTGTCTCTGGAAGTTCTATTCAGATCCATGACACCACAATTTGGTGTCCCTATGTAGTGTTTCCAGTCAACAGCACCACTATAAAACAGCTGGACCACAGCTGGCTCAGCAGTTAAGAACACTGGTTGTTCTTGCAGAAGACCTAAGTTCCATCCACATGGCAGCTAAGGCAGCTAACAACTGTCCATAACTCCAGTTCCAGGGGATCCGATGCCCTCTTCTGACCTCAGGGGGCATTGCACAACAGGGGTGCACTTACCTACATGCAAGCAATACAGGCATACACATAAAATAAAAAAAAGAAAATACAAAAATACAAAAAAAGGAGCTATTTTGCACATTTTTTTTCTATTGAGCTTTTTTTGTCTTCCTAGGTTGTAAGAACTAGAGGTTTGTGTGTGTGTTTTCTCTTTGTTTTTTCAGTTAGTTGTTTTGGTATATATGTATGATGTGTATGGTGGGCACATATGTACTATGTGATGTTTATGATGTATGTCTGTATGATGGGCACATATCTACTATGACACGTGTGGAGGTAGGAGAACAATGCTGTGTTAGTCATTGTTTTCCCTTGTTTTGAGGCAGTCTAGTTGGTCCATGACCTTCCAAGCTTCCTGCAATTCCTGTTTTGCCTCCCATCTGGTAGGGGCATACCAGGATCACAGAAGCTTGCACTATTGCTGTGTCTTGCTTTTTTACACAGATTCTAGGGATCAGAACTGATTAGCAAGCACTTTACCACTGAGCCATCTCAGAAGCCAACCCTTTTGTTTGTGGGTATGTGTGTGTGTTTGCAGTGCTGGGACCTCAATGGTTAAGAGCCCTTACTTCTCTTACAGAGGACCCAAGTTTAGTTCCTATCAGTCAGGTGGCTCACAACCACCTGTAATGCCAGCTCCTGGAGGGCACAAAGCCTCTGGCCTTCATGGACAGCTGCACTCAATGTTCACATACCTATACACAGGCACACACACATAGTTAAAAATAAAAACTTGGGCCAGGCGTGGTAGTGTACACCTTTAATCCCAGCACTTGGGAGGCAGAGGCAGGTAAATCTTTGTGAGTTCGAGGCCAGCCTGGTCTACACAGTGAGTTCCAGGACAGCTGGGGCTACAAGGAGACCCTGTCTCAAAAAAAGACAAAAAAAAATCTTGGGACTAGAGAGATAGCTCAGTGGTTAAGACCACTGGCTATTCTTGCAGAGGACCTGTAACTATAGTTCCAGGGAATCCAAACCCCTCTTTTGGCTTCTGCAGGCATTTCATGACATAGGTACACTTATTTACATACAGGCAAAACACTTATAGGCATAAAAAATAAAAATAAGCCAGGCATGGTAGTCCACACCTTCAGTCCCAGCACTTGGGAGGCAGAGGCAGGCAGATCTCTGAGAGTTCAAGACCAGCCTGGTCTACATTGTGAGTTCCAGGTCAGCTGGGGCTACAGGGAGACCCTGTCTCAAAAAGACCAAAAAATAAATAAATAACAAAATTAGGGGCTGGAGAGATGGCTCAGTGGTTAAGAGTACTTGCTGTTCTTTGAGAAGGCCCTGGTTTGACTCCCAGCAGCCACATGGCAGATCTGGCTTTGTTGCCCACTTTTGGCCTTTGCAGACACTACACACATACCAATGAACATACCAGCAATCAAAACACTTGTACAAATAAAAATTTTTAAATCATTTAAAATTTCCGGGTGTGGTGGCACATGCCTTTAATCCCAGCACTTGGGAGGCAGAGGTAGGCAGATCCTTGCCAGTTTGAGGCAGGCCTGGTCTACATAGTGAGTTCCAGGACAGCTGGGGCTACAGGGAGACCC
>NW_008333794.1:477691-481186 GCF_000622305.1 Nannospalax galili
AAAATAAAATCTTTAAAGAATTTCTAAAATTTGGGTATGCACAACTGGTAAAGTGAATGAAGGGGGCAGTCATTCAGGGCTGCCATTTTGAGCTTGTGGACAACGCTGCACGTACACCTGGTAGCCTTCATTTCCTTTGCATCACTTTGTGCCTGCAGTACAATTTAATTGGTACTAAGTATTAAGCAGAGCATACCAAACTCCTGTCAAAAGCCCTTAGATTGGCTTTTAGCAAATCTTTTGCCTTTCATTTTGAAATGTTCAGATGCATCTGATGCACTGAAAAACCAGCCATGCTTTCCAGCATTTTGACCCACCCTGGGAAACTGCTGACATCATTATCTTCTTCCCTGGAGTTTCCATTTCCCCAGCTCTGCAACAAGAATTTAGAATCCTGACTCATCCTTCAGCTAGCCACAGAGAATGTTGATTATTCCAGTACGGTCAATGCTCACAAAGTGACTTTGAAAAGGAGAAATAGCTTTTGAAAGTGCCAAAGCCAGTGTGATTTTAGGTAACAGGCAGCTGCTTCCTACTTTCTCCTCTGCTCAGCTGCTGCCACTTTCGCCTTGGCTGAAGTAGAAGCCTTGATTCTGCAGTCCTGGCCATAAAGTTACCAGCTGGCATGGCCAGTTCTGTCCTCCTGAGTGCAGTGACAGCACAGTAACCACCCATCCTGATCTGCATGGAGAGAGCCAGAGCCTGACTATGGCATAGGGCTCAGGTAAGAGTTTACAGAACCAGGAAGTTCAAACTTCAGCTCTCACTTCAGTGAGTTTATGAGTAATGACTGTACCTAGGTATGTGGTGCATACCCATGAGCCCAGGACTCAAGAGCCTGAGGCAGGAGAATCACAAGTTCCAGGCCAGCCGGGGACACATGCTGAGTTCCAGACTAGCTTAGGCTATATGCAATCTTATTTGAAAAAAAATTAATATTTTGTTTTATTTTTTATTTTGTGTATGAGTGTTTTGCCTGCGTGTATGTAAATGCCATGTGCATGCGATGCCACCATAGGCCAGAAGAGGGTGTCAGGTCCCCTGGAACTGCAGTTATAGATGGTCATTAGCCACCATATGGATGCTGGGAATTGAACCTGGGTCCTCTGCAAGAGCAGCCAGTGCTCTTAACCATTGAGCAATCTCTCTCCAGCCCATCAAAATTAATTTTTAATGGCATTCATTTATCAGTTACCTTGATTTCTTTTTTATTTTTAACCTCTGTGGAGTGGCAGTCAGCCTGTTCTATATAGTGAGCTCCAGGCCAGCTGGGGCTACAGGGAGACTCTGTCTCAAAAAAAAAAAAAAAAAACCAAAATATAAAGCTTTTTTAAATGTATTATTTTTATTTTATGTGTATGCATGTGTATTGTCTGCATGTATGTAAGTGCACAATGTTGTGCAATGTGGATGGTTGTTAACTGCCATGTGGGTGCTGGAATTTGAACCCAGGTCTTCTGCAAGAGCAGCCAGTGCTCTTAACTGCTGAGTCATCTCTCTAGTCCCCCCCAAATTTTTTTGTCTTTTTGAAGCAGGGTCTCCCTGACAGCCCCAGCTGTCCTAGAACTCACTATGTAGACCAGGCTGGCCTTGAACTCACAGAAATCCGCCTGCCTCTGCCTCCCAAGTGCTGGGACTGCAGGCGTGCGCTACCATGCCCAGCTCCAAAAATATTTTTTTTAAATAAAAAAAACAAATGTAAAGGAGAACATGAAGGAAGGGAGCGTAGCTCACTGGCAAAGTGTGCCTTTCTTCTGCTCTGTTGTCTTTCCAGCATTTTTTTTTCGGTCCCTAGTGTATAGGCCCCAATAAGTGACTTCCCTTGGAGAGATTAGGAGATATTGGCCAGGCAGGGTTTCACACTTCTCTGGAAGAGCCCACTAAATCCCTTGTGGTATATTTCAGAGGAGCTTATGAAGTGCTGTCTCCTCATGTTTGTTCACATCATATACACAATTTTACTCACCTTTTTCCTTCTACCCACGTGTTGGAGGGGTGGCTAACCCAGGGCCTCAAGTGTGCTAGGTAAGTACTTTACCACAGAGCTACTACACCTGTGCCCACAATCCACTTTTATTTATCTGGATATATTCTATATATTCTTATAAAAAAGACAGTACATTGGATTTTCATAGAGGGGCATCAAAGATGAAACTATGAAAATCCACAATAGAGCAAAGGTGTGGATACAGCACCTATAATCTCAGCATTCAGAAGGCTAAGACAAGAATATTCAAGGCCAGCCTGGGCTACATAGTGAGACCCCCCCTGTCTCAAAAATAACAGTATCAGCAAAACATTATATGGTTCTGTATTACAAACTCCACAAGATAATTTTCACAATCCCAGTGTCTGGTGGAGTAGCTGGAACACAGGCCTTCCATGAATTACTCTTATTTATTTTTAAATTTTCTATGAATTATTATTGAGTAAATATTTTGTTTTCCCTCTAGACATTATACCTGAGGTTGCACAACATGTTCATTGTCTATCCTAAGAGCCAGCATTTACTACACTGTACTTAAGAGTTGCTAAGACAAGGGATTTTCCTCAGGTTTTTCTTGTTTTTTAAGGACCTTCCCACCTTGATTTGCTGGTAAAAGCAGTTGGCTTGTTCTTTCTGCTGGCCTTTGCAATGACACTGTAAGAAGGATATGGAATCTATAAATATGATATTAACATAGATAATATTTCAATGGAACTGCCATGCAGCAGGGGAGCTGATACTTATGAAAGATGTGTGACTATAGACTGATGTGTATCATAAGTACTTTTGGCCAGGTTTGGTCACACACACGTGTTATCCCAGCACTTGAGAGATGGAGGCAGGAAGAACAGCAGTTCAAGGTCAACCTGGGCTACATAGTAAAATTGTGCATCTAAACACACACACACACACACACACACACACACTCTCTCTCTCTCTCACAAGAGTGACTATACCATTTAACCCCCATCCCCAACCCCCTCCCATTCCTACCCCCTCCAGCAATAAATGATCACTCCTGTTGCTCCCCAACCATACTAGCATTTGGTGTTGCCAGTGTTTGAATTTGGACCTTTCTCCACCCCGCATACATACAGAATAGTGACTGCTTCCACCTTCTGAGTGCTGAGATAGCAGACATGTGCCACCATGCAGGGCTCTTTTACCCATTTTTCAATTGAGTTGTTCATTTTCTTGTTATTTAGTTGTAAGAGTTCTTTATTTTGAATTAGCAATCCTTTCTCAGATATGTGTTTTGTAAATATTTTCTTCCAGTCTGTAGCTTGTCTCCTAGTTCTGTTTAAGAATTCTCTTCTCGCCAGGTGTGGTGACACACACCTTTAATCCCAGCACTTGGGAGGCAGAGGCAGATCTTTGTGAGTTGAGGCCAGCCTGGTCTACATAGTGAGTTCCAGGACAGCTGGGGCTACAGGAAGACCATGTCTCAAAAAGCCAAAAAAAAAAAAAAAAAAAAAAAAAAAAAAAAAAAAAAAAAAAAATTTTTTTAA
>NW_008333794.1:481428-484196 GCF_000622305.1 Nannospalax galili
AAATCAAAAAATATTTTCTTCTCCTCTTCTATGCCCTACTGTAGCTTGTACCAAGGTCTGAATAGCTCAATTATCTATTTATATATCTGTCACCCACTGACTGAAAGTCCAAATGAAACCTGAAATCAAAAATGAAGCCTACCTTGATGTTGCCTATGAGCAAAAATAAATTTCTTCCTTAAAAAAAAAAAAAAAGAATTCTCTTCTTGAGCTGGAGAGGTGGCTCCACAGTTAAAGTGTACTGGCTGCTCCTGCAGAGGACCTGGCTTCAATTCCTAGCACCCACATGGCAGCTAAAAAAGGGTGTAGGACCCCCAGGCTGGGGTACCCAATGTCCACAGGAGGCCGCACCCCAATAACTCAGTCCTCAGACCAGGAGATGCAACAAGCAAGAGGATTTAATTGTTTGTGCAGACGGGCTCCTGCCTCACTCGGAGAGAGAGAGAGAACAGCAGCCCCAAGCTCTGCTTACAGGCAACTTTTAAAGGCAAAAACCACGAACCACAATCGGCAGCAGTAGGAGGGGGCCGGCAGCAACCGGCAGCAGTGGGAGGGGGCCGGCAGCAGTAGGAGGGGGGAAGTTTCGGGTGATGTCCAGCTTGTGTACGGGGCATGAAAAGGTCAGCTCTTTCTCAGCAGTTAGAATTTTACATCTTCCTTCCTTGTACAGTTTCCCAGAATATTCTTCTTTGGTCTGGGGGATTTGGTTTGAATCCACTTTAACCTGGGGGGCTTTAGTTTGATTCCATCATGCCCCCCTTTTCTTATGGCAAGATTTTAATCATAAAATCTATGGACTTTCTGGAAGCATCATAGCAGCAAGGTCAGTGAGCACCAATGTGATGATGGCAACAAGGAGGATCAAAGCTACAGAGATGAGGATGATAGCGACTAATTCCCAGTCGGAGTGATTTATATGTTCAGGACTTTGAGGGTTGTGGACATAGTCAGGAGAACCGTGTAGGGTCTTTCCATCACGGTTCAAGAGTCTTGTTTTCAAGCTGGGGTTATCAAAAGAAGAGGGCAAGGGGGACAAAGTTACATTGAGAACAGGAGGTGGCCCTCCAAAAAGAATTTCGTAGAGGGTTAGACCGTGTATAGCAGGAGTATTTCTAGCTCGAAATAAAGCTAGAGGTAGGAGCTGTACTCAGTCTTTAGTGCCAGTCTCTAAAGCTAATTTGGTTAAGATCTTTTTAATAGTTCTATTCATTCTCTCTACCTGTCCTGAACTCTGGGGTCTGTAAGCACAATGTAATTTCCAATCAATCCCCAGCAACCTGGCCACCTTCTGACTTACCTGGGAGACGAAGGCTGGCCCGTTGTCTGACCCTATTACCTGTGGCATTCTAAATCGTGGAAATATGTCATCCAGTAGCTTTTTGGACACCATTCGTGCAGTCTCCTGCTTGGTGGGGTAGGCTTCAGGCCATCCAGAAAAAGTATCCACAAACACTAGCAAATATTTGTAACCATACATGCCAGGTTTTACCTCAGTAAAATCTATCTCCCAATGGGTTCCTGGCCGATATCCTCGCTGTCTGATTCCTTCTGAGGCTTTGTTCTTACCCCAGTTTACCTGTGCACAAGCTTTGCAATTCTTAACAATTTTGTTGAGTATGGCTTCTTTATTCAATAAGAAGTGGGGAGATTTTTCCTTCTCTGCTAGTTTCTTCATCCCGGAAGCTCCTAAATGTGTCCATCTGTGTAGGTTAGTTAGAAGATCTTCAACTAGCTTTTGGGGAAGCACAATTTTTCCTTGGTACTCCCAATAGCCAGTTTCAGGGTTGTGAGAGGCTCCCAGCTTGCTGAGGAGTTCCTTGTCTCCTGGTGAATATCCCTTGGCGGCTTCTTCTCTGTTGTCCAAAGTAGCATTGAGCTTCTGAACGAGTTCCAGATCTTTTTCAGTATAAGTGAAAAGAGCATCTCCCTCCTTTGTTTGTGCCTCAATTTCAGCCTCAAGGTCTGAATGGGTGTAGAAAATACAAGTGCCTTCCGCTGCCTGACGGGCAGTTTCATCTGCCATATGATTGCCCCGAGCAATCAGCCCTTGGTCTCGCTGATGTCCAGGGCAATGGATAATGCTGACCTTTCTTGGCAAGTACAAGGCTTACAGAAGAGCCACTATTGCTTCTTCATTTTTAATGTCCTTACCAGCCGAGGTGAGGAGTCCCCGCCTCCGGTAAATTTCCCCATGTATATGGGCTGTGGCAAACGCATAGTGGCTGTCGCTATAAATGTTGACCTTTTTGTCCTTTGCTAATTTTAGGGCCTGGGTTAGGGATTCTAATTCAGCCCGTTGGGCTGAAGTTCCGGCCGGCAGAGCTTGGGCCCAAATTATTTTCTCCCCATCAACCACCGCTGCCCCCGCCTTATGTTCACCATTTCGCAGAAAGCTGCTCCCATCTGTATACCAGATGACATCTGCATCTGTTAGGGGCTGGTCGGTGAGGTCCTCTCTGGTCCCATGGGTCTCCTCAAGTATTTGCTGACAATCATGGGGAATCTCAATGTCTTTCTGGGGGGTTGGTAGCAGCGTGGCAGGGTTTAAGGTGGCAGGGCTACCAAACTTGATCTTTTCTGGATTTAATAATAGTGCCTGGTAATGGGTCACTCTGGCATTTGACAACCATCTGTCAGGAGGCTGTCTAATGATAGACTCCACTGCATGTGGTGTTATAACAGTCAGGGGCTGACCCATAGTGAGTTTATCTAAATCTTTTACCAGGGATTTTATTGCCGCCATGATTCTCAAGCATGGGGGCCAGCCT
>NW_008333794.1:484663-512255 GCF_000622305.1 Nannospalax galili
GAGGCCCGGTATCCAAGTTCCCCCAGTCTCAGTAGGAGAGCCTCCGTACCTTACAGATAGACAGCTTCTGTCTCAGCTGCTAAGACGAGGTCATCCACATATTGAAGAAGCATAATCTGTGCGTTTCTTACCCGAAAATCAGCCAAATCACGGTTTAGAGCTTCATCAAACAGAGTGGGGGAGTTCTTGAATCCTTGGGGAAGCCACGTCCAGATTAGTGGTCCCGATATTCCAGCTTCAGGGTCCTTCCATTCAAAGGCAAAAATGGGCTGGCTAACTGGGCTCAGACTTAGGCAGAAGAACGTATCCTTCAGGTCAAGTACAGTATACCACCTATGACTAGGAGGTAAAGAACTCAGAAGATTATAGGGATTAGGAACAGTGGGATGGATTTTTTCACGGGAAGCAGCAGGGTGTTCCAAGGGGACTGACAGGGGTGGAGTATACCTATTTGCAAAAGTCTTTGGATGTGGGGCCTGATTCCCTCTCGGGCCTCTCTGCTCATAGGGTATTGCTTGATTGAAACAGGGTTTGCAAATGGTTTTAGAGTGACCACTATTGGAGGCTGATTGAATGCCAGTACCGGACCTCCTGTCTCGGCCCATGCTGAGGGGAATTTAACTAGCCAATTAGGTATATCAGGAGTTCCTACTATCGGTCCTTCATATAACCGATGTTCATCTTCCAGTCGCAGGGTTAACACTTGTAGTGGAGCTCCATCCTTTCCTTCTAGAGTGGCTCCCTTTCTGGTGACGTGGATGTGGGCTCCCAGCTTAGAGAGTAAATCTCTTCCAAGAAGGGGGTATGGACAGTTGGGGACCAGCAGGAACGAGTGGGAGACCTGTCCCGTGCTGAGGTCCACTTTTCTTTCTGTGGTCCATCTGTATGTTTTTCCTCTGGTGGCCCCCTGAACCCAGGCTGTCCTGGAACTCATGGGCCCTTTGGTTGTGGTCAAGACCGAGTGTTGGGCTCCTGTGTCTACCATGAAGGTAGTCAATTGCCCCCCTACTTTTAAAGTTACCCTGGGCTCAAGGGGGAGCTCCTCGCCCCAACTGCCCTAGTCCCCTAGAGTTAGGACCGGGGTTGTCTTCTTTTGAAGTCTGTTCAGCTTCTTCGGACATTCTCGAGCCTAATGTCCTCTCTCCTTGCAATAGGCACACTGGTCTTTATCTACTTGGGGCCTTCTCTTGTCTCCCAGGTTCCTACCTGGTCCTGGTCCTGTTCCCTGAACTACTGTGGCCAAAATTTGACTTAATTCTTTATTTTTCTTTTACTAAATCCTGTAAGGAGTACCCCTGAAGGCCCTCCAGCCATTGAAGCTTACCACGCTGACGCTCCTGGGCTGTTGGATCAAAAGGGGTGTACATCCGATATTCCTCTATCGCGTACCTTCGCCAAATTGGTTGGGTGCCTTCCGGCCCCTTTGAGACCCACTAACAGAGTCTGGCGATTAAGACGGAGACGCTCCCTACCAGCCACAGTTTCAGGGTCCCAGTTGGGTCTGGTCAGAGGAAATCCTGCGTCTATTTCATTTGGGAGCAGAGTGGGTCTCCCATCCTGCCCAGGGACATTTTTCTGGGCCTCCAGGATGACTCTCTGTCTTTTTTCTGTAGTTAGAAGGGCCTGGAGGAGTTGCTGACAATCCTCCCAGGTGGGTTAGTGGGTGAGGAGAATAGACTCTATTAAAACAGTTAGAGCTTGAGGATCCTGAGAAAAAGAGGGCTTATGAGTCTTCCAATTATACAAATCAGAGGCTGAAAAAGGCCAGTACTGGATCTGATCCCCTATAGTTCAGAGGGGAAAAACCTGGGCAGTCCAGGTTCCATCAGAGGGCCCCCCCATCCCTCCTTAAGCTGAGTCTGTTAAAGGAGGGCATTTGTCAGGTTTATCAAGGAGGGTTAGGAAACCTTGGTCCTTGGGGAGGAGGTAGGAACGGCCGTGCCCAAGATGGGTTCCGGGCCAAGTCTTCCCAGGTGACTATGTAGGCCACCTGGTCCGGATGTCCGTGTGGTCTTGGGTGGAAAATGTATTCCTTAACCTGCAAGATAGTAGCAAGGTCAAAAGTCCCATCCCTTGGCCATCCTTTTTCAAAAGAGGGCCATGCAGAGGAACAGAGACTCTGCCACTTCTTCTTCTGGACCTCCAATGATAAGTTGTAGGCCCTCTCCACGACCTTCTTTTAGTGTTCCAGAGTTAAGCTTAAAGGGGTAGTTAGTGATTGACCCATGGTGGAGGTCACAGGAGAGGGGGAGAGTAAGAAAGAAAAAAAGAGAGAGAGAAAGAGAGAGAAAAAATATGCCACTCCAAATAATAATGAAAAGTGGGTGTGCTTATGGACGAGTACCTAACGTTGCCCAGTTTTTCTTCTGCAGGGGACGTGAATTTATCTGGGATTCACACCTGGGACCCCCTTATCCTTTCACGGGAGTCTTATAGCGGCAAGCGCCCTATGGCTCTTATTTGCTCGACCCGTGCCCGTTCTTATTGGTCACCCGTGCGGGCAGTCAGGGTCCACTAAGAGGGCTAAGAGCCTTTGGCTTACATCAGGGAGTAGCCCTGACCAGAAAACCTCAATTGCTCCTTTGTCTTTAACGGTCCCACGCGAAGACTCAGACTCAGAATGAAAGGAAGGAGGAAAGTTTACAATACAAAGTATTGAGAAAATTACAAGACCAGACCTCCCTTTATGTAACTAACACAACCATCTGTGCGGGCAGTCGGGGTCCGCTAAGAGGACTAAGAGCCTTTGGCTTACAGCAGGGAGTAGCCCTGACCAGAAAACCTCAATTGCTCTTTTGCCTTTAACGGTCCCACGCAAAGACTCAGACCAAGAATAAAAGGAAGGAGGAAAGGAAAGTTTACAATACAGAGTATTGAGAAAATTACAAGACCAGACCTTCCTTTATGTAACTAACAGAACCATCAAGCATACATACCACATTAAATCACATTCGTATGGACTGGTCCCTCTTTCATTCAGACACACGCTGCACCCACCATTCTCACTTTTGGGATCCCTGAACACAGACACAGACAATACACAGAACACAGAATTTCTTGGCATGCGTCCCTTAACTCAAGAACTGAAAGTACAGAGTTGGAGGGGAGTAGCCAAGCCAAGCTCCCTTCTTCTCCCAGGGGAAGGAAAACTTCGCCGTCCTTCTCACTCCAGACCACTCCGGTCCCTAAGGCCACAGTGTCAGAACCAGGGGTCTCTGGGCACGTCTGCCACTCCCACTGGTTTCCAATCAGGGGCCTCTGGGCACGTCTGCCACTCCCACTGGTTTCCAGAATACAGACTTACAGGTCCTGCACAGGCACAATTGTTCAGACAGAACGTTCCCAGAACAGAAAATGACTTACAGACATTAAGGCAAATACAAATCACAAGACGTCCTTACCTCCTGCTGATCTGAGGAAATGGGTCTGGGGGCAACTGAATCCCAGACGAGCCTCCAAATGTAGGACCCCCCCCTCCCCAGGCTGGGGTACCCAACGTCCACGGGAGGCTGCACCCCAGTAACTCAGTCCTCAGACCAGGAGATGCAACAAGCAACTCAGTCCTCACACCAGGAGATGCAACAAGCAAGAGGATTTAATCATTTGCACAGATGGGCTCCTGCCTCACTCGGAGAGAGAGAGAACAGCAGCCCCGAGCTCAGCTTACAGGTGACTTTTAAAGGCAAAACCCACAAACCACAATCGGCAGCAGTAGGAGGGGGCCGGCAGCAACCGGCAGCAGTGGGAGAGGGCTGGCAGCAGTAGGAGGGGGGAAGTTTCGGGTGATGTCCGGCTTGTGTACGGAGCATGAAAAGGTCAGCTCTTTCTCAGCAGTTAGAATTTTACATCTTCCTTCCTTGTACAGTTTCCTAGAATATTCTTCTTTGGTCTAGGGGATTTGGTTTGAATCCACTTTAACCTGGGGGGCTTTAGTTTGATTCCATCAAGGGAATCTAATGCCCTCTTCTCACCTCCTTGGGCATTGCATGACACAGGTACACTTATACACATGCAGGCAGTACACTCATACACATAAAATAACAATAATAAAAAAATAGTTTTGGGTTTTTTTTTTTTATCTTTTTGAGGCAGTGTCTCCCTGTAGCCCCAGCTGTCCTGGAACTCACTATGTAGACCAGGCTGGCCTTGAACTCTCAGAGAGTCACCTGCCTCCACCTCCTGAGTGCTGGGATTAAAGGTGTTTGCCACCACGCCCAGCTAAAAGAGTTTTTTGTTGTTGTTGCTGTTTTTTAAATAATTCTCTTCTCATAACCTGGGTATGCTGGCCAGGCAGCACCCACATGGCAGCTAACAGCCATCTGTAATTCCAGTTCCAGGAGATCCAGTTCTCTTCTGGCCTTCATAGGCATTGCATGCACAGCTGCACTTACATACACAGACATGAAACATACATATAAAAAATAAAATTAAAAAATTTAAATACCCAAATAAACAAGTGTCGTACCTGTTCACTTACTTTCTGTCTCATGGGAATGTCTACAAGTACAATGTGCTCTTTTGTGTTGGATTTCTTTCATTTAGCAATAATGTTTACAAGATCCATCTGTTTAGGGGCCAGAAAGATCGTTCAACAGGTAAAGGTGCCGCAAGCCAAGCTTGATGACCTGAGTTTGATCTGGGACTCACAAGGTGTAAGGAAAAAAACAAGTTCCTTCAAGTTGTCCTCTGATATCCACTTATGTGTCATAGCATGCTCCCTCATAATAAATAAATAATAAAGAAATAAATAAACAAATAAATAAATAATACAAAAAAGACCCAGCCTCCAATTTGGAATGTATTGAAGGCAGTAATATGTTAGTAAAACAATTATTGGGAGGAAAAAAATGGCTGTGATGTATGTATTTATCAATTTCTGTTGTGTAAATTATTACTACTAAGACAAACAGTATAATGGTGCTAAACCCTATTTTGTATATAACTGGATAAAATCAGTTCTCATAATCCAGTTGGAGTCAGCTCTAGCATAGTACTGTAAGATATGGATTTACTAAAGGGACACATTAACAAGTAATTGTCAAAAGTACTTGGAGATGACACAATGTGAATGATTGGGGCTTTTCTTTAAATCATTTGAATCAGTTCTTTTTTTTTTTTTTTTGGTCTTTTTGACATGACACAGGATCTCCCTGTAAGCCACCATGTAGAACTCACCTTGTAGACCAGGCTGGCCTCAAACTCACAGAGATCTGCCTGCCTCTGCCTCCCAAGTGCTGGGATTAAAGGCGTGCCACCATGCTGGGCATCATATATTCTATCTTGACATAAAGGAAGAGTTTCTCTTTGAAATTTTTCATTGACTATTATGATTTATATCCTATTTTAGAAAATCAAAAGAGTAGTCGGGGGCTATCATCTTCAAGAAGCAATACAGCAAAAACAAAACAAACTTTTAACATTTAATATACTATTTTTGTTTTGTTTTATTTGTTTGTTTGTTTGAGACAGGGTCACACTGTAACCCCAGCTAACCTGGAACTCACTATGTAGGCCAGGTTGGCCTCACAGACATCTGCTTGCCTCTGCCTCCCAAGTGCTAGGATTAAAGGCCTTGTGCTAACACGCCCATCTTAACATGCTACAATTTTGACCAGTCCTTTTCTGGACCATATTTGCTAATATATATCAAAACGTATATGACTAATAAAGATTTATCTGTGAAGTGGACATAATTATACCTGCCTGAAATGCCGACTAAGGCAGAAGGATTACTACAAGTTTAGGGTAGCTTGGGCTACCCCGTCGGTTCCAAACCAGCCTGGGGTACATAGCAAAACCAGTCAAAAACAAAAACAAAAAGCACACAAAATCTTTAGGTAGCACTTGGTTTGAGTTTGAAGGACAAGGACCACAGTAGACAGGTGAGGACTGATTTAGTCACAGTTTGGGGCTGAAGGCCCTTCTGCCCTCCTTGGCTTCCTATATCCCAGTCTTCCCAACAGTTCTGGGATCACACATGAGCCTCTACTAAACCCTCTTTATTTTTAAAAATTTTTATATTTATTTATTTATTTTGTATGCACAAGTGTTTTGCCTGCATGTATATAAGTACACCCATGTTGTGCAATGCCAGAGGAGGCCAGAATAGGGCATCAGATCCCCAGCAACTGGAATTACAGATGGTTGTCAGCTGCCATGTGGATGCCGGGAACCAAATCTGGGTCTCTGCAAGAGCAGATAGTGCTCTCAGCTGCTAAACAATCTCTCCAGCCCCTAGTTGAAACTTTTTTAAAAAACTATGTAATTAAGTATATTACTAATTTGTAAGCCTAGAATTATAAAGTAGATAGTACATGACATGAATCAAGTTATAAAAAAAAAAAACCACCAAATTAGATTAGCAGAAATTTTTACCTCTCCATCAGCCATGAACTTGTGTCTGCTTATAAGTAGCACATTAATTTAATATCACACATTTAATTCCTGGCTCCTAGGGCTTAAAGAGACACTGCCTCTGCCCATGGGTTACATTAACAACAGGGGAAACAAATCCAAGTGTCAGGACTATGGTCTACTGTTTTTGTTTTGTTTTTCTGTTAATTTTGCTTTATTTTGTTTTATGCAGGATCTTGCTATGTAACCCAAGCTGGCCTGGAACTCATTATGCTCCTGTCACCAGTCCTGAGGTTACAATAGGCCTGATAACCAGTTGTTAGGCATGTTATAGGCCCTGGAGAAGGAGTAAGAAGGAGATTCTTGCTCCAGTAGCAATTTCTTGCAAGGGGCATATCTGTGGGGAAACACAAAAGGAGAAAAGAAACTCATGAAAAACCAAAGCTCCTCCCTCCTAGTCATGGAAACTCAAATCTATGCCTTGGGAGAATGATGATGACGGCATCATAGACCTTAAAGTCACCAGAGGACAAGACAAAGACTGCCAACCCACAAATGACAAGAGTTTACTGTATAAGCAGAAGATGATAAGATGCCCAGAGAGGGGCAGAGGTCTGGGCAGTGCTCCCATTGTCTGTGTACTTGGCACTCCAATTCCTCCAACTTCTTTCTCTTCCAGTCTCCCTTTGATGCACAGTTTTCTGCATGGTTCCTGTCTCCAAGCCACTGTATACCTTGCCTGTGCTACCTTGAAGCCCCTCACTCTTGCCATCTCCTTAGACCCTGAGTGAACCTTTGATTTAAACACCCGTCATGGGAATGTGAGATGCTCAGCTGGAGTGAAGTCTTGCTGCCAAGACCAAGATGACGTCAGTTCAATCCTCAGGGCCCACAGGGTGGAAGGAAAGAACCAACTCCCACAGGTCGTCCTCTGACCTCCACATGCGTGCCATGGCACAGGTGTGTGTCCCTACACACACAAATAAATAAATAAATAACAAATAAACAGATACATGTAAAAATTTTATATAAAAACATTCATTATCTCTGTAGACATTACTTGGTTAGACCCCTGAGAGACAGAGGCCCTGGCTGAGCATATTCCAACTGTGTGTCATATACTGAGCCAAAAAGCTCAACAGAAATACAGTTAGTTGGGGCTGGTCATGTGGTTCATTTGGAAGTCCTGAGTTGGATCCCTAGCAATACATAAACTGGGAATGGTGGCACAAACTATAATCTAGCACTCCTCCTGCCTCGGCCTTTTAGGTGCTGGGAATACAGGTGTGAGCCACCCAGCCTGACTTGGGGGTGGATCCTTTATGCAAATATTGTACTATAGTAAAACGTATAACATAAAATTTACAATTTTAAGTGTGCAGTTCAGCAACATTAAATATATTCCCCCTGCTGTGCAGCCACCACCACCCTCATCTCCAGAACTTTTCCATCTTCTTAAACTGAAACTCTATCCCCATGACACTGTCCCCTCCTGGGCCTCTGGCATCCATCCTGTTTTTTTGTCTCTATGGATGAAACAAGGGACCTCGTGTAAGTGGGATCATAAATACTTATCTTTCTGTGACTGGTTTATTTCACTTGCCATAATGCCCTCAGGTTCATCAATATTATAGCATGTGTCAGAATCTCCTTCCTTTAAAGTTATTCATTTATTTTTGTTGTATAAGAGTTTTGCCTGCATGTATATAAGTGCACCCATGGGTACAATGCCCACGAGGCCAGAAGAAGGCATCAGATCCCCTGGAACTGGAATGATAGATGTTTTTTGGCCACCATGTAGGTTCTGGGAACCAAACCCAGGTCTTCTGTAACAGCAGTAGGTGCTTTTAACTGTTGAGCCATCTCTCCGGGCCCTCTTTTTTTTTTTTTAATGACAAGGTCTTACTCTGTAACCTGGGCTAGCCTGGAACTCAGTATACAGACCAGACTGGCCCCAAATTTATAGAAACTCACTTGTCTCTGCCTTCTGAGTATTTGGATTAAAGACCATCACCACTGGCCCTTTTAAAGTCTTCATCTGGCTTTTATCCCTTTATTTTGCTTTGAATTAAAATAATACAAGTCAGCCTGATTTTCCAGATGAAGCAGCCAAGGCAACCTACAAGCACAGGGCAGTCCCAGAGGAGCATCTGGTACTGCCTATGTATACTGGTCTCTGACCACTGTCCCCAGAGGCTGCCTTTGCAAGGATGGTCAAAGCTTGCTGTATCAACTGACTGATGGAGAGTCGCAGAGAATTATTTAGTTTTCTTTGCCAAAGGGGAAATCTAAAATTATGCTGACTCAGAGGAACTGTAAACATTAAATCCTTTTAGATGTTTTACTTCATTCACAGACTCTCGATCAGCTTGAATTCTGGAGCCATGCTTCTGAGAAATAAATGGGAATGAGTCGGCAAAGTCCATATACAAACTATCTCAGGCTTCCCAGTCTAAGACAAGACAAGTCAATATAAATCACAAATGTTATTGCATTATATTAATCTTTTTTAAAAATTTTATTTTAAATGTGTATGCATGTATTGCCTGCATGTAGGTAAGTGCACCCCTGTCATGCAATGCCCACGGAGATCAGAAGAGGCTGTC
Organism: Nannospalax galili; assembly: GCF_000622305.1. Classification (NCBI taxonomy): domain Eukaryota; kingdom Metazoa; phylum Chordata; class Mammalia; order Rodentia; family Spalacidae; genus Nannospalax; species Nannospalax galili. The sequence continues at coordinate 493,624 of NW_008333794.1, forward strand.
GGATCCCCTGGGACTGGAGTTATGGACAGTTGCTAGCTGCCATGTGGTGCTGGGATTCGAACCCAGGTCTTCTGCAAGAACAACCAGTGTTCTTAACCGCTGAGCCATCTCTCCAGTCCCACATTATATAAATCTTTTTAAAAGTTTTTTTTTAAAGCTGGGCATGGTGGCGCATGCCTTTAATCCCAGCACTCGGGAGGCAGAGGCAGGTGGATCTCTGTGAGTTCAAGGCCAGCCTGGTCTACATAGTAAGTTCCAGGACAGTTGGGGCTACAGGGAGACCCTGTCTCAAAAAGACAAAAAAAAAAGTTTTTTAAAATCTATCTTAGGGGAGAGGTGCATGCCATAGCATGCATATGGAGGTAAGAGGGGAGCTTTGTTTCTTTGTTTGAGACAGGGTCTCACTGTGTCACCCTGGCTGGCCTCCATCTCCATATATAGAACAAATAGACCTCAAACTCAGAGATCTTCCTGCCTCTGCCTCCTGACTGAAGGGCAGAGCACAACTTTTTGAGACTCATTTATCTCTTTCCTCCTTGTCTTTGAGGAAAGTTCTCTCTGCTGCTGTACTGAAAACTGCAACTTCTGGCTGATTCTCTACCTCCGCCTCCCATCCTGACATCTGAGTGCTAGGATTACAGATGTGAGCCACTGAATTGGTTTTTTTGTTGTTTTGTTTTGTTTTACATTTGTTTATGTGTGAGTGTTCTGGCTATATAGCAAGATTTTGTCTCAAAAATAAACAAATAATGGGTATGGTGCTAATACCTATAATCCCAGCCCTCGGCAGGAATTCAAGGCCATCCTCCATTACAAGGATGGCCTAGACTAAGCATGTAAAACCTTGTCTCAATGATTTAAATAAAATGAAAACAGGGCAGGTAAAGTGCTTGTCTACCATTCATGAAACCCTGGGTTTAATCTCTAGCAGTATATAAACCTGATAAGATAGCACATGTCTATGATCTCAATCCCAACATTTGGGAGGTGGAGGCAGAAGGATCAGGAGTTTAGGGTCATCTTTAGCTACATAATGAGTTTAAGTAAATGTGACAGATAAATATTGAAAGAGTCTACTTACAAGCACTACCTAGAGGAGCTGGGCATAATGGTATCTGCTTGTAAGCCCAGAACTCTGGAGGCTGAGACAGGAGATCACCATGAGTTCAAGGTCAGCTTGAACTAAGTAGCGAGTTTCAGGCTAATCTGGGGTATATAGCAAGACACTGTCTCAAAAAAGAAAGGAAGGAGGGAAAAAGGAACTTAGAAAAGGCAAATTTACAGAAACAAAGTAGATCAGAGGTTAGCAAAAGCTGGGCCCAGGAGAAGAAAGGAGTTAGTTTCCTTTTGGAAAAGAAATTTTTTGGAAATAGATAGTAGTGATCATTGTACAACATTGTAATTAATGTAGTTAGTGTCACTGAACTGAATACTTAAAAATGGTTAGAGTCAAAAATACAAGATAAAGGAAAACTGGTTAAAGTGCCAAATTTTGTGTCAAAATATTTGACCACCAAGACAAAAAAGAAAATATATCCACTTCTGTGACTCTACAGCTCTGCAGAGCTAAAATGCACAGCCCAGTGACTGGCCTGCCTCAATGCTGGCTCCCTCCACCCTTCTTGATGCCTCTGTCAGGAGCTACCTCCTCAGATCCTTCCTGTACAGCTGCTGAGCTGACCTTGGCTTGAGCCCAAGTCCTCCTGGCCCAGCTCCATGAGCCTCTCTGGTTTCCTATGTGACTCACTCCCTTCTCTGAGTAACCCAGCGCTATGTGCCACGTACCACCCCACCCTACCCTGCCATCCCTTACCTCTGAGTCACCTAGGCTCACCCAAGACTTTCTGCTCAGTAATCAAGTGAACCAAGAAAAAGAGAAAGGATCACAGCAAGGCAGGGACAGGCCTCAGGAATTGTGCAGTGCTCAACAGGAAAGCAGGCAGAGGTTAGCATGGGATCTGATATCTGGTAACAAGTAGAGGCCTACTACTGCCCTCTCTGGACCTGCTTCCTCCTCGGTAAGATAAACAGTCATGCTGGGATCTCCAGGGGTGTTTTCCATTCCAGGATGTTAAATACAAATTATAGGAGGCCACTGGCTTATGCTGTTTGATTTGGATGCTAAGGTTTGAATTCAGGGCCTCCTAAATGCTAAAAGCACATGTGCTCTACGACTGAGCCAGCTAGAGGTCCACTGTTTTAGACTAAGCTACCAAATGGGGCCCCAACAGACCAAGCTAAAAATCAAAATGGAGTCACGCCAAAGATCCACAGCCACCAAGCAAAACCTGTTTATCTGCCTTCCAAGAAATTAGGATTAGAGAGATAGAAGCTAGTTTTCCAGAGGCCAGTTTCACCCAGAGTGATAATGATGCTCCCTCTATTTTCATCCTTACAGAGAAGTAATCCGAGGTTCATTCCAGTTATTTCCCTAGTGTTCTGTCTGCCTTACAAGGAGCAGAATTGAAACAACCAATCCACTATGTGTGGGTTTGTTTGTTTGTTTTCCTGCTATCTTTAAGTCTTTTTGTCTATAAAACTGACTTCCTTTGCTTGGGCCATCCAAACACTTTCTCTATTTTATGGAAGGAATTGATTTTATTTACTTTTTTGTTTGTTTAAGACAGGGTTTCATGGGGGCTGGAGAGATGGCCCAGTGGTTAAGAGCACTGGCTGCTCTTGCAGGGGATCCAGGTTCAATTCCTAGCACCCACATGGTGGCTAACAACTGACCATAACTCAAGTTCCAGGGAAATCCAATTCCTTTTTCTGATCTCCAGGGGCATTGCATGCTATGGATGCACATGCAGGCAATGCATTCATACACATAAAATAAAAATAAAATTTTTTAAAAAAGACAGAGTTTCATGTAGCCCAGGCTGGCCTCTATGTGGCCAAGGATGACTTTGAATTTCTGATCCTCCAATTTCCACCTTCCAAGTGCTGGGATAACAGGTATTTACCACCACCATGCCCTCATTTTGCTTTTTGTGGCTGGCTCTCATTAAGTTGCCTAAACTGGCCTTGAACTTTAGGTTAGCTGGGCTACATGAGACCAGTATCAGGGGGAAAAAAGGAAGGACAGTAAATATGTGAATTGGTGAGGGGGGAAGATCAAAAATTATTTTCCCAGTTCTGGGTATAAGACCTTGCCAACTCACAGGGCCTGCCCATTGGGGCTAGTAATGTCAACATCTTATCAGTATAACACACAGTCTGCACCCTTGCATGTTCCAAACCCTCAGTATGGCTGGGGGTATACAAATCTTATCTATAACCAACACATGAGAGTCACTAGATTGCAGGTGCAGTAAGTTGGTTTCAGAAAGCCCTCCCTAGTCCAGAGTGTAAGAGCCCGCTGATGGTGTTTAGGGAAGCATACTACCCACCCGATCTCCAAATCCTTGAAGGTTGACAGGGTCTCTGGCCAAGAGGTCTGGCCTTTCCCGTGATGGGTCTAGTCTGCAGTAAGCCAACCACTAGGCAGCTGCAAGAAGGAACATCCCTGAAATAATATGCACCTAGAAATTATGGTACTGTCTGGGGTGATTGTCTTTTGAGATAAGGTCTTAGTACATAGCCCAAACTCTTGATTATTCTCCCTTAGTCTCTGGAGTGTTGAGTGTCACAAGTGTGAAGCACTGTAGATTATTTATACATGAAAGACAGCATAGTAGTGCATGCCTTTAATCCCAGCATTTGGGAGGCAGAGGCAGGCAAATCTCTGTGAGTTCAAGACCAGCCTGGTCTACCTAGTGAGTCCCAGGACAGCTGGAGCTACAGGTAGACCCTGTCTCAGAAAAAAAAGAAAAGAAAGAAAAATAAAGGAAAAGCAGATAGAGAAGATATGAGATTTTGCTCTTTAGGCTGTTAATATTTATCACTTCAGGGTTGAAATTGGGGCTGAGTGTCAGGTAGATAGATATACTTTTTCTTTCACACAAATTCAGATTATATCATTTGTAACAAGCATGAATTGCTTTTGTAATTCTTTCACATCCTAAGGAAAGTTTAAGAAAATTGGCAAAGACTATGAAGAAATATTTTTATAATATAAAATGACAGAACACAAAAGTTAAATTGATGGGGTCGAAGCGATAGCTCAGCTTGCCACACAAGAGTGGGGATCTGAGTTTGATTTCTAGCACCCATGTAAAAAAAACCACATGTGATGGTGCACCCCTGCAGTCACAGTACTGGAGAGGCAGAGACAGGCAGATCTTTGGACTTTCTGGTTATCCAGCCTAACTAAATCAATGAGTTCCAAGTCAGTGAAAGACCCTGTCTCAGAAAATAAAGTTGATAGCACCTGAGGAACAATATCCAAGGTGACTTCTGACTTCCACAAACATGTGCATGTGCACCCACACACCTACACTCATGACCATGTACATACACCCATACATGCACCAAAAAAAGTTAAATAGAAATTTCTGCTTTAATTACAACTATAAAAATTAAATAAACCTATGGATAGAACTGGTAAAGAGAGCCTTAATATTTTTTTCATTTTTCTTTTTCTTTTTTTGGTCTTTTTGAGACAGGATCTTCCTGTAACCACAACTGACCTGGAACTCACTATGTAGAACAGGCTGGCCTTGAACTCACAGAGATCTGCCTGCCTCTGCTTCTGGAGTACTGGATTCAAAGGTATGTGCGCCCGGCTGAACCTTGATATTTTTTTTCGCCACATTAGGATAAAATAATATAAATTTGTACCCTGCTACAATGACAACTTTGTCAAAATACACCCATATATGGGTAAGGGCTCAAAGAGAGATTCTGAGAATCTTGAGCTCACTCTTATTTTTTCAAGTGATAAAAATTTTCTCTTTGCCATGCCGGCCCAGGGTCCCCTAACATGCTAAGCAAAAAACTCCCTCTTTAAAATACAATCTGATAGGCCATTCCTGCAACACATTAACACAAGCAGCTGACCTTTGGAAAGCAAATCAAAGACTATATTGAGAAAGAATTGTAACCAGGCTTGGCTGTCATGGGAGTTATTTAGGGCACAGCCTTTTGCTCAGTTATATCTCAGTACAGGGGCCAGAGGGGTCATTGGGACATGCTGACAGCTGCTGTGTTCTGGACACAGGGAGGATCTGCACCAATCCAGGCCTCAGGAAGGAAACCATGGGACTTCCTCACAGATTGCACCAGGCAAGCACATACTATTTAAACAGATCACTGCCCCACAATGCTAAAAAGTATTCACATCACTTGGCTTCAATCTCCAGAACTAACAAAAAACAAAACCATAAAAAATTCAAATTGTGACCAGGTATGGTGGTATACACCTTTAATTCTAGCCAGCACTTGGGAGGCAGAGGCAGGTGGCTTTCTGTAAGTTTAAGGCCAGTCTGGGCTACATAACTGAGTTCCAGGCCAGCTGGGGCAACATAGTGAGACCCTCTCTCTCTAAAAAATATTCAAATTGTGATGTATTTTAAGTGTTTAGTATTTATTGTGTTATTTTTAAATTTTATTTACTTATTTTTGTTTTATGTCTATTAGTGTTATGCCTGTGCCTGAGGAGTCCAGAAGAGGGCATCAGATCCCCTGAAACTGGAGTTACAGATGGTTGTTAGCTGCCATGTGGGTGCTGGGATTCGAACCTATGTCTTCTTCTAGAGCAGCCAGTGCTCTTAACCACTGAGTCATCTCTCCAGCCCCTGGAATTCACTATGTAGATCAACCTGGCCTTGAACTTACAACAATCCTCCTGCCTCTGCATACCAAGTGCTGGGGTCACAGGCATGCAACACCATGTTTAGCCAAGTGTTTAAATAATGAATACTTGTATCACACAACCTTTGCATTTACAAGTGTTTTTTTTAAGTTAATTTGTGTGGGGGAAGGGTATGCGTGTGTGTACATGTGGGTACAGAAGCAGGCACCTGCATGTGGTGGTCAGAAGTTGACAGGCTTCTTCCTTGGTCACTCTCTACCTTTTTTGAGACAGGATCTCTCACTGAACATGGAGCCCATTGATTTAGCTAGGCTGTTTGGACATAGAGTTCCAGAGATCTGCCTGTCTCTGCCTCCCTAGCATTGGGATTATAGAAGCTCACTGCCACACCCAGGTTTTTATCTAGGTGCTGGGGATCTAAACTCAGGTTTTCATGCTTGCATAGTTAACCCTTTACTGACTGAGCCATCTCTCTAGCCCCAATATTGTTCTTCAAAAGATAACCTAATTATAACCTAATTTGGGTTTTGTTTTTTTGGTTTTTTTTTTTTTTTTTTTTTTTTTTTTTTTTTGTTTCCCTGTAGCTCCAGTTGGCCTGGAACTCACTGTACTCAGTCTTATAGAGATCCACCTGCCTCTGCTTTCCAAGTGCTGGTATTAAAGGCATGCACTATCACACCCGGTTTAAGATAACCAACTTTACACCAATTACCACAGATATATGTGTGTATATATTTATATATTTGCTTTGTAATATATAAGTTGGAAAACAGAATATCTTTTAAATTTTTATTTAATTTTATTTATTTATTTTTTGTTTTGTTTTATTTTGTTTTTAGTCTTTTTGAGACAGAGTCTCCCTATAGCCCCAGCTGGCCTGGAACTTGCTATGTAGACCAGGCTGGCCTCGATCTCATAGAGATCTGGCTGCCTCTGCCTCCAGAGTCCTGGGAATAAAGGCCTGTCTCACAATGCCCAGCTAATTTTTTATTTTATTTTTATTTTTTGGAAATAGGACTTTCATCATGTGGCCCAGGCTGGCATTGAACTCACAGCAATTCTCAGTGTCAGTCTCCCAAAAGCTAGGATTACAAGCATGTGCCACATTATCCAACAAGCTTATTTTTAAATAGTATATTACTTACATTTTCAAATTATATATTATTTGGGGGGGTGCTCAGAATTGAACACAGAAGCATGCCAAGTATGTATCCTACCACTGACCCACCCTCCAGCCCTAGGATTTTTTTCTACAACTTCTAGCCACCTTTCCAGTTAAAGCACCTCTAATTTTAAAACAATAGAGTTGTTAGTTTGAAAAATCATAATAAACAGAAATTATAGTGTTTTCTGAATCCTCTATAGACACCACATGCATTTAACTCAAGGTATTGGTTTGAAAAAAAGAACGGCTCAAGGTAATATGATAAGCATCTTCTTTTAGTCCTGTGAGTGTGTCTCTGACTCATGCACACCCTTGTATGGAGAACACACTCTTAGAGAATGCACAGCCTGGCCAGCTGCCCATGACAGGCCCTGCTGTGGGAAAACCAAGGCTGCAGGGAGTTTATGGAGGCTGTGACTCAAAACAAAGGGACTTAGGTCGGAATTGCAATTTAATCATTCCTTGTGTGGACTCTGAGCCTGTATCTTCCACTGCAAGATGGAATTACTAATAAAACCTTCTTCTCAGGGCTATGAAGATTAACTGAGTGAATGCATAGGAGAGTGTTTAGCATGGGGCTTACCATTTAGGTTGCTCAAACATTTGCTTCTTTGGACTGTCTCCCACTGGCTGGACTCAGTGAGGATGTTGGATGATGTCTGTGAAAACTAATGCTGGTTATAATTAGAAGTGGATGACAGGATCCTGAGCCTTAGTCAAGACACTGAATCTATAATTCTTCCTGACTTCTCTCTCCTTTAAGCAGTCCTCAAATCGAACTTCCCAGAACAGATCAGGAGAGCAAGCAAGAGCAAGTTCATAGATAAGGAGCTAAGGGCCAGAGATCCTGACACTCAGTACTTAAAGATTGTGTCCTAAAGTCCAGACAGCCCACTGCCTGCTCCCTCGGACCTTGTATCCTCCTTCCTCTCTTGTTTTTTACATTTTTATTTATTATATTTTTTGTATATGAGTATATAGCTTGCATGTAGGTAGGTCCATCCATGTGGTGTAATGCCCGAGGAGGTCAGAAGAGGGTGTTGGATCCCCTGGAACCAGAGTTACATACAGTTGTTAGCTGCCATGTGGGTGCTGGGAATCAAACCTGGATCTTTTGCAAGAGCAATCAGTGCTGTTAACCACTGAACCATCTCTCCAGCCCCACCTCCTTCCTTTCTTACACTGCAGCCACTATGAGTTCCTTTTGTTCCTAAAAGCTAGAAGGATTCTTGGTCAAAGGCGTCTTTGCCTCCTTCTTTTGCCTTCGGCCCCTCTTTCTAAACATTTTTCTCCAGATCTCTTCTTGGCCAGCTTACTCTCACCAGTTAGGTCTCTGCTAAGTTGTCCATTTCCAGGGCTCCAGTGAGTGGTTTGGAGTCCTTTTGCTCTGCTTGAATAGAAACTGCATGAGTCAGCAAAGAATAGTGCTTTCTTAGTGTTGGCTATCTTGAGTCTTTGAATGCTAAAATCTTGTGAACGGGACTGGCAGTTCCAATCCCTGAGAACTACAGACTTAACACTCCAAGCCTTGGGAGCCAGAGATGCACAGCTCTAGATGCTTGGGTTTTCTCACTGCTCTGGGTTCTACTTGCCAGCAGCCCAGCAGCCCTTCAGCAGCAAATGCAACCCTCAGATCTAATCAGCAGCTGACAACAGCCACAGTCAGCAGTGGTCAGAGCCAGCCATGGCTACAGGTCTAGAGCCTCAGGTGTCAGGACTCTACCTTAGAGGCTGGGTAGCTCCCATGAACTCTCTCTAGGATCAGACCAGTGTCTTCTGACACTGCAGTCTTAAGCTAGGCCTTCTCCATTCTTCCGCTGTCCTTGATCCTTCAATGCCTCTTTTGCTTTGCTCCCAACCACTCCTGCTACTCCTTGGAGCACTTCCGCTTCCGCTCTGCTGTTTCTACCACCTCGGATACTGCCCCACTGTGTGTTACCAGCATATCCCACTATACTTACAATAAAAATCGCAAGCAGAAACTACCTCAGTGGAAAAAAAAATTATATACATTAAATAAAAACTTTAGCTGGAGCTGGCCATGATGTTTCATGCCTGTAATCCCAACACTGGGAAGCTGCCTGGAAGAGAGCTCCATTCCGTTGAGCTGCCTTCAAGTCATGCAGTGAGCTCCACCGAGGGTTCCAGCCTTCAGGAGCTGTCACTGGTGCTGGGGTGGGTTTTCAGTAATGTCAATAATGAGAAAGAATCTGGGTGGATACCTGGCCTCTGGGAGAGCTTTTATCAAGATCTATTTGATGTTGGTTGTTTGTTTTGGGGGGATTTGTTTTGTTTTGTTGTTTTTGTGGGTTTTGGCTTGTTGGTTTGGTTTGGTTTGTTTTTTTTGAGACAGGGGTCTCCCAGTAGCCCCAGCTTGCCTGAAACTTGCTATGAAGACCATGCTGACCTCGTGCTCGATTTTGCCTCCTAAGTGTTGGGATTAAAGTAACTCTGGTTTTTTGTTTGTTTGTTTTGGGGTTTTTGTCTTTTGAGACGGGGTCTCCCTGTAGCCCCAGATGGCCTCACTACGTAGACCAGGCTGGCCTTGAACTCAGAGATCCACCTGCCTCTGCTCCCGAATACTGGGTTCAAAGGCATGTGTCACCATGCCTGGCAGCTTTTTAAAAAATATATGTATTTATTTTTATTTTATGTGTATGTGTGTTATGCCTGCATGTATGTAAGTGCACCCATGTCATGCAGTGCTCACAGAGGACAGAAGAGGGTCTTGGATCCCCTGGAACTGGAGATATAGACAGTTGTTAGCCGCCATGTGGGTACTGGGATTTGAACTCCAGTATTCTGCAAGATCAGCCAGTACTCTTACCCACTGAGCCATCTTTCCAGTTCCTGATAGTTGGTTTTTAATCCAAAATATATACAATAAAAAATTAGGGGCCAGGCATGGTGGTGCATGCCTTTAATCCCAGCACTCCAGAGGCAGAGGTAGGTGGATCTCTGAGAGTTCAAGGCCAGCCTGGTCTACATAGTGAATTCCAGGTTAGCTGGGGCTATAGGGAGACCCTGTCTCAGAAAGACCAAAAATAAACAAACAAACAAACAAACAAACAAACAAATAAATAAATAAATAGTAAGTTAGGGGCTGGAGAGATGGCTCAGTAGTTAAGAGCACTGGCTGCTCTCAAAGAGGACCCAGGCTCAATTTCCAGCACCCACATGGCAGCAAACAATTCTTTGTAACTCCAGTTCCAAGGGAATCTGACGCCCTCTTCTGACCTCCTTGGACATTTCATGACATAGGTGCACTTACACATAGGGAATACACTCATACACATAAAATAAAAAATAATAAAAAAATTTTAAATTAGTTACAGTGCTGGAGAGATGGCTCAGTGGTTAAGAACACTTGCCATTCTTCCAGAGGACCTTGGTTCAATTCCCAGCACCCACATGGCAGCTAACAACTGTCTGTAGCTCCAGTTCCAGGGGATCTGACTCCCTTTTCTGGCCTCCACAGGCTTTGCACTACACAGGTGCCCTTACATACATGCAGGCAATACATTCATACACATAATATAAAAATAATAAATAAAAATTTAAAAATTAATTACAAATACAGGATAAGAACAGTTGAATACACAGAAGGAAGACCATGGCTAGTGTAAGTTTTGCAGTAAGGGCCTGAATGCTTGTCCATTGAATTGGCTGTGCTGCATGGGATAAAAGAACCCTGTAAACCACCTGTCTTTGGGTTGCCTACATTCCATAGTACGTGCTTATACACATGCCTATGTGGTAACCTAGGGGTGAGCTAAGGGCCACCACAGGATTCAAGACCTAACCCTGTCCTTGGTTGTGAACAGCAGCAATGTTCCCAGCACCCACTTGAATATGCTGGTGGAAAGCCTGGGTCTTACCAGTAGGAATGCCTGTGAGCTGGTGGATCAGCTCACTCCAGACCCACAGCCCAGGAGCAGTGCCAACTCCATGTGTGAAGTAGGCACCTCTCTCATCCTGCAAGGGTCCATTTGTCATGTAGGCAGCCCAAACTGCCCTCAAACTTGCTATATAGCAGAAGCTGGCCTTGAACTCATGATTCCCTCACCTCTACCTCTCATTATTTTTTTCTTCCTTCCTTCCTTCCTTTCTTTTTTAAATATTTATTTTATTTTTATTTAAGTGTATGCATTTATGGGTGTATATGTTCACATGTGTGCAGGTACCTGTGAAGGCCAGAAGAGAGCATCAGATCCCCTGGAGCTGGAGTTACAGGTGATTGTGAGATACCCAACATGGGTGCTGAGAACTGAACCCAGGTCCACTGCAAGAGCAGCCAGTGCTCTTAACTGCTGATCCATCTCTCCTCCCTCCTTTCCACGGGCCTTTCCTCTCTCTTTCTCTTCCTCTCTCCCTCCCTCCACTCCCTCCCTCCCTCCCTCCCTCCCTTCCTTCCTTTCTTTTCAGGCAGTCTCATGTAACCCAAGCTGGCCTCAAACTCACTATGGAGTTGAGGATGTCCTTGAAGTCCTGATCCTCCTCCCTTTCGCCCAAGTGCTAGGGTTACAGGTCTGTACCACCATGCCTGTCACCTTTTTTCTTTTCTAGTTCAATAAACACTGAAGAAGTTACAACTGTTAAATTGTGTTGAAAAACCAACCTCAAAACTGGCTCTTTTACTGATTTCCATACATGAAAATAACCATTTTCTTTTTTCTTTTTTCTTTTTTTTTTTCCTGGTCTTTTTTGAGACAGGGTCTCCCTGTAGCCCCAGCTGTCCTGGAACTCACTATGTAGACCAGGCTGGCCTTGAACCCACAGAGATCTGCCTGCCTCTGCTTTCCGAGTGCTGGGATTAAAGGCATGTGTCACCACCTCCAGCAAAAATAACCATTTTTTATACACATTTTCAGTTTTCATTTTAAAAAAATTTTTTTATTATTTTTATTTTATGTGTATGCGTGTATTGTCTGCATGTAGGTAAGTGCACCTGTGTTCTGCAATGCCCAAGGAGGTCAGAAGAGGCTGTCAGATCCCCTGGGACTGGAGTTATGGACAGTTTTTAGCTGCCATGTGGGTGCTGGGATTCAAACCTGGGCCTTCTGCAAGAACAACCAGTGTTTTTAACCCCTGATCCATCTCTCCAGCCCCTCGGTTTTCATTTTGACAAGCACTGTACTTACAGCAATAGAATAAAGGATCTTAAAAAAAAAAAAAAAAGAATAAAGGATCTTTGTTTGAGACAAGGGTGTTATGTAATCCAGGATGGCCTCAAACTGACTAGGTAGCCAAGGATGACCTTGAAATCCTGATCCTATTGGCTCTACCTCCCAAGTGCTGGGATTACAGATATGTACCATCACCCCTGGATCAGGATAAAGTATCTTAATGAAAAGGGAGAAAGAGGAGGAGAAACCACTAGAGACAGCTCCAGGTGCTCAGGTTGGAGGCTTATTGCTCAGGATTTCACCACTAGTGGCCCTGGTGGACAGTGATTGCATTCCCCAGCCTGCAGGAGCAGCAAGCAGCAGCAGGCAGAGCTTGCTGCATAGTTCGTGCTAACAATGTGATTTATGGTAAATGCTGGAGCCTTGGGCCACACTGGTTCAGTTTGAACTGCTTGGGACCTGGTGCAGGAGACTCAGCAACTAAGCACACCCCTCTCTGTGGGGACTGCATGCCATGTGCTGACCCACAGTAAAAATCATAGACATTGGCCTCTGTCAATAGCTCATACCTGAAACCAGTTACTCAAGAGGATGAGGCAAGATTGTGAATTCAAGGCTAGCCTGGACAACTTAGTGAGACCTATGTGTAATAGTGTTCTCTAGAACATTATACAGATATATATATTAGATCGGCTTATACAATGCCATCTGGATAGCCCAACAATGGCTTTCTCACACTAGAGAAGCCCAGAAGTTACTTACTCTAAAATGCTGGGTGCTTCAGCAGTCCTAATGTGGTGCTGAAGACCTGGAGATTCCTGGAGAGCCACTCCTTGTCTTCAGTCCACATTGGAAGCCTGAAGCTGTGCTTTAATATCAGCAAAGGAATGTAGCAGCAGCAGCAGCAACAGGGTAGATGCACTTGTCAGTGAGAGTTAAGGCAAGCAGACAAAAGTGAAGCTTCTCTTCAGCCTGCTTTAATCTGGGCTGCCACTGGAAGGTGCTGTCCACTTCAAGAAAATCCCTCACAGGGGTGCTCAGTGACTTACCTTTTGGATGATTCCAGATCAACTAAAGCCCGATAACAGAACAAAACAAAGCAACAAACAGATAAGAAACCAACCTTGTAATGAGGAGTGCAACATCCATCCTCTCTGAATTCTGCATCCTTCTGACATGTCCCTGGACCTGTCCACGGTCCCAGGCTTCTCCAACACAACCAATTTAAAAAGGAAAGTTTTGCTCGATATGGGTGGTACATGCCTGTAATTCCCAGTAGAGGCAAGAGGATCTATCAGAAATTTAAGGTCAACCTCAGCTATATAACAAGTTCAAAGTCAGCCTGGGCTACATAAGACCAAGAAGGAAGGAACAGAGGGAAGGAGGGAGGAAGGGAGGGAGGGAGGAAAGCTTCCTCTATACAAACTTCTAAGATTCCCCAAACTTAAATAACTTTCCTAAACTAAATATAGGTTCTTGACTTTAAAGCCATTGTTCCTGCCACAATGCCAGCAGGTGCCTTGGTAAGGTGAGAGCATTGATGAACCTGAGAAATGGGAACAGAAAGATCCCTTGAAAGAATCTGGAATAGGCAGCTAGTTGTTAAGCACACCTCACGAGCTTTTGGTGAACTCTTAGATTAAACAGCTGCAGTCACATGCTGTGCAGCTTCTGTCAAACACAGACTACATACACAACATTGGAACCCAAAGACTGTAATAGAACCAAAAAATTCCCATGGCCTAGGGATGTTTTACCCCTGGTAATGTCAAGAACAATGTGTTCCTGGCATGTTAATGGTGATGCCAGTAAAAACAGATCACAGCACTGTCATGTAGGTCGATGTATGATGCTGTGCTGCTGATGGCATACATATTCACTGGGCTGCCTGATTTGTCCTACTTTAGGGAACTCTTTCTGTTATAAACAAAATATAAGCCAGACATAATGCTGCATACTTATAGTCTAGGTTATTGGGAAGACTGAAGGAGGAAGATCACTTGAGCCCAAGAGTTCTAGATAAGTTTGGTAACGTAGTCTGATGCTTTTGCAAACAATACACTAAAACTGTATGCCCCATGTACCCACCAGCACCTTCATTCATTTTGTGTTTATCATATCTCTGGATTACATTCTCAGCACCACAAAAAATAAAATATGAAATAAAGACACCATGTCAAGGGGTGGGCCTGCCATTTAGATCTGCATAAACATACCCCAGGATGTTCGTATACTGATGATATCACCTAACAAGGCAATACTCGGACTACATCCCTGTTATGAATAGACATGGCTTTGCTTGCCATGGGTGGCTGGGAGGCACATGGGCAAGGCCACTCTGTTGCAGGTGGAAGAGGCCTGGACAGGAGGAGCCAGCAGGGAGGAGGCTGAGGCTAAAGTCCAGAAAAACAGCTGGCCTTGTAGACTGGGTGTGTCTAGAAAAGGGAAGGCCAGGGTGGATTCAGGTGACTGTGTAGGAAATGGGTCTTTGGCCATCATACCCATCAACTTCCTACCTGGGCCATCCCAAGCTTCCCCACTTCAGAACTGATGCTGCTTCTTAAAGCTAGGAACACAGACATGGTGATGCATGCCTGTGATCCCAGCAATTGGAGACTGAAGCAAAAGGACTGCTGTGAGTTCAAGGCCAGCCAGGGATATATAGTGAAATGCTTTTTAAATATTTTACTTATTATTTTTATTTTATAAGTGTAGTGCCTGCATGTAAGTGCACCCATGTCATATAATACCTGTATAGGTCAGGAAAAGGTGCTGGAGCCCCCTGGAACTGGAGTTATGGACAGTTGTTAGCCATCATGTGGGTGCTGGGAATCAAACCCAGGTCCTCTTCAAGAGCAGCCAGTGCTCTTAACTGCTGAGCCATCTCTCCTGCCCCTGAAATGCTATCTTTAAGAAAACCAAAGCCAACCAGGCATGGTAGTACATGCCTTTAATCCTAGCACTCAGAAGGTTGAGCCAGAGGACCTCTATGAGTTCGAGGCCAGCCTGATCTACATAAGGTTCCAGGCCAGCTAGTGCTACACAGTGAAACTCAGTCTAAACAAAACAAAAACAAAAGCAAACAAAACACCTTTCTGCAATCCCTCCTGTTGCCTTGCTTCACCCACCCAACAAATCACTTTGGTCCTACTTCCAAAAGGAATCGGATTTGGTGGTTCCTCTCCTCCCCCGTGACCTGCTGCATCTGAGTGGAGACCAGATCTTTGGTCTTTGCTGATGTAAGCCCTAGTACTTCCCTGCTGGTTTCTCTTTGCCCAACAGGGCTCATGTGCTCTGTGGCCTCTTCAGAGAAGCCATCCTTACCCACCCAACTGAGGGAAGGTCCTTTATCAACCTCTACCACAGCATCCTCTTTTTTCTTCACTTTTTGACTATGATTTTGTTAAT
Organism: Nannospalax galili; assembly: GCF_000622305.1. Classification (NCBI taxonomy): domain Eukaryota; kingdom Metazoa; phylum Chordata; class Mammalia; order Rodentia; family Spalacidae; genus Nannospalax; species Nannospalax galili. The sequence goes on from NW_008333794.1 coordinate 509,015, forward strand.
CTTGACTGCAAACTCAACTGAATTGAGAACAGCCAGAGATTAGCAAAGTGCACCCCTGGGTGTGTCAGTGAGATAATTTCCAGAGAAGGTTAACTGGGTAAGGAAGACCTGCTGTAGGTGGTACCACCCCCTAGACTGGAGGCCAGATGGAATAAAGAGTAGAAAGAAAGCCTTTAGTGAAGGTCTATTCATTCTCCTTCCCTCCCTCCCTCCCTTCCTCCCTCCCACCCTCCTCCAAGGCCTATGATATAAGCTCTTCTGCAGTGCCTTACCATCTTCGCCATTATGTTCTAAAGCTTCTGAAACCATGAGTCAAAATAAAGCCTTTTTTCCATCCTTAAAGTGCTTTGCTGAGGTATTCTATCACAGCAACAAAAAGTCTGACTTACTTCAACAATAACAACCAGCATTTATTGAGCACTTACTGTGTGTTCTAAGCATGTAACACTTTATTAGTTCACTTGGTCCTCATCATACAACTCTGGTGGGTGACTGAACTATACAGCTGGTGACATTTAAAGTGACAAGATTCCACTGGGCTGTGGGCATTATGAGGTCAGTGACCTTGCCTGTTCAGCTTGTTTCTGGTCCCCAGTAACCAACACACAGCCTGGGCCTGGGAGAAATTCTGTGTCTGTTAGAGAGAAAGAACAGAGTAGCTGGAGTGGCTGTAGAAACTGAAATAAGGACAAGCTCCACAGTGCCATTCAGTTTTCAGCTTAGGCAAGTCTGCAAATCTGAAGGCAGGGCAGCAGTTTTCTCATCTTTCAAAAGTCTCAAAGGCCGGGGTACATCCTCCTTGCAGCTGAAGCAGCAGATCTTGGCATCTTGGAGAGTCTCTATGAGACATCTAGAGAGTCTCTGATGAGTCTTGAGTCTTTTTTTCTCCTTCAAAGAGCACTGAACCCGCAGCTTTGACTACAAGATCTCAGCAAGACTCTGACCTAGAGTCTCTGGCTCCAGACTGTCAAAAAGCCCATTTATTTAGGCTCTGATTGGCTGGTTGTGTGTCTGTAAATGAGGTGCAGATTAAGGAACAATCAGGAGAGAGTTGTCAAACCTAGAAGGGTGAGGAGGACCCAACTACGGTTTCCTACCAGGTCAGCTCTGTTTTGCCTCCTCCAAGGCGGCCTGGGGTGTGGCGGCGGGCGGGGGGGGCGTGGCTGATAGAGAAGCAGGTACTCAGCCCTCAGGAGAGGGCGGCAGGACAGTTTGCACTGGGAGTTTGCACCAGGGCTCTGCTACCTTTTTCCACCTGCAGCTATCCTGCTGCTGCCATGACTGATTTCAATAGACATCATCATCATTGCACATTCAAGACTGTGATTGCAGCTGCCAAACAGCCTGTTCCTAACCTACAATTGTGGCTAAGGGTTTTTTCACTTGTTACTTTTCTTCTTTCTCCCCTACTGCTTTGATGACAGCTGGGAAGTTCCACCCCATCCCCACCACTAGCAAAGCCACTAAATCTTCATGCAAGTTCCCAGGTCCCAGCCAAATCGACTTCTTTCTTTCTTAAAATTTTAATTTTATGGGACTGGAGAGAGGGATCAGTGGTCAATAACACTGGGCTGCTCTTGCAAAGGACCTGTGTTTGGTTCCCAGCACCCACATGTTGACTGACAACAGTCCATAACTTCAGTTCCAGAGGATCCAACGCCCTCTTCTTGCCCCTGTGGCAGTGCACATATGTTGTGCACTTGTATGTATATGAAGGCAAAACACTCATACACATAAAATTAAATTATATTAATTTAAATTTTTAATTTTCTAATTATTTTTTAAAATTGTGTGTGTGTGTGTGTGTGTGTGTGTGTGTGTGTGTGTGTGTGTGTGTGTGTGTGGAGTGCAGGTGCTCGAAGAGGCACCCCTAAAGTTTGGAAACCCTAGAGCTGGAGTCACAGACAGTTGTGAACTGCCTAATGTGGTGCTGGAAACTGAACTCAGGTCCTCTACAAGAGCGGTATGTACTCTTACTACTGCTAGCCATCTCTCCAGTTCTCAACTTTTTTTTTTTTTTTTTTTTTTTTTGAAGCAGGGTCTCCCTGTAGCCCCAATTGTCCTGGAACTCACTATGTAGACCAGGCTGGCCTTGAACTCACAGAGATCCGCCTGCCTCTGCCTCCCAAGTGCTGGGATTACAGGCCTGCCGCCACCATGCCCTGCCAGTCCTCAACTTTTTAAACTCCCCTGTGATTACAGTCCTATCCAGCCCAGTAAGCTGGGCATCAAACATCTCCTCTCATGCCCAGTTTCCTCAGCAGTGCCTGTCCTTCCTCTGTTGTTTTCCAGTCCCTGATACTCATGGGGACCTCAGTTAGTGACAACCAAGTGTCCCAAACGTCCACCGGGATGATCTCCCTCTGTTTCCTCAGCTCATGCGGCCTTTGTCTCAGGAGCAATGGTAGTTCTGTTCTCAGCATTTCTACCTCTGCAGCACACAGACTGCTTCCACGCACCCCCATCCACAGCCAGGCTATGAGGGACTCTTTCATTTCTTGTTGAAAAGTCTTTCCCAGCCGGGCGTGGTGGCGCATGCCTGTAGTCCCAGCATTTGGGAGGCAGAGGCAGGCGGATCTCTGTGAGTTCAAGGCCAGCCTGGTCTACATAGTGAGTTCCAGGACAGCTGGGGCTACAGGGAGACCCTGTCTCAAAAAGAAGAAGAAAAAAACAGTCTTTCCCAATTCAAGCAGTTCAGAAGCAGGGCAGCCCCTCTGTTATCACAGCTTCCCGTACTGGGCAATTATTAAGGCCTTCATCTGCATGTTAAATCTTGGATTTCTCCCTCCTCTGTAGTAAAGGTTAGACTGGAGGGCTCTCTGTCACCTCTGCCTCACTCTCTGCTTCACTGTCTGATTCTTCCCACCGATTCAAAGTCTTCCGGTCCTGGGAAGAGCTCTTTAGCACAGATCTAATTTGTACTCTCTGGGTGGATGTGTCCTGCCATGTGTAAGAAACAGCTACCGAGCACCTCTGTCTCATCCTTCCTTTTCTCCACTTTTCATGGCTACTCACAGGAAAATGCGTAGGATAGGATCTACATGTCTCTTTCTCAATGTAATTTCTTGGGTTTTTTTTTTTTTTTTGGTTTGGTTTTTGTTTTCAAGTGTATCATAGGTTGGCCTCAAACTTGTGGCAGTCCTCCTGCCTCAGCCTCCTGAGTGTTAGGATTATAAACATGAGCCACCATAACCAGTTAGTGCATTCAATTTTAAGCAGCAAAGTTTTTTTTTTTCTTGGT
>NW_008333794.1:512319-516572 GCF_000622305.1 Nannospalax galili
GCTAAGTTTTTTTATTTTTTATTTATTCATTATTATTTTTTTGTCTTTTTGAGACAGGGTCTCCCTGTAGCCCCAGCTGTCCTGGAACTCACTATGTAGACCAGGCTGGCCTTGAACTCACAGAGATCTGCCTGCCTCTGCCTCCTAAGTGCTGGAACTACAGGCATGCGCCACCACGCCTGGCTTATTTTCAATTTTTTTATTAGCATTAGTTACAAAAAAAACAACAACATTAGAAAACTTTGTATACATTGGGGAATTTGGAAAGGGAGTGAATGCCAAATTCATATTACAATAGTGCTAAATTTCACAATATTGTTGAGGTTTGGTAGTACAGTTTTGTCAGCAAAACAATACTCAAACATGTAGATTCAGACATACAGAATTGTGAATTTGCATTCTGAAACATAGTTACATATTTTTAGTTTGAAAATTTGTATCAGTTTTGTTACTACTTTTTTTTTTTTTTTTTTTTTTTTTTTTTTTTTTTTACTTCCCGAACTGTGATTTTTAACTCTAGAAGTTTAATTAGGTGTTTTACATTTTCTCTAGGGCACAGAAGGTACACTGGGGCTGTAGAAGAGTTATAGAAAAATGATGGAAAACCTTTTGGAGAGAGGACCAACATGATAGGCCTGGATGCCCAGGACCACTTGTGGAGTCAAGACCACTGCTGGCTGTCAAGGGAGGTGGGAGGTCCATTCTAGAGAATCAGTCCTCCCAAGACTCTAGTCTGTAAATGACAGAGACCTCCCCTGTCCCCAGTCTAAGCCCAAAACAAAGGCTAAGTCTCTGCTAGGCATAACCTGGGACCTCATGGGAAGGAGTTGTGGGGAATGAAGCCACCCAAAGAAGGCTTAAACTTCTGCCCAATATCATAAAGTCCTCCATCCTCCAACCTGTCCACCAAAGGAATGTGAAATTGTGTTGAGGAACAAAGTTCCAGCTCAAATGAGGGAACCATAGCTCATCCCACAGGAGGGGACCACAAGTGTGATTAATGAGAGGGAACCACAGTTCCAGCTCACAGGAAGACACCACAACTCAGGAGAGGGGACCTCAGCTCCAGGTTCACAGGAGGGGATTACAGCTCAGGCTCACAGGAGAGACCAGTACTCTATCTGACAGGAGGGGACCTCAGCACCAGGTTCATAGGAGGAGACCGCAGTTCTGGCTCAGAGGAGGGGATTAAGCAGCTAAGTTTTTGAGTGATTTTTATATAATATCTAACAACTAATATATTCTTTGATTAGGTGTATTCCAGAGAGGGAGTGCTTATTGGTTTCAAATGCCATGGAAAGGGTGAGTAAAAGAAGGGACATAAAGTTCCCCAGAATCATCAAAGGCCAGGACCTTTGGCAGAACAATTTCCAGTGGAAAAGTGGGACAGGCTCTGGCCAGAAGAGGAAGAGGCAGGAACCAGGGATAAGAGTGTTTGGGGTCTGAAGAATTCCCTGAATTGACTACTCAGACACTGAGACTCAGGAAAAATTAGTTGTTTTATTGAGACCAACCGGCCAGGAATGCAGGCAGGCTCGGGAGCTGCACTGCGACCCAGAGCTGTGGAAATGCAAGGGTTTTAGACACAAAAACCGTAGAGCAGGGGATTTCTATAGAAACCATAAACAGAAGAACCAGGAAAGGATTTGAACAATCTAGGGCTGATTTCCAGAACCTTAACCTATACAGCCTTTGGCTAGCTTACCTGGGGCAGAATGTTCTTCCTCTCCTGCCCCAGACCATTTCCATAGAAAATATAAACAAATGTACCAGGAAAGGGTTTGAACAATCTAGGGGATTTCCAGAGTCAGGCGGAGGGCAGCTCTTTCTCAGAGGAGGAGGGGGAGTCTGAGGGGCACTCTCCTTCAAGGGCTCACTTTAAGCAGCCTTCGACTTGATTTTCATGGATTGTTTTATATTCTTTCTGTGAGGATAGGTAGTATATTAGGGGAATCGCAGGAAGTATTCTATTATCCTTTTAAGATTGAAGAAAATATCTGAGTGTGGTGGTACACACCTGTAATCCCAGCACTAAAGACACTGAAGGCAGGGAGATCATTGCAAGTTTTAGGTCAACCAGGGCTACCATAGTGAAAACCTGTCTCAAAAAATTAATTATGGAGATGGAGAGTTGGCTCAGCATTTAAGAGCGCTGGCTATTCTGACAAAGGACCCAGATTTGGTTCCCAGCACCCACAGTGCAATTCTCAATCACCTGTAATTGCAATTCCAATGGATTCAATGCCTTCTTCTGGCCTCCTTGGGCACCAGGCATATACATTGTACACTCATATATATGCAGACACTCATACATACACATAAAATATAATAAATTATTTTTTGAAAATAATTAATTTTAAAAATTCAAAGAAAAGAACCAGTGACGTTTAAATCCCTGTGGAGCTCTGGGGCTGGAACCCAGGGTGAATAGATCCTGAACTTGTACATCTATCTACCCAGAATGCTTTGCTAGCTAGACTAGTAAGTCTAGGGTCGGAGAGATGGCTCAGTGGTGAACATTGACAGTACTCATGCATGCTGACCATGATGTGGAGGCTGTAAACCTGGAACACCTCATCACAGACACTCCCTTTAGGTTTAATGTCCTGATTCTTTAGTCTGCTGTGGGTGTGGAGATGTTCCAAACCCTTTCTACTTCACTGTCACCAGCTCCTGATGAGTCACTAAGAGCCCTTCCCACGCCATCCCTCCTGCACTGTCAGGAGAGCTTGTAGATACTGCATCTCCTCCACTGGGTGCCATAGTGACAGGGAAGCAGCTCCGGGTAGCCTGTTTTGCTAACCAGCACACAGAAGAGGATGATGGTGGGGGAGCTTTGCTGCTTAGAATCTGAGGGTCCACAAGACACCCAATGCAGGGCTCTTCTAACTTTATTACATGAAAAGAAACTCACCATTTGCACACAGACATTGAATTGACTTCGATATTTTGGGATTTTTTTCCCCATGAAATTTTAAGTGATTAATGGGAGAGAATTTTCTGTTCCCTTCCTTTTTCTTCCCTCCTTCCCTCCCTCCCTTTCTTTCTTCCTTCCTGAGCTATATTCCCAACTTGAAAGAAGCTCTTGCTAGTTCGCTTCCTCCCAGTGCTAGGGATCAAACCCAGGGCTGTACACATACAAGCACTCTACTGCTGAGCTATACCTCCAACCTGAAGAAATTTCTTATTACAAAAAATAACTGGGCATGGTGCCACATGCCTTTAATTTTGGCACTTGGGAGGCTGAAGCAGGCAGATCTCTATAAGTTAGATAGAAACCAGCATTGTCTTCATAGGGAGTTCCAGGCCATTCAGGGTTACACAGTGAAACCCTGTCTCAAAAACAACAACAACAACAACAACAAAAAGACTGGAGTTGCTTGGAGCAGTGCTGCAATCTGGGTCTAGTCAGTCACTTACCTAACTGCTAGTTTCTGAGCACCTACTACATGCCTGGCACTAGATGTGGCAAATGTTCTAAAAGCGGAGAAAGAGATTTGGAAAACACAATTCCAGTGTTTCTGTGAGGGTTTTTGGATGAGGTCAATATTTAAATCAGATATTGAATAAATGAGTTGGGCTGAGCTCACTTGAGAGATGCATCATGATTGTCCCATAAACAGATAGATGATTTTCAGCTTCAGGAAAACAAATGAGATCCTACTGAGATACCATTTATACCAATTCAACTGGCAAAAAGAAAATAAGTGTAATCATCCCACCTGGAAAGGACACAGACCCATAGTGGTGGATAAATTCAGAGAAATGCTTAGGAAAATCATAGGTGTTATCAGGAAGGGTTGTATAAGCCCAGAAAACCCCACTTTCATATGTGTATCCAAGAGGCAACCCTGAATATATGCATCAGAAGACAAGCATAAGGGTCTGGAGTGATGGCTCAGTGGGTTAATATCACTGGCTACTCTTGCAGAGGACTTGGGTTCAGTTCCCAGCACCCATATGGTGGCTAATAACCATCTGCAATTCCAATTCCAGGCATCCAATGTCCTCTTCTGTCTCTGTGAGCATTTCACACATGTGGTGCACTTATATACATGCAGACAAAACACTCCTACACAGCCAGATGTGGTGGTGCATGCCTTTAATCCCAGCACTTGGGAGTCAGAGGCAGGCTGGGGCTACAGGGAGACCCTGTCTTAAAAACACCAAAAAAAAAAAAAAAAAAAAAAAAAAACAAAAAAACCTCAAAAAGGAAAAAAAAAAAATGTTAGGGGTGGGAAAGAGCCTCAGGG
>NW_008333794.1:516633-539499 GCF_000622305.1 Nannospalax galili
CCCTTTTTTAAAAACCACAAAAAAAAAAAAAAAAATAAAACAACAACAAAAACCACTCATACACATAAAATTTAAAAAATATATATATTTTAAAAAGAAGACTGGCATAAGAACACTGGTAGCATCATTTTTTAAATAAAAACTGGAGATAGTGAATGACCAGCAGTAAGGAGACAAGTGATGACTTCTGTGTTGTCAATCGTATGTTTTTGATTATTTTCTCTTGTTTAGTTTTAGGGTCTTGCTATGTAGTCCTGGCTAGCCTGGAACTTACTACATAGTCCAGGCTGGCCTTGAACTTGTAGCAATCCTACCTCAACCTTCCAAGTTACTGGTATTATAGATGTCTACCACCATGTCTGACTTATGTGTGTGGATTTTTTGTTTTATTTTTAAAAATATTTGATTATTTTAATTTTATGTGTATGAGTGTATTGCCTGCATGTATGTGAGTGCACTCGTGTTGTGCAATGCCACAGAGGTCAGAAGAGGGCTTCGGATTGCCCTGAAACTGGAGTTAAGGACAGTTCGTAACCTCCCTGTGGGTGCTGGGAATTGAACCCGGGTCCTCTGCAAGAGCAGTCAGTGCTCTTAACCACTGAGCAATCTCTCCAACCCCTATTTTTATTTTTTTAATTTTAGAAAAAGTCTCTTGTATCCCAGGTTGGCTTCAAATGCACTATGTAGCCAGTGATGACCTGGAACTTCTGATCCCCCTGCTTTCCTCTCTTGAGTGCTGGGATTACAAGTGTGTGTTGTTGCCTTGGCTTACATTGTTCTGAGGATCAAACCCAGGGTTTTGTGCATGCTAGTCAAGCACTTAGCCAACTGAGCCACATCACCAGCCCTGGTTGTGTATTTTCATTATTCTTTACTTATTTCATGATGATGACGATAATGTGTCTGGTGTGTGCTTCTGTGTGTAGGCATACTTTGCCATAGCATTCGTGTGAAAGTTTAGAGGACAACTTTTAGGATCCATTCTCTCCTTCCACTGTGAGATCTGGGGATTGAACTCCAGCCATCAGGCTTGCATGGCAGCAGCTTTTACTTTCTCACCAGTCTCACCAGCGTGTGTATTTTTTGAGACAAGGTTTCATTATGTTTCTGAGGCTGGTCTGGAACTTACTATACAGAACAGTCTGGCCTTGGACTTGTGATCCTCTCTTCTGAGCCTCTTAAATACTATTATAAAGGCATGCCACAATGCCTGTCCTTTGTGATGGCATATTATACAGAAGTGAAAAGCATGCTCCTGACTATTACAAGTTCTAAGATACTACATACGGAACAATACCATATTGTTAATGTCAGAACCTACAAAATTTGGGACTAGAGATAGAGCTCAGTGATGGAGCACCTATTTGGCAATGTACCAAAGTCTGGGTTCAATATGCAACATCAAACAAAGTACAAAATCCAGTATTTAATTGTACATTTTTTTTTCAAAATGTAGGAAGACAATAACTGATGTAGATACCTTAGGGGTGTAGGAGCTGATTGCACAACAGATGCTCTGGCTTCTGGTTATGTTCTAGATTTTTGTTTAAGAGAATTCCTGGGTGCTCATGGCATTTGTGTGAGCTCAAACTTACATATATTCTTTTGTAAGCATCAAATAAGAATGTAAAAAGGGAAAAAAGAATGGCTGGTTTTCTCCTTTTCTTTTTTCCTTTATTGTATTTTCGGAGAGAGAGAGAGAGAGAGAGAGAGAGAGAGAGAGAGAGAGAGAGAGAATATATCTATGAGAGAGAGAGAGAGAGAGAGAATGAGAATATTTTGTTTAGAAAATGAAATAAATTCCCTGGTAAATGCCTCTTATTAAATTCATGAATCATTTATAAGTAGAGCCATGTGAGCATGCTCAGAAGACATGGTGCAGGCTGGAGTGTAGCTCAGGTTCAGGCACATACTTAGCAGCTGAGAGGCCCTGGGTTCTATCCTCAGAACCACAGAGGAAAAAGAAAGGAAAGACTCACTCTTTCTCCTTGACTGTTGTGAGGTGAGCAATTTCATTCTTCAACACATTTCTACCATGATGCTCTGACTCACCACAGACCAGAAACAATAGTCAGATCATCATGAAACCTCTGAAACTGGGAGCCAAAATTAATCTTTCTGATTCTGAAAAGAAGGGAAGAAAGACAGGAAGGGAGGGAGGGAGGGAAGAAATGGTATTTAAAAGGTGTGTTTGGAAAGTCAACTAATCCCTAACCCCAAGACTGTCCAGTACTTGTGCATTCAGGTTAAGTTGTCCCAAAAATGGCTCCACACCAAGTTTTCCTTTCAGCTGATGGCTTAGTGTTTGGAGACAATGGAGTCTTTGGAAACTCAGGAACCTAGGTTTGAATACAGGTCTGTCCCTCAGTACTATACTATGTGTTCTTCAGCAGTCTATAGAGCCTCTTGGAGGTCCAGTTTTTGTGACAGCAAAAAGCACAATAATGTTTCCCTGGAACTTTCCTTGGGTTGGCTAAAGATAAGCTCCATGAAGTGCCTATCTGCTGGTGTGGAGTCCTTGATAAACACCAGAAGTTGTCCTGTGTTCTCCCTGCCTAATAATGAAAATCCTTGTCGCAATACAGCTTCTCACAGTGTGCAGAAGGGAGTTATATTAATCACTGCATCCTTAAAATGACTGTGTATGCTTGCAGTGCTGGGGATTGGTGGCAATACTCCTGAGCTATATCCCCCAACCCTAATTTTCACTCACAATAACTTACATATATACAGTTTGTACTATTTTACAGTATAATGTAATAGTGAATAAATGTTCAATAAATGTTGAATGAATAAATGAATGGTTGAATGGTTTCAAAAGTGGGTGTGAGTGAATCAAAAACAGAAGACTGCTTCTTTGACTACAGAACTCATTTTGTGAGGCTGGAGGCCGCTCCTGAAGCAAGGTTGCCCCTGTGCCTCACATTGATACCCAGGCAACATAAAGGACTCTGCCCATGTCCCTCTGGTAGACTGGCAGGGCCTGGCTTCTGGTCTCATGTTCTGGCTCCGAAAAACAAGAACAGAAAGAGAGAATTGGTGCCATCTTGAGGACAAGAGAGGGTATCGCAGGAAGATCTGAGATTCTAACAACATGCTTTTTGTAACAACTTGTGTTTTTTTTTAATTGGAGACTATGGAGATAAAGTATTTTAATAATATTTATTACTTAAAATTTTTCTCAGATTTTATTTTTATTTATATGTCTGTGTCTGTCTGTGTGAGTGTTTCTTCACATGTGTGTATGGGTGCCCTCAGAGGCCAGAAGAAGGCCTTAGATCTCCTGAGGCTGGAGTTACAGAGGGGTTATGAGCCACGGGTGCTGGTTACCAAACTCCAATCCTCTGGAAGAACAGCAAGTACTCTTAACCACTGAGTCATCTCTCTAGCCCCTATTTTTTTATTTATTTGACAAATTTTTAAATTTTATTTATTCTTATTTTATGTGTATGAGTATTTGCCTGCATGTATGTAAGCACACGTGTCGTGCAAAGCCCACAGAGGCCAGAAGTTATGGACAGTTGTTAGTTGCCATGTAGGTGCTAGGAATTGAACCTAGGTCCTCTGGAAGAGCAGCCAGTGCTCTTAACCACTGACACATCTCTCCAACCCCCTTTGACAATTTTATTCATATACAATGTATTTTGAATATATCCAACCCAAATCTCCCTCCCACTTCCCCCAGGCCCCCAATATTCCCCTTACCTCACATTATACACAAAAACTAATCAAAATGAATCAAAGAACTAAATGTGAGGGGCAAAACTATAAAACACTTATCAGAGAACAGAGGTAAAACTTAATGATGTTTCATCTTATTTCTATTTGTTTTTTATAACGCACTAAGTCCATGTAGTGCTGCCTGCATGCACATGGGTTTGGAACCATGCATGGGCAACCTACCAGGAACCACATCCCCAAAGAAGAATGATGCCCTCTCCGCTCAGCCATTAGTTGCCAATACCTCCTCAACTAGAGGGTACAGCCTCATAAGTCCCTCTCTCATCTATGCTGGAACTGAATTATTGACTGACTTGATCTTGTGCAGGTTTTATGCAGGTTGCTACAGCTGCTGTGAGTTCATGAGTGCAACAGCCATGTCATGTCCAGAAGACAGCAGTATTTCATAGCTCTCCTCCCCATCCTCCTCCTCCCCATCCTCCTCCTCTAACATTCTTTCCACTACCTTTTTTTTTTTTTTTTTTTTTTTGAGACAGGGTCTCTCTGTAGCCCCAGCTGGCCTGGAACTCACCTTGTAGGCAAGGTTGGCCTCAAACTCACAGAGATCTGCCTGCCTCTGCCTCCCAAGTGCTGTGATTAAAGGTGTGCACCATCACACCCGGCAAAATATTACTTTTCTTAAACACAGAGAGAATTTAATGTCCTCGGTCTAGTTGCTCCCAAGGTAGCATCTTGAAAAACCATAAAATACACATAAATGGAATAGAATTAAGAGTTCAGAAATAGGGTCTGGAGAGATGGCTCAGGGCTTTAGAGCACTGACTGCTCTTGCAGAGGACCTGGTTTAGTTCCGGGCACCACGTCAGCTAACAGCCATCCATAACTCCAGTTCCAGGGCAACTGATGCCCTCTTCTGGCCTCCACAGGTATTGCACACACACAGTACACTTAAATACATGTGGGAAAAACACTCATTCACATAAAATAAAAATAAATAAATAAATTTTTAAAAAAGATTTGGGGAAGCTGGAGAGATGGTTCAGCAGTTAAGAGCACTCTTGAAGAGGACCTGGGTTCAATTCCCAGCACCCAAGTGGTAGCTAACAATGGTATAACTCCAGTTCCAGGGGATCTGGCTACCTCTTCTGACCTCTGTAGCATTGCACAATGGGTGCACTTACATACATGCAGGCAATACACTCATACACATAAAATAAAAATAATAAATAAAATATTTTTTTAATTTCAAAAACAAATTGTATTATACCTTTATGGTTAACTGATACACAGTTCTATTTGAGAAAGAATTTTTTAAAGGTTTTTTTTGTTTTGTTTTGTTTTTTTGTTTTTTTTTTTTAGCAATGTCATTAGCCTATATTGTTTGGGGGCGCTCTCTGGGGCCTCCCTAACCAACAACTGTTAAGAAGGTATCCCACTCTGGGCACGTGGATTTTTTTTTTTTTTTAATAACAGATGGCTTCTGGGAGCAAAACACTATCCACCTATGCAAGGTACATCTGTTCAAACTCCATTTTATTTTTTTTAATTAGCTTACAAACCAATTAATTTCCATATGTCTTTTCACACGTCCTTAGTTTGGTTAACTCTCCCCTTCCGCTATTTCCAATGAAAGTATCTGCCCCTCACCCCCAGGATACAAAATCAGCACACAAAACTAAGTTGCCTTCCTATATACCAATAACAAACTGAGAAAGAAATTAGGGAAACAATCCCATTCACAATAGCTCAAAAAAATCTTGGAATATACATCTAACCAAGGAAGTAAAAGTCTTGTAAAATGAAAACTTTAAGACACTGAAGAAGATTCTAGAAGATGGAAAGACCTCTTATTGCTCATGGCTTGGTAGGAATGATATTGTGAAAATGGCCAGGCACCAAAAGCAATCTACAGAGTCAATGCAATCCTCATAAAAATTCCAATGCAATTTTTTTTTTTTTTTTTTTTTTTTTTTTGTCTTTTTGAGACAGGGTCTCCCTCTAGCCCCAGCTGTCCTGGAACTCACTATGTAGACCAGTCGGGCCTTGAACGCACAGAGACCCATCTGCCTCTGCCTCCCAAGTGCTGGGACTACAGGCATGCGCCACCACGCCCGGCTTCCAATGCAATTCTTTACAGAAATTGAAAAACAATCTTAAAATTCACATGGAAACACAAACGATTCAAGATAGCCAAAACAGTCCTGAACAATAAAAATACTGTTGGAGGTATCATCACCCTTGACTTCAAGTTATATTAGAGTTATAGTAATAAAAACAGCATAGTACTGGCATAAAATCAGACACATTGATCAATGGAATAGAATTGAAGACCCAGATATAAGCACAAGCTTCCATAGCCACCTGATTTTTAACAAAGAAGTGAAAATACACATTGGAGAAAAGACAGCATCTTCAACACATGGTGCTGGTCAAACTGGATAGCTACATGTAGAAAAATGAAACCAGATCCCTGTCTGTCATCTTGCACAAAACTCAACTCCAAATGGATCAAGAACCTCAGCATAATACCCAATACCCTGATCGGTTAGAAGAGAAAGTAAGGAATATGCCGCAACTTGTAGGCACAGGAAAGGACTTTCTGAATAGGACTCTGGTAGTGCAGGCATTAAGATCAACCATTGACAAATAGGACCTCATGAAATTAAAAAACCTTCTCTGTAGCAAAGGAAACCACCATTTGAAAGAAGAGACACCCTGTAGAATGGGTAAAAATCTTTTTAAAAAATATTTTATTTATTATTATTTTATGTGTATGAGTGTATTGCCTGTATGTGTGTACATGCACCCGTGCCGTGAAATGCCTGCAGAGTTCAGAAGAAGGTGTCAGATTCCCTGGAACTGGAGTTACAGATGGTTGTTAACTACCATGGGAGTACTGGGAGTCGAACCCGGGTCCCATGTAAGAGAAGCCAGTGCTCTTAACCGCTGAGCCATCTCTCCAGGCCCTAAAAATCTTTTTTTTGTGTGTGTGTGTATGAGTGTATTGCCTGCATATACTCCTAAGTGCACCCATGTCTTGCAATGCCCAAGGAGGTCAAAAGGGGCCATTAGATCCCCTGGAACTGGAGTTAAGTATGGTTATTAGCTGTCATGTGGGTGCTGGGAATCAAACCCAGGTCCTCTGCAAGAACAGCCAGTGCTCTTAACCACTGAGCCATCTTCTTCAGCACCAGAATGGGTAAAAATCTTTACCAGCTATACATCTGACAGAGGGTTAGTGTCTAGAATATACAAATAACTAAAAATACTATCAGGAAAACAAATAACCCAGTTTAAAATTCGAGCATGGAGCTAGACAGAGATTTTTCACAAGAAGAAATACAAAGGGCTGAGAATTTTTTTTTTTTAGACAGGGTCTCCCTGTAGCCCTAGCTGACCTGGAAATTGTTATGTAGATCAAACTGCCCTCAGTGTCACTGAGAACCACTGCCTCTGCCTCCGAAGTGCTGGGGCTAGAGGAGTGCACCACCATACTCAGCTAGAAATATTTTTTAAAATGTTCAACATTCTTTGCCATCAGAGAAAGTCAAATTACAGCTACTTTGAGATTTCATTTCACCCCAGTCAGAATGACTAAGATGAAAAACGACAACGCTGGCCTTTAATCCCAGCATTCAGGAGGCAGAGGCAGGTGGATCTCTGAGTTCAAGGCCACCCTGGTTTATATAGTGAGTTCCCGGTCAGCTGGGACTATAGGGAGACTCTGTCTCAAAAAGAAAAAAAAATAAAGTGGGACTGGAGAGATGGCTCAGTGTTTAAGAGCACTGGTAGCTCTTGCAGAGGACCCACGTTCAATTCCCAGCACCTACATAGTGGCTAACAGCCGTCTGTAACTCCAGTTCCAGAGGAATCCAATGCCCTCTTCTGCTTCTGTGGGCATTGGATGACATGGGAGCACTTTATACACATGCAGGCAATACATTCATACACATAAAAAAATTTTTTTAATTGAAAAAAAAAGTAACAAGTGCTGGTGAGGATATAGGGAAGGGGAACCCTTAACCCATTGTTGGTAGGAGTAAAAACTGGTGCAGCCACTATGAAAATAAGTAAGGAGGTTTCTCAAAAAACTAGAAATAGACCTACCATATGATCTAGTTATAACACTCTCAGGCATAGACCCAAGGACTCTACAGATACCTGCTACAGATATCGTACTACAGATACCTGCTCATCCATGTCAGTGGCTACTCTATTCACAATACCCAGGAAATGGAAACAGCCTAAATGTCCATCAACTGATGAATGAATAAAGAAAATGTGGTATATTTACACAATGGAATATTATTTAACTGTTTTAGACAATGAAATTGATGTGGGGCAAGGTGGCACACCCCTTTAATCCCAGCACTCAGGAGGCACGGGCAGGCAGATCTCCATGACACTGAGGCCAACCTGATCTACATAATGAGTTCCAGGCCATCCAGGGCTATACAGGGAGACCCTATCTCAAAAAGACCAAAACTGTGAAAAAATAATACTTTAAAAGAAAGAAATATGAAATTTGTGGGAGTGGTGATGTTCGCCTTTAATCCCAGTACTCAGGAGGCAGAAGCAAGAAAAATCTTTGAAGTTGAAGCCATCCTGGTCTACATAGTGAGTTCCAGGTCAGTGAGTGCTATATAGTGAAACCCTGTCTCAAAAAAAAAAAACATGAAAAAAAAATAATGCCAGGCATGGTGGCGCACACCTTTAGTCCCAGCACTCAGGAGGCAGAGTCAGGTGGATCTCTGTGAGCTCAAGGCCAGCCTGGCCTACATAGTGAGTTCCAGGCCAGCTGGGGTACAGGAAGACCCTGCCTCAAAAAATGCAAAAAAAAAAGAAAAATGAAATTTGCAGGTAAATGAACGGAGCTGGAAATAATCATTCTGAGTGAGGTAACACAGATTCAGAAAGGCAAACATTGCATGTTCTCTCTCATATGTGGATACTAGCTTTGAATTTTTATATGTATGTATTTAGATTGGAGTACCCATAGGATTCAGGAAACTAATAAGGGACCATGGGAGTGGCCTTTAAGAGAGGGAAAATAGAAAGAAGGTGTTATGAAGGGGAAAGGGGGAATAATGGAGCAAGAAGGGTTAAGGGGTAGGGGATGGTAGGGAAGGGCAGAAAAAGGAGTATGGGGAGGGATAACTAACACTGAAGACTTTTGAAAAAGCCACATGGAAACCTACTAATGTAGAAGCTTTCTAAAAAAAATAATATATATATATATATATATAATGCAAATATAAAAAGAGTTTAAATGGAGTTACATCTCCAAGACATCATAGGCTATTAAGGAAAAAGTCCAGTGCCAGAAATGGATTACTTCTTTTGGAGTTTTTGGTCAGTCAGGTTCCATAGACCTCTAAACATTACAGGCTATTGGCCACTCCTCCAGAACTTGATGGTAAGAACCTAATGCTAAGGAACCCACATACTTGAGTCGTGGAACATGGAGAAATAAGCTGATGTGGATGATATGGAAGCTTCACCCCTACTAGCTAGCTTTCATAGTTCTGGAAGATGCTATGTACACTACTAGGTGAGAAAAGTATTCATCAGTCTTACCCAGCTATGAACTCTGTAAGCTACAGTAATGACCAGCCTGGCAAGATATGCCCCCTAGTGCAATGTTGCCTTGAATGTTATGGGAGTAATCAATCACTTTCTCACTGGATTTATGGCCTACTCCACAAAACAGAACTTGTGCATGGCACTGTTAACACGGCTAAGAAACAGAGGCCAGCTAGGTCATAGACCCTAAGAGAGAATCTATTGCTATAAATTTGCTAAGTGGATATAGTCACTATAACCATAGATAAGTCAATCTCTCAACCCTTATCACAGAAATTTCTTGCAGTAGATGGCAATTAACACAGAACCCCAGAGCTGGTCAATTTGAAGAAAATAAGAAACTGTGGAGTGCTGAGCCCTAAATAAGGCATCTACATCACATCCCCTCCTCCCAGTGCGAAGGGAATATTGTGGCACGGGGGCAGAGAGATTTTAAGAGCCAGAGGCACTGAATGAATACAGTAAAAGTGTTTTCTGGATATAACAAGGCAGTTTTGCAGATGAACTCACAGGGGCTATGACTGCATGCATGAGACCCGCACAAGATTAACCTAGACAAACTCTCAGCATGGCAGCAGAAGAGGTCAAGAAGTCCTATCATTAGCTACAGAGCTACTGGCAATTGATGGCTGTTGGGAGAGGGAGACTTCGTTTTCTTCAGGGATGAGGCTCCTGAGAGGCTGGCTACACATGCTGCAGTGGAAAGCTCTACACCGACACACATACTGGCAGCAATAAATGGACTCTGTGGGTGGGAGAGAGGAGAGAGAGAGAGAGAGAGAGAGAGAGAGAGAGAGAGAGAGAGAGAGAGAGAGAATATGAAATTGGGAGGGAAGTGGTAGTGAAGATAGGAGTTGGAGGAGAGGGAATGGGGAGGTGGACTTGATCAAAACACATTATATGCATGCATGAAATTCTCAATAAAAAAGAAAATTTTCCATTTATTTATCCATTTGTTTATGTGTGGAGGTTAGAGGACAACTTGTAGGAATGTGCTCTCTCGAGACTTCCACCATGTGTATTCCAAGGATTGTGCACAAGACATCAGGCTTGGAAGCAAGCGCTTTTACCCAGTGTTCGAGTTTGTTTCTTCATTGCTATGACAGAATACTCTGATCAATATCAACTTGAGGAGGAAAGGGTTTATTTGGCTTACATCTCCTGGATCACAGTTCATCAGGGAGTCCAAGGTAGGAACTCAGGACAGGAACCTGGAGACAAGAGCTGGAGCACAGGCCATGGAGGAATGCTGCTTACTGGCTTGCTCCCCTGGCCCCTGATCAGCCTGCTTTCTTATACAACACAGGCCCACCTGCCCAGGGGTGGCACCACCCACAGTGGGCTGGGCCCTCCCACATCACTCATCAAGAAGATGCCCCTCAGACATGGCCACAGGCCAGTCCAATGGAGACAGTTCCCCAATTGAGGCTCCCTCAACCCACGTGTGTCAAGGCGACAACTAAAGCTATCCAGCACACATGGGATATTAAGGGTGACACTATGGGGCAGTCTTGCCATCCTCAAAGAGTCTTTTCAAGTTTTATAGCTTGTATCTCCATAGGGGGAAAAAATGTAGTTAAAGCTCTACTTTACAACACACTAAAAAACTAATCAAAATGGATCAAAGAACAAAATGTAAGAGGCAAAGCTAAAACTCTCAGAACAGAAGAGGGGTGAAACAATGATCTTGGCATAAGCAATGATTGCTTGGCTATGACACCAGAAGCTCAGTAATGAAAGACAAGCTGAAACTCGTATTTTTTCTTTAAAAATTATTGTGTGTTCACACATGCCATGGTACATGTCTGGAGATCAGTTGTGGAATGTGGAGGCGACCTGTAGAGTCAGCTGTCTCTTCCCACTTTTACGTGGGTTCCAGAGACTGAACCCAGGCCATCAGGCCAGCAGTCGCCTTGAGTCATCTCACTGGCCCTGTTTTGTTGTTGGTGTTGGATTTTGTTTAAGTCAGGGTGTCATGTAGCTCAGGCTGGTGGAGGAGGATGGCTTTGAAATTCTGATCCTCCTGTCTCTGTGTCCTGAGTACTGAGATTACAATTATGTACCACAATAACCAGTTATATCTCAATTAAAATTATTTTATTTATTTTTATTTTGTGTGTATGAGTGTTTTGCCCATATGTATGTTAGTGTACCTGTGTGTGAAATGCCCATGGAGGCCAGAAGAGGGCATCAGATCCCCTGGAACTGGAGTTATAAATGGTTGTTAGCCACCATGTGGGTGCTGGGAACCTAACCCAGATCCTCTGCAAGAGCAGCCAGTGCTCTTAACTGCTGAGCCATCTCTCCAGTCCTATATCTCAATTTTATTTATTTATTTTTATTTAAAATATTTTATTTATTATTTTTATGTGTATGAGTGTTTTGCCTGCATGTGTGTGAGTGCACACATGTCGTGCAATGCTGTGGAGGTCAGAAGAGGGCTTTGGATTCCCCTGGAACTGGAGTTAAGGATGGTTCGTAGCCACCATGTGGGTGCTGGGAATCGAACCCTGGTCCTCTGCAAGAGCAGTCAGTGCTCTTAACTGCTTAGCCATCTTTCCAGCCCCATATCTCTATTTTTGAAAGACAAACACAATTAGTTAAAAAGAAAATACTATTGCAACCAGGATGTGGAGACCGACACACTCTTCCAGCCTGGTTCAGATTTCCCTAGTTTTTTTCTTGCCCTTTCAGCACCCTGCAGTTCTACAAAGGACTTAGTAATTATTGTGAAAAATGGATATTACATTAAAAAATCAAAACCCAGCTGGGCGTGGTAGCGCACGCCTTTAATCCCAGCACTTGGGAGGCAGAGGCAGGCAGATCTCTGTGAGTTCAAGGCCAGTCTGGTCTACATAGTGAGTTCCAGGCCAGCTGGGTCTACAGGGAGACCCTGTCTCAAAAGGACCAGAGGGAAAAAAAAAAGAAAAGAAAAGAAAAGAAAACCCCATAGTTATATTTAAGTCCATACATAGTTCTGGAGGCAAAATTCACAGTTCTCATTCTCAGAGGGGCATTGTAAAACTTATTTTGGTGACACAGGTCTGTCATCCCAGAATTTGTGAATCTGAGACCAGAGGATCCTAAGTTAAAGGCCAGCCTGGGCCACATAACCAGACCTTGTCTCAAACAAACAAACAAACCACACAGTTTATCTGTATTACATCCATCATTTTATCACATCAATCCAAATCTGGCTGGTTTTTCTTTTTTTTTTCATTTCCAGGTTTTAATAATGAATCTTAACTTTTGGGCACATTTACATATATGCAGCAAAAACACTCATACAAATAAAACTAAATAAATTAAAAAATAATAAAAGATCTGGGATAGTCCAACCCATGAATATGCCATAATTTCATTTATTACACCACCACACCAAACAATTTTGGTTTCTTCTTCTGGATGCTTTCCTCTGGATAAGGGATGGAATTAATGCAAACAAGTTTCAAGTTTCATGATTTCACATTGGTGCCAGAATCATCTGCATCCGTCCCAGGCAAGATCATTCCAGATCCAGAGCTTGTTGCTGCCCTGCCTGCATCCCCTCTCACTGCACACCCTGGTAGTCCCAAAGCTAGCCAAGCTCAGCAAAGTTTGCATACCAGGGACAGATGTAAATCAGAGAACAATTCCATGCATTAATTCACTCAACAAGAACTTACTGAGCAACCACTAGGCTCAACATTATCCACTGCAGTACAAGGAAGTAAAAATACAGGGTATTGGTCGGTGACTCAAGCTAGGAAGGAAAATCAGGAGAAAGGACAGTGAGGAGCGAATGGTGAAGCCTCCAAGAGGTGACAATAAGTGGGGCTGGAGAGATGGCTCAGCGGTTAAGAGCACTGGCTGTTCTTGCAGAGGACCCGAGGACCGGGGTTCGAACCCCAGCACCCACGTGGCAGCTAATAACTGTCAGGAACTCCATTCCCAGACTAACTCCAGTCCCCGACAGCCTCTTCTGACCTTCGCGGGCATTGCACTTACCTACATGCCGGCAATACATGCATACACACTAAAGAAAAAAAAAAAAAAAGGTGACAAGTAACTATGGGGCTGAGACCCTCCCGTTCGTACGCCACTGATAATTTCTTTACTTATTTATTTTTCGGGATTTTATATATCCGAACCTGGGTCCTGTAGAAGAACAGTCAGTGCTGTTAAACCGCTGAGCCATCTCTCCAGCCCCAATTTTTGGGGTTTCATCATGTAGCCCTGGCTGGCCTGGAACTCGCTTTATAGACCAGGCTCGTCTTGAACTCACTGAGATCTGCTTGTCTCTGCCTACACGCTGGATTAAAGGCATGCGCCACGGTGCTGGGCCACCAACACCCTTTAAATTTAGCCGCAAACGCCAGCAACACAGCAGAGTGAGCAACTGCCTAACCCAAACCTCAGGCCCGTCCCCTGTTCCAGGCCACGCCCATTTCCACTGTGGCCTCTCCCCACCCTCCCCTGCCACCCGGCTCCGCTTGGCTTAGTCCCTGTTCTCTGCTCCGGGAGCTGAAAGGGTTAAACGTGGGGCGGTTGTGCGCAGACGCAGCGCGAATAGTGCGCAGGCGCAGAGCTCTGAGCGACGTGGCCGGCCGGAGTCCGGAAGCCGCTGGTGAGAGAAGCTGCTGCCGGTCGCTGCTGCTGCGAGAATCTCCGTGCTGCCTGGAGCGCCCCTGGCACCATGTTGAAGAAATTCGACAAGAAGGACGAGGAGTCGGGTGAGGGACCTGGGACCTTCGGGGCGTCCTCTTTGAGGGCCGCCGTCCACAGCCAGAGGCCCAGAGAGGGGCGGGCACTTGTGCGCAGGTCCACACTGTCCTCCCAGGGCCCAAGCGTGCTTCGCAATCTGCACCCGCAGCCCCTCGCCGTGACTGCTGGGTGACCTTGTGCGGGTAAAGCTCCTCTCTGGGCCTCAGTTTTCCTGTCTTGCCAGAGGAAGTGCCCATCCGACCTCTTGGTATTTGCCAGAGCTGCGTTGGTGCCAGCCATGATGGGCGTAATCTGCAGACCCAGTCCTGCGGCTGCGAATGATGGTTTAAATTCATTCGGCAAACAGCGCACTTACTGAACGTCAGGCACTGTGCTCTATCCTGACACTGCAGTATTTGGAGCAAGCGGGACCCTCGGTGCCTGCACTAGGGATGTTAGAATGCTCACCTAGTGGTGGACCCAGACAGCAACTAGGTAGTCACACGTGTGACATCCGCTGTGAGGGAAACCTAGTCACAGGTTAAGTTCTGGTTGCACGAATGAATGCAAGACATGGCACTCTGGCAGGCACAGAAAGACTGTACCAAGGGTGGACTGTGGGTAAATGGTCTGGGGACATTGGGAGCCCCCTTAACAGGATTTATAAACAGTAGAGCCTTGACTGCCATTAGTAGGTGAGAGAGACTTCTTTCCCTCCCCTGTGTTTGGGAGAGTCTTGAAATTTAGGGTCACAGGCTGAGGGTGTAGCTCAGTTGGTAGAGTGCTTGCCCAGAGTACATGAAGCCCTGAGTTTGATCCATAGTACCACATAAACTAGGAGGTGGAGGCAGGAAGATCAGAAGCCCAAGATCATCCTCCTGCTACACATGGAGTTCAAGACCAGTAAAGGATATAGGAGACTGATCTCAGGGGGAAAAAGAGGCAGAGAGAAATTAAGAAATTCAGTCACAACCTATAATTGGCTTTCTCAACTATAGGTGGAGGCTCCAACCCGCTCCAGCACCTTGAGAAGAGTGCAGTACTCCAAGAGGCAAGTGTCATCCTTCATGAACACTTACTTGCCATGATATCAGAATACTGGCACATGTATGTAGAATGCTGGTTTAAAGAGCTTGTGCATGGAAAGACAGGAAGACTTTGTTCATTATGTTTGCTGAGTATCATTAATCAGTAGGTCAGCACAAGCAAAGATTGCACCAATGGTCAATAGATGACTTAAGAAAAACTCCATTTGAAAATAAATTTGTTCAGACTGATGTGTTATATGCACCATAGATCTTTCCAGGCCCTTTGTGAACTGAGGGTAGGAGGTAGGAGGGAAGTAAATTGGGCTGGCGGTAATGATTGTTTCTTCTCAGGCTCGGGTCTTTAATGAAACTCCCATCAACCCTCGGAAATGCGCCCACATCCTCACCAAGATTCTTTATCTCATAAACCAGGTAATAAGATGAGGCTTGGCAGGGAATTCAGGGAGAGGTGTGAAAAGTGGGAGGTACCCTTAGGCTGTTTGACAGCTCTGTGGTTGGAGCCAACAGTCCAGTCCTAGATCCCCTGACTTTCCAGCTCTGATGTGTTTTGTGAGTCTGAAGATCAGGCATGGCTGACCTGTTGTCCCAAACAGAGTCTTCTTTCTTGATTACCAAAGGGGGAACACCTGGGAACCACAGAAGCGACAGAGGCCTTCTTTGCTATGACCAAGCTCTTTCAGTCCAATGATGTAAGTGCACTGATCCCTGCTTTCCTGGAGAAGTGGCACCTCTCCAGGGTGATGGGAGGACCACCAGTAGGTGTGGACTGTCTTTACACAGATGGGAAGTCCTTCCTGACTCTGGCCCTCTCACTGAGCAGCACTGATAGGGCTTTTCCATGTCTTTCCCAGCCCACACTCCGCCGCATGTGCTACTTGACCATCAAGGAGATGTCTTGCATCGCAGAGGATGTCATCATTGTCACCAGCAGGCAAGTCTTAGACAGAAGGTGGCACCTCTAGTGGGTCCCTTCAACAGAGGCAGTGTGTACAAGGAAGAGACTTTTGATCATATGCCAAAAGTCCCTTCCCTGTGCCTTTCCTTCTGGGCCCATGCAGTGCCACCAGAGGATATTGCGTCCCTCTTATTTCCCTCACCTTGCTTTCCTTGCTCCTCCTTCCTCAACCCGAGCAGCATGGAACTTTCAGAGTCTTTAGTGAGTGCTAAGAAAAAGAAAAACAGCACAAGAAGTTTATGAGCAGGTCTCCTTACCAAGTACTGATTTCTGCATTAGGCTGGGTAACTTTGGGACAGACATCACTAATGCATAACTCCTGTCCTTGAGTCAAAGCTGAGCATGGTGGTGCATACTTGTAACCCCAGCACTTGGGAGGCAGAGACAGGAGGACTGCCTCAAATTTGGACCAGTTTGGGCTGTATAGCAAGACCTTATCTCAGAGAGGGGGGGGGAGGAAAGAAGGAAGGAAATTGAGGTTCACTTCTCTTATTTCTTCCTGCCGCTGTTAATGTGTGTATGGGATGCATACATCCGTTTTTCAGGTATCTTATGATGATACTTACTGAATGTATATCAGTCTGTATGTAGCATCAAATATGAACTCCATGGCCTCTGCAGCCCTAGGATTTACAAGCAAATAACCAGGCAGCCAGGCTATTAAGATAGACCACAGCATGGTTTATGGAAGTATAATGGGCTGTGATAGCAGTGCAAAAGGACACCCAACTTGATGTTGGACCAGAAAAAGCCTCCCAAAATGATCTGAATTCTAAAGGAGTAAGACATTGCAGGGCAGGGGTGGAGGTGAAGGGTGAAGCTGGTCCAGGCCAAGCACCACATGTGCTTGGCTTGGAAAGGAGAGCACAGTCCAGTGAGGTGCTTCTCTGTTTGATGCATTAGGAAGGCACTGTCTTAGGTGAGTGACCCAGGCTGGCCCTAAACTCATGCTAATTCTCCTGCCTTCACTTTCTGGGTGCTGGGATTACAGGTGTGTGCCACCACACCTACCTCTCATTTTAAGTTTTGTGCAACTCTCTGGAGCTGCTGTTTGTTTTGGAGTTTGGCTTGATGAGAAAAGAAGGGAGCAGTAGTCAGAATGCTGGTGTGGTAATCCAGGCATACATGGTAATGGACTGAAGGAGAGGGATAGTCTTGGATGTGGCATGTCAGCAGTACCTCCTTCCCCCTGCAGCCTGACAAAAGATATGACTGGGAAAGAAGACAACTACCGTGGTCCGGCCGTGCGAGCCCTCTGTCAGATCACTGATGTGAGTCCTGCTGTCCTCTGCCTGTTTCCCAGGCTATCGTGTGAGGCCTCATCCCGAGCACACTCTAGGTTGCCTGCAGCTCTCTGAAGGGTGCAGTGGGGTAATACACATGAACTCTGAGGAGAATGTTTGTTGTGCCGTGTACCCACTGTCCCCATGACTGAGTACTCTTCTCCCATTCCCACAGAGTACCATGCTGCAGGCTGTTGAGCGTTACATGAAGCAAGCAATTGTGGACAAGGTGCCCAGTGTCTCCAGCTCTGCCCTAGTGTCTTCTCTGCACCTACTTAATTGCAGCTTTGATGTGGTCAAGAGCTGGGTGAACGAGGCCCAAGAAGCAGCATCTAGTGATAACATCATGGTTCAGTACCATGCACTAGGACTTTTGTACCATGTATGTAAGAATGACCCACTGGCTGATAGTAAGATGATCAGCAAGTTAACCTGGCATATCTCTGGTGTGTAGCTGTGGCAGGGGCCTGCAGGGATGGGTTGAAGGTAGAAAAAAATGTCTTGAGGGTCCTGTCTTCTCAGAAGAGAATCAAGAACTCTGAGAAGGACTGGGATGACAGATTGTTGGGACTGGGATTGGGCAGGAATTTGCCAGGTGGGGAGAAGGAGGATGGCATCTGTGCTGACTGTCCTTGGTCTCAAGACCAGGACAGTGAGGAGGCCCCTGGCTGCATCTGAGGGGGGAAAGGGGGTGTGACAGGGCAGGCACCCTTCCTGTTGGTCCCTTAACAAGTCCTACCGCCCACAGCACCTACTGAAGTGCAGCTTCGATGTGGTCAAGCGCTGGGTGAACGAGGCCCAAGAGGCAGCATCTAGTGATAACATCATGGTACAGGTGAGATGTGAGCTAGAGTGTTGTTGAAAACAGGCGGGTGTACCACATAGTTGTCATTATCCACTCAACTCAGGTGCTGGTGGCCTCTGACCTGGGTAGGCTTTCATCCTTCCGTCATTAGGTTAGGGGAGATGGGGCCTTTGAGGAAGAAGCCAGGGCAGCACATGGGAGCTTGAGCAAAAGAATCTTACTGGTGGCTTCTGCAATAGCCTAAGTGTGTGAATAGGCAGCTGAGCATATTTTAGAGAATGGGCTGTCACAGCCCACCAGTCCCAGCAAGCAGAGGCCACCTTAGTCCAGGCCATGCCAGGCTAGCTTACAGCAACATGAGGTTTCCATCTAGGAAACCTTCCTCTGTGACCTAGGCCTAATATTCCTTCCTTCTGAGTCTCAGTTTCTTTGTTTGTAAAATGGGAAGAGTGAGGATTAAAGAAGACATGTAATTCAGCATGGGAAAATCTGGTTTGTCCCTTCCCTTCAGTGCTTGTCTTTCTCTTCACTCTGTGTGGGTCTCGCCTTCAGGCTCAGCTGTGACCCCTCAGAACACCTCTGAGGATCAGAGACTTATCACAAGGAAAGCACACAGAACTGCCATATCTTGGCCCTGAAATGCCACTTGACTAAGAATGATCAGCTAGAACAGGAAGTGACTCTGGTACTATATATCTCCAAGTGGCATCCCTGGGCTTCTAGCCCTCCAGTCCCAGCTTGGCCATGAGTGGGACGGATAAGCAGGCTCATCCTCTGGGTTGTTGGATTTGTGGCTGTGTCCCACATGTCCATGCTCATGTCTTACCCACACCTCTCCTCACTGAAAGACTACCATGGCAGCTCTTCCTTTCAACTGTGGTATCGTGTCCCTCTCCACATCTGTAGTCATGCTGCCTGTCAGGTCATTGCTAAAACTCTGGATCACTTGAGGGCTCCGGTTGGCGTGTTGAGCATAATTATGCTGGGGGCTGGGCACACAGTGCCTGTGGCAGTTGTCACAGTACCTCTGTGGGTATGAGTGATACACTTTTCATAGAAATGAGCCAGCCACAACCCACAGAGGTAGAGTGGCCAGTCCAGGGCTGCACAACAGAAGACCTGTCCTTCTGTGCCTGTTTCTCTTACTATCTCTTGTCTTCCAGTACCATGCTCTAGGACTTTTGTACCATGTACGGAAGAATGACCGGCTGGCTGTCAGTAAGATGATCAGCAAGTTTACCCGGCACGGGCTGAAGTCCCCCTTTGCGTACTGCATGATGATCCGAGTGGCCAGCAAGCAACTGGAAGAAGAGGATGGCAGGTAAGGATACCCATCTCCTGCCAGCTAGATGATGCCTCCTCTGTCCTGTGTTTCTGGACTGGCCCCAATTTCTCGTTGCCATGTTCTTTTGTAGCCGTGACAGCCCACTGTTTGACTTCATCGAAAGCTGCTTGCGTAATAAGCACGAGATGGTGGTGTATGAAGCTGCCTCAGCCATCGTCAATCTGCCAGGCTGCAGTGCTAAAGAGCTGGCTCCTGCTGTGTCAGGTCTCCATCCTGTCCCTCCCCTGCCACAGATTTTGCCTGTTAGGCACAAGGCCCTGAGCCACAGGTCGTGAAGAGAAGTTGGCCTCAAATAGGCCATGGTCTAGGGGTGTCAGACTGAGGTGGGCTGTTTTTAGTTCCCTCTCAACACTAAAGAGCCTGAGGTATATAGTGCAGACTAGCACTGCCAGGCTAACCGACTCCAAAGGAGGAACTGGGGTTGGGGCTCAGGACCTGTGAAGCCCAGTGTGCTCACTGGGGCTGCCCTGGAGCTTACAGCCGGGTTCGCTGGCACTGCTCTTAGCAGATGGGCAAGTCTGGGCAGTCCACTCTCCTCTCCAGGCCTCACTTCCTTTCTGCAGGGGTGGATGACCATCTTACCTGTAGGTAGTAAAGATGATACAGTCCAAGCTTCTCAGCCCACTGCCAGATACCATCATGGATTACTAAGGAGAGTCCAGCAGCCTTGTGGTGTTTGGGCTCTAGTCAAGTCACTGTCTCATCTGCCTGCGCCATGCTGATATTGGGATGAGAACAGAGACTATGTGCCCAGGAGTTAAGGAGCTCAGGGGCTGGTATAGGAGAGTGGTTATGCTGAGAGTTTGAGAAGGTTGTCTACACTGGATTCCAAGAATGGGAGAGGGGTGAGCATTCCACCCAGAACCAGCGAACTCTAGTATGACAAGAGAGCGGGACTGATTGGGCTCTCTCTTTTTCTAGAATTCCCCATAGCAGTAATGTAAACTTGATCAGGTACAGAGATAGGGTTCATGTGTACAAGGAACAGTCTCCCATCCTCCTTGGGGACAAACACAAAAAGAACTTAGCTGGATACTTATTTCCTCCCTGTTATGTCCCTATATTTCCAGGACAATGAAAGACATAAAATAGAGGCTTCAAAAAATGTTACTCTATTTTAAGAAAAAAATTAATTCCAAAAAATGGCAAGAGAATAAGAGTGAAGCAATAAAGGAAAGAACTTGGATGTTCTAGAACACAGCCCCATTCAGGACTATATTTGAGGACAAGTGTTAGCTGTGAGCTTGGGGCAGCCAGGACGAGGAAAGGATATGGTCCCTGACACACACAGTGGTGTTCCACTCTTTGGCATTGTTCCAGAGAGAAATAAACCCTGTTTATTTAAGGAAGGCTTAGCTCAAGCTTGGTGCTGAGAGGACGCGCCATTGGGTATTGTGAACATGGAACGATAGGTGGCTAAGTGCTCAGGCTGCAGATGTGGACGGACCTTACCTTTAACACCACTTCTGCCACTGAGTGGCTGCTAACCCAAAGTCACTTCATTGCTTTTCTGTGTACACCTCAGCCTCCCTATCTGTAAGATGGGGTCATTGTAGCAGCTGTTCCCTGGGGTTGAGCAGAATCAGACAGGCATGGCGGCTACCACATGACAGGACCTCAGTATATAACTGTAGATAGACACTCAGGGCCCTCACTGAGAAGGTGCAGGACAAAGTAGTTCTGTCAACAGGGAGCTGAATAGAGGGTTTTCCTGTGATTGACCTGAGAGCTTGTTCACCCTTGGTACCATGCTGTTCCTGAGTCCCCAGATGTTCTACTGCCTGGGATCAAGAGCAGCCTGGCATATGTGTCTGTCTCCCTGCAGTGCTCCAGCTTTTCTGTAGCTCACCCAAGGCTGCACTCCGCTATGCTGCAGTCCGCACTCTCAATAAGGTAATAGTCTAGGGATGGGGAAGATTGGGGAGGATGGGGCAGATGGGAAGCAGATCTGATCTACTAGTGGTAGGTGACTCCACCCTCTGACCTGGCTGGGAGAGGAGTAGATGTGGTCCCCAAAGGACCTCTGACCAGGCCCACCCTATAGGTGAAGTGACAGAATTGGGTGCTGCACTGCATCTCTGTCCTCCCTACATAGGTTGCCATGAAGCACCCATCAGCAGTGACTGCCTGCAATCTGGATCTGGAGAACCTGGTCACAGATTCAAACCGCAGCATTGCCACATTGGCCATCACTACCCTCCTTAAGACAGGGAGCGAGAGCAGTATCGACCGCCTTATGAAGCAGATCTCTTCCTTCATGTCAGAGATCTCAGACGAATTCAAGGTACCAAGTACCCTCACAACACACAACCCCCAAACAAGGGTGATGCTTCCTGAACCTGCTGTCCATATCCACAGGTCTGACCAGGTTGACTTGGAGCTGGCTGGCTTAGGGTTGGGATGTACACAGCCCTGCCTCCAGACCTTTGTCCCTTTGAACTTTAAGAACAGTAGGTTTAGGCCAGTGAGGGGCTTCTTTATTCATTCTTGAAGTGTTTATTGAGCACTTTATCTGTTCTGGAGTTTCAGGAGAGGAGACAGCAGTGGATAGGAGGGATACATGCTGTTATGAAAACATCCCTTTAGTCTGGCGAGATAAATGGTAACAAACAAACATGTATATAAGACCAGTAGGCCTAGAAATGCAGTGAGGAAGCTATGATTGCACGAGTAGCTACTGGTGAAGCAAGGGTAAGGAAGGCCCTTTTGCAGGGTGAGCCAGCAAAATGCCTCTGCCCAGGAGGAAGGGCAGAAAGGGCAGGAGCAGGTGTGTGGCAGGCACCAAGGAGGCAGGCCAGCCAAGTGCCAGGACCTCTGGGGATGTGAAGGTGGTGATGTCATAGCAGGATGGGGCTGGATACTGAAGGTCCTGCAACTCGTGATAAAGAGTTTAATTGTAAAAAAGATGCTTGTAAAGGTGGCAGTTTGGGGATTTCTCTTTTTTCGTTATTTTTTTTCTTCTTTGCCTCAAACTCAGATTCTCTGGCTTTAGCTTCTCCAATGCTGCTGGATTACTGGTGTGTCCACCCTGCCTGGCTTTTGTAGTACTTTTTATATTTTTTTGATTTTGAGTTTTCTAGACAGGGTCTCACTTAGTAGCTCAGGCTGACCTGGATAGAAGTCAAAGTAAAGCCCAGGCTAGGCACAGCCTTGAAGCAATCCTTCTGCTTCCGACTCCCAAGTGCTTAAAGTTATAGATGTGTGTCACAGTCTGGCCTGTAGTACTTTTTTTTATTTTTTTATTTTTTTTATTTAATAACCATATAATTAGAAGAAGCATTTCATTGCAACAGCATTGACATATTCAATAACAATTTCCAGAGCTAAGATGCATCTCTTTCAAAATTGGCTGTAAATTTTTAGGTTTACAGTTGAATTGATACAGTTATACAATATTGTACTCCGTATAACCCCCATAAGACATAAGATTAAAATGAGGTTTTAAACTTTAAAAAAGATCTCCATTTCATTATTAAAATATT